>NW_022630999.1:26169478-26666082 GCF_010015895.1 Lontra canadensis
GTGATGCTTCCAGCTTCACCTTTCTTTTTCAAAATCACTTTGGGTATTTGGGGTCTTCCGTGGTTTCATAAAAAGTTTTGGATTGTTTGTTCTAGCTCTGTGAAAAATGCTGGTGGTTATTTTGATAGGGATTACATCAAAGGTATAGATTGCTTAGGGTAATATAGACGTTTTAACAATATTTATTCTTCCAATCCAGGAACATAGAATATTTTTTGTTTTGTTTTTTGTTTTTTTTAAAAGATTTATTTATTTTAGAGAGAAAGAATGAAGGGGAAAGGGGCAAAAGGAGAGGGAGAGAGAGAATCTAAAGCAGGCTCCTCATTGAGAGCAGATCCTAACATGAAGCTCAATCTCAGAACCCTGAGATCATGACCTAGGCTAAAATCAAGAATCGAACACTTAACCAACTGAGCCACCCTGACTCTTGGAGCATGGAATGTTTTTCCATTTCTTTGTGTCTTCCTCAATTTCTTTTATAAGTGTTCTGTAGTTTTCAGCATACAAATCTTTTGCCTGTTTAGTTAGGTTTATTCCTAGATATCTTGTGGTTTTGGTATAATTGTAAATGGGACTGATTCCTTGATTTCTCTTTCCGCTGCTTCATTACTGGTGCATAGACATCCAACAGATTTCCGTATGTTGATTTTGTATCCTGTGACTTTGCTGAATTTGTGTTATCAGTTCTAGAATTTTTTTTCGGAGTCTTTTGGGATTTTTACATAGAGTATCATCTCATTTATAAAATATGAAAGTTTGAATTCTTCCTTGCCAATTTGGATGCCTTTTATTTCATTTTGTTTTCTGATTACAGAGGCTAGGACTTCCAGTACTGTGTTAAACAGTGGTGGTGTACTTTATACAGTGCTAACTGACTATAATAAAAAACAATTTGAATATTTGAAAATTTTTGACTTTATCTTTAGAAGGCTTTTCAAGTACATGAATAAAGACAATATCAAGATGGAAAATAAGTAAATAAATAAATAAATGACAGTGTTGAGAGTTGACATCCCTGTTTTGTACCTGATCATAGAGGAAAAGCTCTCAGTTTTTCCCCAGTGAGGATGATATAAACTGTGGGTTTTTTGGTGTGTTTTGTGTGTTTTATGATGTTGTGGTGTGTTCCTTCTATCCCTACCTTGTTGAGGGTTTTTATCAAGAATGGATGGTGAGTTTGTCAGATGCTTTTTCTGCATCTATTCAGAGAATCATATGGTTCTTATCCTTTCTTTTTTCAATGTGGTTTATCAGGTTAATTGATTTGCAAATATTGAACTACCTTTGCAATCCAGGAAGAAATTTTATTTGATCATGGTGAATGATTTTAATGTATTGTTGGATTCGATTTGCTGGTATTTTGTTGAGTATTTTCGCATCCATGTTCATCAAGGATATTAGCTTGTAGTTTTCTTTTTTAGTTGGGTATTTGCCTGGTTTTGGAATCATGGTAATGCTGGCCCTGTAGAATGAATTTGGAAGTTTTCTTTCCATTTCTATTTTTTGGAATAGTATGAGAAGAATAGGTATTAACTATTTTTTAAAGATTTTATTTATTTATTTGACAGACAAAGATCACAAGTAGGCAGAGAGGCAGGTGGGGCATGGGGAGAAGCAGGCTCCCTGCTTAGCAGAGAGCCCCATGTCTGGGTCGATCCCAGGACCCTGAGATCATGACCTGAGTCAAAGGCAGAGGCTTAACCCACGGAGCCACCCAGGCGCTGTTTGGTGGAATACCCTGGGAATCCTTCTGGCCCTGGACATTTTTTGTTCAGAGATTTTTGATTACTGTTTCAATTTCTTTGCTGGTTATCAGTCTGTTCAAGTTTTCTATTTCTTCCTGTTTCAGTTTTGGTAGTTCATATGTTTCTAGGAATTTATCCATTTCTTCCAGATTGCCTAATTTTTTGGTATATAATTTTTCATACTATTTTCTTATGAGTGTTTGTGGTGTTCATGTGAGTTCTCTTTTCTCATTCATGATTTTATTTATTTGCATTCTTTTTCTTTTCTTTTTGTTAAGTTTGGCTAGGGGTTTATAAATTTTATTAATTTTTTCAGTGAACCAGCTCCTGGTTTCATTGATCTGCTGATTTTTTTTGTTAGTTTTTTTTGTTTCTATATCATTAATTTCTGCTCTAATCTTTATTACTTCCCTTATTCTGCTGGCTTTAGGCTTCATTTGTTGTTATTTTTCCAGCTCCTTAAGATGTAAGCATAGGTTGTATATTTGAGATTTTTCTTGCTTCTTGAGATAGGCAACACATTTCTAATATTTGAATTCAAAATTCTCTTCTCATTGTTTGATAAAAGGAAAACATCAGGCTAACTACTCTAAAAAGCTCATGAATTCCATATTAGTGGACTCCTATTGGGTGAACTACAGTGATTGAAAATCCCCCAAATGTTTGCAAGCTTGAAAATTGGAATTAGCTTGTTTTGGTCTATCAAAATTATACTTTTTATGTCCCATGCATAATTTTATTTAAGTCTGATTAAATAATAAGTCCAATATATGTACTAATGTCAGAAAACTATGTGAATGGCTATGGACAAGAATGAGGTGTTTTTTTTTTTTAAGATTTTATTTATTTATTTGACAGGCAGAGATTATAAGTAGGCAGAGAGGCAGGCAGAGAGAGAGAGGAGGAAGCAGGCTCTCTGCTGATTTAGAGAGCCCGATACAAGGCTCGATCCCAGGACCCTGGGATCATGACCCGAGCCAAAGGCAGAGGCTTTAACCCACTGAGCCACCCAGGCGCCCCGAGGGTTTTTTTTTTTAAAGCAATGAAATTTTTCATTGTCAAATATCTTGAGAAGTGATCATTCTTGCACTGCAGCAACTTCTTCCTAGAAACATTGCCAAAGACAAGGGAAGCAAGGGCAAAAATGAACTATTGGGACTTCATTCAGGATAAAAAGCTTTTGCATAGCAAAGGAAACAGTCAATAAAACCAGAAGACAACTGACAGAATGGGAGAAGACATTTGCAAAGAACATATCAAATAAAGGACTTGTATGCAAAATCTATAAAAATGTATAAAACTCAACACTGAAATAACAAATAAACCAATCAAGAAATGGACAGAAGACATGAACAGACATTTCTTCAAAGAAGACATCCAAATGGCCAACAGACACATGAAAAAGTGCTCAACATCACTCAGCATCAGGGAACTACAAATCAAAACCACAGTGAGATACCACCTCACATCAGTTAAATGGCTAAAATTAACAAGTCAGGAAATGACAGATGTTGGTGAGGATGCTGAGAAAGGGGAACCCTCTTATGCTGTTGGTGGGAATGCAAGCTGGTGCAGCCACTCTGGAAAACAGTATGGAGATTCCTCAAAAAGTTGAAAATAGAGCTACCCTCTGACCCAGCAATTGCACTACTGGATATTTACCCTGAAGATACAAATGTAGTGATCCAAAGGGGCACATGCACCCAAATGTTTATAGCAGCAATGTTCACAATAGTGAAACTATGGAAAGAGCCTAGATGTCCATCAACAGATGAATGGATAAAGAAGATGAGGTGTATAAATACAATGATATACTATGCAGCCATCTAAAAACCCCTAAAATCTTGCCATTTGCAACAATGTGGATGGAATCAGAGGGTATTATGCTAAGCAAAAAAAGTCAGTCAGAGAAAGACAATTATCATATGATCTCACTGATATGAGGAATTTGAGAAACAAGACAGAGGATCATAGGAGAAGGGAGGGAAAAATGAAACAAGATGAAGCCAGAGAGGGAGACAAAGCACAAGAGATTCTTAATCTCAGGAAACAAACTGAGGGTGGCTGGAGGGGGGTGGATGAATGCGGTGGCTGTGTGATGGGCATTGGGAGGGTATGTGCAATGGTGAGTGCTATGAATTGTGTAAGACTGATGAATCACAGACCTGTACCCCTGAAACAAATAATACATTACATGTTAATAAAAAATTAAAAGAGATCACTCTTGCAGCAGAAAAATGATAATCAAGAAGACAATCTTCTGACATTAGTGAGAGAAAACTTCCTCCTCTCTCTGGGTAGCAGGTAAGAATCATTCCAGAACATGAGATTCTTAGAGTGTTGCCCATGGAGGGAGTGGGTGTTGAGCTTCCTCTGGTAATGTGGAAACATCCCAGAGCAACACAGAGAAGAAGCTTAAGCAGAGCTCCTGGGAAAAAGTAATTTTGTTCATGTGTTATACTACCCTCCCATTATCTCAAGCTCTCGGTAAATTCTCATGAGAAAATACAGTCTGGGCTTTTCAGCAACATGGTAAACAGAATGGAAGATCTTTCTCTGTGCTTGGGGTAGAATAGAAAAGTGGTAAGAGGGATCCTGTTCACTGAGCTCATGAAGGGGGAAGAGTGGAATAGTCACTAAATGGTTCAGATACATGTATTCATGAGGGTCATCTTGGCAGCAACAGCCTGGGGATAGAACCAAAAGGTTGTAGTGAATAACCTATTCCTGAAGCCACATGATCATCAGCCCCAGACCTCTCTCAAGTAGTTAATTGACTTTAGAGAGGACTTATTTTAGCCTGTAAGTTACTGAAAGCTTACTGGACTTTTTCCAAGTTTTTGTCTAGAGGGAGCCAGGTCTGGACTAGAGTTTATCAGCATCATTTTTTCTGATTTTTCTATATGCACCATCTCCGAGTCTATACCTGCTGTTTCTTTCCTTTTTGCTGCACATAACAGCTCTCCAAGTGTGAGAGACATCTTAACACACTGATAAGAGATGAAAGAGAGAAATTCCAAAGTTGGGAATGGGGATGAGGGAGGATGGAAGGGAGAAAGAGAGCAAGGAGCTAATCACACAGATTAGCCTCTCTTACTAAAAATAAGATGTGTAATACTCTGAAAAGCAGAGACTTTAACTCTAATTCAAATATCTAAATCGTTCGTGGCTCTCCAGGATATCAGACTTTGCAAGAAAAATGACAAATACCAAGGACCCCAGAGTATATGGGACCATTTTATGCTAATGCACACTACACTGGGAAATTAATCATCTATTCTAACATGAATAGACAAACATTATTATCTGTTTTCATTTGAAAATCCAACACCTAGCTTTTAGTAAGAAAGAGTCATGATTTAGCCCTTTGTCCCTTACTTGCCGCTTTCTGAAAATAGTCTGCTCTAATGTTGGGTATTGTGTTAAACTGTTTACATGCTGAAATGAGATGATACATGGATTATGTTGGCCTGCAGATTAGGGGCAGAGCTATATTCTCATGTCACTTGATGTAGGGGATATAATTTACTCATTACATTATTACATTATGAGGCATTTAATGATAAATGTACATACAGATTCTATGTAAAAGTGAATGCAAGAGAAGGGCAAATTCAAAGTGTGGAAGAGAAGCCTATGAACCATAATTAGGATTTTTGTTATAAATGAACTCAATATTCCCATTCTTTAAATTTGAGTAGAGTTGGCACACAGTGTTACATTAGTTTCAGGTGTACAGCCCAGCGATTCAACAAATTTATGCATTATGCTGTGATCACCACAAGTGTAGCTACCAGCTGTCACCATACAAGGCTATTCTTAAGTGAAACCAATATGTTCATTTGGCCCCTCCTTAGAGTAGTGGTCTTTGGTAGATCTCAAAGTTAGCTTGGAGAGATAAAAGCAGAACAGTTGGGAACTTGGATGAATATATTATTCTTATGAAGTCATTTCTATACAGAAGTGAACAATGTGATATCTTATATAATTATCTCATAGATGTACCTCGTACCTTTTGAAACAAGTTTATAAAAGATTTATATCAGAAAATAGTGGGAGTAGAGGATTGTGAAATCTATGTTTTCTGGAACTGCATATACTTTAGAATATTCCAGACACAGTGTTTCCAGATGTGTGCTGATTATTTCAGCATCTTGAATCTATAGAGGGTAATCTAGGTCCCAGTAAGATCTATGAAAAACTTAGAAGCAGAAGACAAACAAAATTAATAAGAATATCCCACCAAAATTAGCTAACTCAGTGGCTTTCAAATATTTTTCTCATTGTGATACACTACAAAAGTCCATCTGATAACACAGTACACACTTACATAGACATCTATACTTACCTGTAGTATGTATTCTGTACTCACATATTTTCTTTCATTTCTCTTATATTTTGTTTAAAAATTGCTTATGATCCATTAAGTTGCTATAATCACCACTTATGTGTCACAGTCTGCTGTTTGGATAATCCGTTGCATGTGTGCAGGCATGCACACACATATACATACACCCCAAGAGCTATTTTAGACATCTAGGTATCTATGAAATATGAAAGGAGCATGTAGAAAGGGAACACATTCAGAAGTGTTCTGACTCGTCTGCACAATAGGAAACTGCTTTAATATTAACCTTGTAAATGCCTCAGAATAATACAGGATACTTTGCATAGCTTTCTCCGATTACATGGCATGGGTTTGTCATAAAGAAATGCAAAGGAAAAGGGCTTATTTTTCAAGAAAGAGTGATTGGTAAGAAAAAAAAAATGTGTGTGTGTGTGTGTGTGTGTGTGTGTGTGTGTGTATACACACAGACACCCCTGGCCTTGTGGGAATAGAGTTCCCTAAGGGCTTAGAGGGAGAAAGTTAACTTGAGGGTATTCACGAGGCTCAGATGGGTCAGGGAATTATGGGTACCTATGAGAAGGGTATGCATCATTCAAAAACAAACCCCCCTCCCCAAAAAACGTTAAACATTAAAGGATGTAAGCTTTAAGAGTAACAAAAAGAAAATGAGGGAGGAGAGAAAGGAGAGAGAGACAGGAGAAAGAGAGAAAGGGAGAGAGAAGGGGGAGGGAGGGGAGAAATGAGCAGACAAAATGCATATTTAGATGGGGCTTTGCAGAAACTATTTTTTCTAATAGGACTCTTTATGAAGTGGGAAGTGATTAGAAATGCATTCTGAGTAGCTCAGGATAAAAGTTCCCTGAGTGAAATAATAGTTTTACTTTTTTCTGATTAATAGACTACTAAATAGTTCCTGAGAAAGTGCTATGCAGGATATTTAGGGCTCTATAATTAAAAGGATAATGATAATTTCAAATGTGTTCAAATTAGAGCATCCAAGATAGTGAAAATTCTAGAATGAATGTTTTATGAAGAACCTCAAAGGACCTGGATTCATCTTGGAGAAGCAAATACTAAAGGGAGAAACAAATACATAGAGAAGGAAATACTAAAGGGAGATAAAATCTGCATGTACAAATATGAGTTGTTTTGTATAGAAGAGGATAACACATTTTTGTGGCTTGACTGAATCACACACAGATCAAAGAAGGACATGATCCTTTATGGATAAGAGGATTTAAGATTTGTAATACCATCTCCAAGTTTAGGACCCTCATTCTAGGTCTTGCTGGAGAAAAACTTAGATGATGCAAGACCAATATAAATTGTGGCTTTCCCATAAATTTTCCTCTTAAAAGTTAACTGATAAAGAGACAAACATGCAGGATGTTTCAGAGCTACCATTAGTTTAAACAAAGATTTTCAAAGAAGTTTCAGCTTTTATGTCACCACGATGGATTAGCCTCCAGTAATATACTAATGTGGATTCTAAAACCATGCCTGGAATGAGTAGGGAGTGTTGGAAATATCTATCCTGAACATAGCAAAAAGGGGAATAGTTTTTGAAGGCTGATTTTTTTTTGTCCCTTTTTTGTCCCCATCTGATTTTGAGATATTAGGAGCAATACATTTATCTTCTAAAACAAAAACGACCTACAAATAAAACACATAGAATTACTTGAAATTATTTCATTACCTATTGTGGTTATTCAAATAAAGTATGTCAACAATTTTGAAAATAAATTTGAACTCAACATGAACCATGGTTCAAAAGAGTACAGCATTAAGTCAGGAAACCTGTCTTACCTTGACTACAAACCAGTCAACTGAAAGGGGAAATGAACCTTAAAGAAGGATTTTTGAATTGACTTCCTATCATTATATAAGCCAGGGAGTCTTCTTAATGCCTGAGATACAGCATTATGATAAGTTGGGTTTCTCTGAAAATCATGTGAATGCTTCTAGGTTATAAATTTAGCAATAATATGACAGGCTAACTTTGTATTTTAAATAGTAACTGTTATATAGTCCATTTGTTTGCCAAATTGTTCATGCTAAGATGTGGGAAAAACAGAGCATCAATTTCACTGGATATTTTAGTGAATATAGTTGAGTGTTTTGGGAATAACCTTGCAGACAGAAACATGCCCTCTGCCTGGATATTGATTATAATTAACCAGTAGAAAGGAAATTTTATTTTTTTTTAAATTTAAAGATAATAGAATATTAAGCATATGATACCTAAACTAATAAATGATTTTTCCTTTCTTTTTAAGAATAATAATACAAAAATGATTGTTTGGGGAATTTGAAGTCAGTCACCTGTGATTTAGGTTAATTTTGAGGGGGGTTATTTGCTAGTTAAAGCTTTCAGGCAGGATAAATAGGAGTACATTTTGGTTGCATACTAAGTACTACTAAGAATTTCAGGATGCACTTGTTAAAGTATTTAAGAATTTATTTTTGTTGAATAGGTGTACTCTAACAGACTAATTCAGTAAATTTCTGATTAACACAGATTTGTAAAAATCTTACATTACTTCATTTTTTCTTAACATTCATAGTTTTGGAAATTAAGACACAACACAAGAAAATACTGTTGTAATATATTTGTAGTTTGTCTTCATATGGGAAATTCCATGAAGCTGGAAACCTATATGTAATGTTCATCATTGAATGATTTGGGTCGAGGAAAGAACATAATAAATCCTAAATAATGCCTATTAAATGAATAGATGAAAATCCCTGTTAGAATTTAAAGTAAAGGCAGACAACTGTCCAAAAGAAACAACTTATATTTTGGAGATACCTAGGTATTTTCTGGAGTTAGGGACTAATCTTTAAATGCAAATTTGTTGAGAATGAGAAACCATCAAATCCTTAAATTTTGAAGAAAATATTTATTATATCATTGTTAGTCTATAACTTGTGATAGGAATATTACCTTTAATTAGTAGAGATATTTTTCATGGACCAAACTGTAAAATTATGTTTAAGCTATCTAATTTTGAATCAGTTTTTGCTGGTTTCAAATATGTACTTGTTCACAACTGCTATAATCTTGAGCAAATTATATAAACTTTGTAAGCCTCAGTTCTTCCATTCTCTCATCTATAAATTGGAAAAGAGTGTATCTCATAGTATGGTTGAAAAGATATTAAATTATGTATGAAATTATGTATAGATGTATTACTAATTACAATATAATAAAATATGAATGTGATATAAATATATTTTGTAATTTAATAATTATGATAATATAATAAAATATATACATGAAGATATGAAATTATATATGTACATATAGAAATTACATATATGCATAATATATATCATATATGAATACAGTAGTTAGACATAAAAAACAATAGTACTGGTAGCTATGGTTAATGTAATAATTCAACTTACTATTAGGTTTATTGGAAAAGCATTGATTAGTTTATGTAAAGAGGCCAGGATAAAAAGGAAACTAGGTTTTTATAATATTAGATGCTATACAAAATAGAAAATTATTTAGAAACAAAAAGTTGTAATCTCTGAAATTATGTCAATGAAAAAATATAAATTCATCCATACAACATAATATATACATTTTTCTGAAAGTGAATAACTATTTTAGGGTGAGAGGCTCTAAGTCTTTTGAGTCGAGAGGCCTTAGAATTCTTTTTTTTTTTTTTAAGATTTTATTTATTTATTTGAAAGACAGAGATCACAAGTAGGCAGAGAGGCAGGCAGAGAGAGAGGGGGAAACAGGCTCCATGCCAAGCAGAGAGCTGGATATGGGGCTCAATGAGAGGTCTTAGAATTCTTAACAAAGATAACAATACCTGCCTTCTCTTTCTCTTAGTGAATGTATACATAGACATAAAATTTATATGAATTGAGATTGACATAGCAATTAGTACAATGCTTGGCACATCTTTGACAACAATAATAATGAGTTTGATAATAAAGAATTTCACAAACATGTTTAGCCAATTAAGGCTTAAAAAGTCTGCAGAATATCCAGAGGAGACATAATTATAAATACCATAGAGAAATAACTACTACATTCAGAATATATCATTGATTATAATAATTTATCTTAAGGGATTTTTTGTTAATTTCAAGCTGATAATATCTGTTTCTCTGGAAGGATGGGAGTTTGATCTTAACATCTCAACTACATCAACATAAATGGATTTCATGGAGTACTAATGCGGTAATGATTTTTTTCTCCTGCTTTCTTTCCTTTTCTGTTACTTTGCAAATTTTCTTTATGAGATACTAATAATTATATAAACTCATGTCATTATTTCTCTCATCAAACATGTGCAGGGCAGCATGGAGGCATACTCGCATAATGCACAATTGTCATTACGTACATGATGTGAGTGCTCATGCTATGATTGGAATTAAAGAAAAACACTTTACCATTATGATTACAGTATCTTATTTTTTTCATGCTTTGGATCTTGCTTAAGGTAAAAACTGACAGAAAACAAGGTATGAAAAATTGCATGTGCCTAATTTTACTATGTTTTTTTAATGTAAAGGAATACTATGATAGTTAATTTTATATGTCAACTTGACTGAGTCACAGGATGCCCAGATACCTGGTTAAATAGGTTTAAATGGGGTTTGTCTGTGAACGTCCTTCCAAAAGAGGTTAGCATTTGAACTGATAGATTGAGTAAAGTAGATTGACCTTCCCAGTCTGGTGGGGCATTATCCAATCTGTTGAGGGCCTGAGTAGAATAAAAAAGTGAAGGAAGGTTGAATTTACTTTCTGCTGACTATGTGAACTAAGACATCAGTCTTTCCTTGACAGTCCTGGTTCTCAGGCCCTTAGATCTGGACAGAAATTTTATATATATATATATATATATATATATGTAATCTCCTATCAGAGTCTACTTCTCTGGAGAACTCTGATTAATAAAAACACAGAAGATATGAAAGTTATGACGCTTACTCTGTAGCAGGTCTCCTAACAACAGGAGCCTAAAGTAATAATTTTCCCATGCTGAGAAATACTTTAGATAATGTGGATCCTTTCTGAAGTGATGACATCTCAGTCTGGAATTGCTGGAAATTTACTAAAGTCTGGATTTGCCCCTACAGAAAAGCTTTAACTTTAATTACACTGCACTGCTTATTGCTTTGTCATAGTAGGACCTCTGACAGGTGGAACTTTAGTGGACTAATATGTATGAATTAATATAGTTTGTGGCTTAGTGCAAAGGATGAAAATTGCAGCAAGCCTCTAATAAATTATGACATCTATTATGTGTCTGCTGACATTCTCTCTAAGACTTTGACACCGGACATAGTGAAATTGCAATGACACCATTTTCTTTCATCATTCAACAAAGAATCAACTGATTTCTCTCAGTGCAACCAACGTTTGATTTTCCTTTATTGTGTGCATGCTAACAACATCAAAAACTCCCTATTTTTGTAAACTCCTTTTGGAAACTGCAAAGGTAATTGAGATCTTTGAAATGATAAAAAGTTTCTTTGCCAAGCAAAGTTTTGACTGTAAAAATGTATGGGCCATCTGAGATCTTAGCAACAAATCTAGTTTGCTACTCTTGGAACAAGAAATTCTTCTGTCATTGTAACCCATGGACATCAAAATGATGTGAAAGAGGCTGCCAGCAATCCTCAAATAATTCTTGCCCACCAGCTTAAAAGTCACCAATTAAAATTTTATCAAGAGAATTTCTGATGATACAATCTATGTCTTACTAGCAAAAGAAAAAATTTTTACAGACACTTCACTTCTCAAAGAAATGAAAAAATGTTCAACTTGAACATTGAACATTAAAATAAGGAGTTTATTAATTGCTTGAATTAATTAGTAAATTACTTTAACCATTGAATAAAGTAAATTTTATTTTCAGTGTCATTCACTCAGCTACCTCAAGGTGCTACCAAAGGTAGCCCCTAAGCCAGTCTGCCATTGTACAGTGAAGTACTTATGGGAACAAATACTTGGGGCTTTGCTGTGCTGGGGTAAGTGCTTCTCAGTGACAAGTCCTGTTGACTTCTCTGCAGGTTGAAACTGCCATATAGGAGCAGGGTCAAACTTTTCTGAAGGCTAATTATTCCTAACTGACTTAAAAGTTGCTTTGTGGATTTCTCTTTCTATACTACATCTTAGATTATGGATGACCTGAAACTTGCCAGAAACAATCTTGTGAGCCAAGTAAATGTTTCAAATCCAATCCCCTCCACAAATCCTTAGAATCCTGCTGAGCATTAATGCATGAGGATCAATGTCCCACAATGAAAGGTTTTCTAAGTTTTACTTTATTTTCTACCTTTGTGCACTAGCATTTTTATCATTCTCATCAAAAGAGCAGTTGAAATCAAATGAATGTAAAAAATAAAATGCATATACTCTCAGAAGAAACATTACTCCCCAAATTTAACTTCATCTTTAAAACAGACCACATTGACTTTCCCCCCAAAAAAGTGTACTTTTGAGATGAACTGAGGTTTTGTTTCCTTTTTGCTTTCTATATTTAGTTTTATTTAAGTTCCATATTTGTAAAGATAGCTTTTAATCCCTGTCAAGAACATCAGTTTCCTCTCAATGAAATAAACTGTACATGGATGTTCTCTGGAAAACTTTTCATCTACCCTTCGTCTAATTCATTTTTTGTAGATTTCAAATTAATCATTAATCATTAATTTCTGGGAAAAGTGTTTTCAGGCTTCCCTTATTTAGGCAAATTTGACTATTCTGTATTCTCACATGATCAAGGATCAGCCATTCATGGCACTTACCAGTTTTATGTGTTTGTGTGCTTTTTTTTTTTTAATTGATCTATTCTTTCACTGGCATGCATCTTCCACGACAACGGGAACTCTGCCTGTCTTTCTTTGCCGTTTTTCCCCAGCACTTAGAATGATGGCACATGGTAGGAAGTTGCTAAGCCTTTATTAAAGAAATATGAAGTCTTATCAAGTTGAAAGCTTCTTGCATCTGAAAAATAAACATAATTCTGTGGTAGAGAAGACTAACAACATCTGGGAGGAAAAGACTCTAACCCTCAGGTTCTAGGCCATTGATACGCTTGGATTCTAGAGAGTTTGAGAGAGAGAGAGAGACAGAGGGAGACAGATGGACAGGCAGACTTAGGACAATTGTAGAACATTTTAGTCTAAATAATTTTGTTGAGTCCTCTAAATGATATCCATTGTAATAGTCTTAAATATTTTATAATTATGTATACACAAATATGCACGTATATATAACATATATATATACACAGTATACATGTATTACATAAATATGTATATATTTCACTGTTGTGTATAAATATAAAGACATTATCTTCAGTGCATCATTATTTTTACATATGCTTTCTAAGCATCCTGTGAAATAAAGTGTTATTAAATTATCCCAGGTGACCATGTTTGTGACCTTCTCTTCCCCTGTTTCCATTTTAGTGACTCCTGAGAGACATGGCAGTTTTCCAGTATTTACCATGGGGCACCAATGTTGGAAAACTATTCTTTTAGTTAATAGAAAATTGTTTATTTTTTCCCTAAGATATGTAAAATTAAAACTTGTTATCCAAGCTGGTTAACATGAACAGATTTTTCTAAGACATAAACAAATACTTTTCTGACAGTTTTCTAAATTTTTGCTTAAACTAAATACATGGAACCACTAATAAATAAAGTGCCAACATTGGAATCATCACTAACAGCTAATTACTTTGATAATCTGGCTGTTAAATGCGTGATTTTTACCATAACACAAACAGGAGGTGATTTTGTCAGCCAGGCTTTTTACAGTGTATTAAAGATGTTCACTTATTGGGGGAACTGTAATGAATCAGATAGGACTTAGAAACATGCCATGATGTGCAGTAGCACCCTGCATCTTGTGTAGGGATCATATTTTGCAGCCTGTTTAATCTGCAGGTTAAGGTATCTTCCACCTTCTTTAACACCCACCTCACCCTGATTTGACTAAAACATAGCTGTTCTTAAAAGCAACCTTAGATCATTACTAACTCTGGTGGCTGCTTAATCATCCAAGTGCAGAGATGGAGAATTCAAGTGACATTATAAAGTCTACTTAATTGCTAATAATAGAAAATACACCTCAAGGAGAAAACCTGGAGTTATAAGAAGAAATAATTATTCCTCCCTGCTCACAGACCATCAGAGTTGATTCTTAGTTACTTTCAGTAGTTTCTTTATCAGCACAGAATTCTCAGCTTTGTTTTCTAGATGACTGCTCTGGCCATGTTGAGTACAAATATTAAGTCTGAAGGGTCATTCAGACCCAAGTATCTAAGGGCAGAAATATCTTACATTAGGCATAGGAAAGGATAGGATGATTTTGATGAACCTATCAGTGCCAGCCTTAAAAGCTCCTATTTTGAATAATTTTCACTTACTAAACAAATTTCCTATTTAAACGTGATTTAAAAGGTTACAAGGTAACTCAGGATCTTAAAACTTAAAACTTATGTACATTTGTTGGCTGTTTACAGATAGAAAACGGAGTTTATTTTTGTGCATTTACTTTATAAAGTATTATCTGGCATGTTAATGTTGATTTAAATATTTTCCGTTATTATTTTACTAAAATAGTAATATATATATAATAGGATTAGTAGGAATAATAGTAACAACAATAACATTTGTCATTAACAGACACTTATCTAGTGTATCTATTAAAATATATTTTCTAATTTTATTTGATTGCACTGATGTGAAGTAATAACGTGTTGTATAGGCATATTGCTCTTCACTCATTCAGTCAACGTGGACAAACTGCCAAACCAGACAATCCCAAGAGGGGAGAGAGTTATATGGTAAATGTTTATTTGTACTCATCCAAGGTGGATATGCTTCACAGTCAGCCTTCCATTTTGTGAACCCATTTTACAAGTCCTTGGAGCATTCTGCATTCATCCAATAGAGATAGGAAATGGGTAGAGGACTACTGGGTGGTATTTAATGGGACAAACCCAAAAGTGCCTATCACCCTTTCATTCATAGTCTGTTGGACAGAAGGCAATCACATGGCCACTTGTTACTGCAGGCATAACAGGGAAAAAGTAAAAACTTGTTAAACACAATAGTATCTGTCAAATTCACTTTTATCGGTAGATTAAATAAGAATTAGAGAATTACATCATCTCCCCAAACCAAACCAGTAATTGAGACTCTAGATGTTACTTAAGTTAGGTGTGGCATTTCTAGTCATGATGGAATAACTAGAACCAGATGTGATATTCCATGATGGGAAATAAAAAACTTTTGAGTAAGTAAATAAATCAGTTGCTACTGACATTAGTCAATATGCTGTATAGGACTATGAGCCCTTAGAAGAAAGAGAAAAAAGTGAAGTGAGCCTACAATTACCTTGGCCTTTTGGGGGCACTTTCTGGACCAGAGTGTAGGAATAAGGAAACCAAGCAGAACACAGCAAATTACTCAGTTGAGTAGACAGAGATTGGAGATTGAGAAGCCTGAGGCAGCTGATAACTTGTGGTCAGAGCACCAGAGAAGAGAGACCTAAACAGAGAAAACAACATCATAAATCTATAGTGGTGTGGTTGAATACTGAAACGGATGTACCTTGAATGAAACTCTAGAATGAGAAAAAAATAACTGGGGAATTGTAAACTAGAACATTCTTCTAGTTTACTCAAAGCTGGGAGAATTTCTCCAAGCAATAGGAGAGGAAGTCTTTATTGAGCACTCAGGCTATTAGGCAAAGAGCACAAGACTTTGTAGTAAGGCCAAACTAGCTGTAAAGACTACAACAGATCTGCTGGAACAAAGCATAAAAACAAGTTTTAAAAAGGGTCAGATGTTCTACAAGTAACTTACTGCTAGCCAAATAAAGTGCGTTAATCTATAAAGAAAACAAAATACAACTCTCAGTAATGTGATATTCAAAATGTCCAGCATTTCTTTCCAGAAATATGGACATATGTGGAGTGGTAGAGATTAAAGAGGCAGGATAAAGGGCACATGGAACAAGGGGATGAAATCAGAAAAGTATGGGATGAGTTTGGCAGTCTTTGAATAGACCAGGAATAGGAGAAAATGGTAGTGAGATAAGGAAAATCACATTCTAGAGGAGCCTTAAATATTTTAAATGTTAGCTTTATCATATAGTAGGTGGGGGGAGGTAGAACATAGAAATTGGAGGGGGATGCTGGTGATATGAATAAAGAAGCTTAAGCATTGGATACAGATAGATTTGAGGTGGAGAAAAGGGTGGATAGGGTGGATTTGAAAGGGAACAGTCAAAAATTAAAGATCTTTAAAGTAGTATTGTGATTGTTTAGTTATAAGCCTGAACTAAGATGAGAAGGGCTTTGGAATGACTTTCTTTAAAAGATAAGAAATCTATAACTCTTCTTTGAGAGCTCTGAAGGCCACAGCCTAAACAAACTCTTAAAAGAGTCTTACTTTATATTGAAAAGAGTATCTTTAGTTCTAATAAAGCTTATACCACTTTAATACCAAACATCTTTGAAACCCATAGAACCGAAAAATGTGAGGGCAGTTAAAGAAATAAACCATTATTAAAATAGTACTGGATAGGGGTGCCTGGGTGGCTCAGTTGGTGAAGCATGGCCTCTTGGTTTCCAGTCCGTTCATGACCTCAGCTTCGTGAGCTCTGTGCTCAGCAGAGTCTGCTTAAGATTCTCTCTCCCTCTGCTCCTCCCCACCATGCTTGCTTTCTCTCTTTCTTTCTTTCTCTCTCTTTCTCCAAGATAAATAAGTAAATCTCTAAAAAATAAAGTATAAACTTTCTGGACTTCTTGATAAACACTTGATTCTGGTGCTGCAAAGTAGTCAAACCTGAGTTACATGCAGAGAAGTCCATCCAGAGCTACAGATATTTACATTACTTATTACACTTATTATACATATGGATGTTTCTACTTTTAGAAGAAAATCTATTTGGTAATTTTCTTCCTATTAACATTCACAAAATGTAATCCAATTTCTTGACATAAGCAATAAGGCAGACTTATTTCTTCAGTTCTATAAAAGTTTTTTTTTTAATGTAGAAAAAGTCTTTCTAATCTGGGAAATCTGTCTCAGTAAACTAAAACACCATTTGTCATACAGATCTTCAGTAGTAAGAGTAAATTTTTACTAATATTAATTCCATGATCAGTGCTTCTTTAACAACTCTCTCCCATGGGAGCACCATGAGTCTCAAAAAGTGTTATTCAAAATTTCCCCAGAGTCTAATGAAGATAATTTGCTAATGGATGTTTTGTTTGATTTTTATCCAAAGGCAAAAGAGGACATAATTGATTAGCATCTGAATGTGAGAAACACAGGAGGTTCCTCTAAAAAATGATGCTCTCATAGTACAAACAAAAGCTGTGATTAATGTTTTTGTCAAATCCTTAAAAGAAAATGGAGAGGACATTCCCTTCTCCCATCAAAGATGTGCAAGGATGAGAACTATGCTTTAGCAGATCATTTGTGCATTCCCTTTAGATATGGCACTAGCTCCCTTTTTTTCATCTAGAGTTGTAAAGAACTGAATAGGCTACTAACATTTTGATCAATATTTGGTCCTGCCCTTGCAGGTTCGACATTTGTTTAAGTTATAGTTTTAGGCTTGTGTCACTTGAAATAAACAGATATTATGATGGTACCTGGTTTGGGTTTATATTATTTTTATATACATATATTTGGAAAAATATATTTAGAATAAAAAAAATAAAATTTCTAAAAACACAGAAAGGTGTACCATAGAAATTTCCCTTGTGCCTTTTACCACCTCCTGTTTCACACCTCAGACTTAACCAGTAACAGTTTCTCATTTACCAAAGTAGGAATAAATATAAGAAATTGTAAAATGACATCAAAATAATACCTTGCATGTGCAAAGAATTTTTTGGTTTACTAAGACCGCTCCTTTTTATAATTTTTTTATCTTTATGCAGAGAACAAAGCTGAGACCTAGAAGGGGAAGTGACAAGTTAGATCATACACCTAATGGCTGTAGGGTAGGACTTTGCTGTGGATCTTTAACATTGCTTGCTATCCAACACAGGCAGACATGCTAATACAATCTGCAGAGGACATCACAGTGCAGTGGAAGAAAAAGACAAAAAAATGATAAAGATTTCTAAAATCCAGTTGGTTAAATGAGATGAATTTTAAAAAAGCAATAACACAGTATCAAAATGCAGAAACCTCATTAACACAGTGGGAGGAAATGGCCACAAAGGAAAGAAGTTGAAGGATCTTCTGTGGACCTTTAAAATACCAAGGGAGTAAAGAAACAAAGTCAAGTTAATATTGGACTTTTGCCCCCCAAATAAGAAATGGTCTTCTTCAGTTGATAACCCATTTTTAGGCATTATGAATTGTGTAAGATATGCATGAAATTTCTACTTCAGTGTTTCTAAAAGTGACCACTATGGCACACAGATTTTATAAGATGCTTTAAAAAGAAATCAGTGCTTACACAAATTTGGGTAAAGAGGTGTACTGTATTCTCTGTCCCAAACCTTGGGAAGTATGAGAATATTAAAAGCTCTGTGAATTGTGACTGGGTGGAACTCTGTTTAATGTTATTTTTGCTAGTTTTTCTCAAATTTATTTGACTCTTGCTCCCATTATTGAAGTCACACTGTTAACTTCACTGGGCACCATTTCTAGGAAATGGCAGCTCCGTGTAGAAAGATTTGGACTCAACATGTATCAAGTCATCTAAAGAAATAAAGCATAATGTTCATCCCATGGCAGTTCATACCTCATTCTTGTTCTTCACTTTTCAAAGGCAAAGAAATCTATGGACTCTTTATTGAGAACTGTCACAATTGCTTCCTAGACACTAATATAACCAAGAAGACCTAACTGGGGGAGACTTTTTTTTTTTAAAGATTTATTTATTTGAGAGAAAGAGCATGAGAGGAGAGAAGGTGAGAGGGAGAAGCAGACTCCCCATGGAGCTGGAAGTCTAATGCAGGACTTCATCCCAGGACTCCAGGATCATGACCTGGGCAGAAGGCAGTCACCCAAAGAACTGAGCCACACAGGCACCCAGGGAGAGACATTTTTTTTTTTTAATTTTCATTTAATTTATTTATTTATTTATTTTTTTTTTATTTTTATTTTTATTTTTTATAAACATATATTTTTATCCCCAGGGGTACAGGTCTGTGAATCGCCAGGTTTACACACTTCACAGTACTCACCATAGCACATACCCTCCCCAATGTCCATAACCCCACCCCCTCTTCCGACTCCCCTCCCCCCAGCAACCCTCAGTTTGTTTTGTGAGATTAAGAGTCACTTATGGTTTGGGGGAGACATTTTTAACTTTCCATTGTCCATGCTGCTTGACTTCCTTCATAACTAAATGCATACAATCAATCAATCAGCACATATTTTCCTTGTTTACAGGGCATTCTGTAGGGCCAACATTGAATCCGCCTCAAGGAGCTTGCAGTTCAAATGAGGCGGCTGGGCGGGGATACACTGACAAATTATATAACTATGTGATGTTAAATATACATCATCAGAAATGTCACAAGGCAGGCATGATTAATTGCCGAGTGAGTGTCACAAGAAGTTCACACACTGTGAATTCAAAAGGAGTGAGGTCACAGTGGGTGGTAGTGACTTAAGGTGGTTCCTCGGATTCACATATGCTGAAGCATATATTTGTGGCTGAGTCCAGGCTCAGTTTGAAAAATGGCAGAATGCTTAAAAGCAAACAACACAATAACACATTTGCATGTTTGAATTAGAAGAGTCACAGGAAGAAAAAGTAGGAAATTGGCCACTCTGCAGAGCTCAAAAAGACAGCCTTGGAAGAAAAGAGTAAAACCAAAGAAATGAAGTATTAAAAGATATGTATTAATTAATTGAACTCTTTAATCATTATTCTTTATTATCTTTGGTCATTTCTAAAGAAAGAGACATGCAAATTGGTCTCCATTTAGATAGGACTGATGATGGTGGTAAGGAATGGAGATTACCCAGTAAAGCGATTCTGAGTTTATCTCAGAAATGCTAAGTGAAATTGGGCATTAGAAATTAATACAGAGATAATTCTTTGATTCTATAAATCAGAAATTAGTTAATAAAATACCTTGGAGAGAAATAAAACTATACAACTAGATAGAATAAATCTATTATTTTTTTAAACAAGTAGAGGATTTGTAATATTGCTTATATCTGGAAATTGGTATGTATTTATAATCTTGGATATATGGATACTATTTGGCATACTTTAATGTCGATGTGTACTCTTTAAAAATGTGAGTATAGGCTATACAGATGTTTTTCAGAATTTTAATTTTTTTTTTAATTTGACAGAGATAGAGATCACAAGTAGGCGGGGTAGGGGGGATGCAGGCTCCTTGCCAAGCAGAGAGCCTGATGTGGGGCTCAATGCCGGGACTACGGGATCATGACCTGAGCCAAAGGCAGAGTCTTTAACCCACTGAGCCACCCAGGCGCCCCCAGAATTTTAATGTTTAAAGGAAACCTCCATGTCATTGACTTGATCATCTTTGTCTTCATATGCTATATAAAGGACATAGGCAGCAGTAACTCAATGTGTACAAAGAGGTCCCCCAATTCTGCCTCCTACCTTATGACTTTTTTAAAAGATTTATTTATTTATTAGAGAGAGAGAGCAGTGGAAGGGGCAGAGGGAGAGGAAGAAAAATTCTTAAGCAGACTTTGTGCTGAGTGTAGAGCCCCATGTGGGGCTTGATCTCCCAACCCTGAGATCATCACCTGAACCAAAACCAAGAGTCAGATGCTTACCTGCTTAACTGATTGCACCACCCAGGTGCCTCAAAGTGCTTTTTTTTTTTTTTTTTTTTTTTGGTGGCAGGGGGGAGGCAGGTGGGGACAGAGGGAGAAGGAGAGAGAGAATCTTAAGTAGGCTTCATGCCCAGCACAGAGCCTAATGCGGGGTTCCATCTCACAACCCTAATCATGACCTGAGCCAAAATCAAGAGTCAGACATTAACAGACTGGGCCACCCGGGTGCCCCTGCCTCCTACATTATTTTGACAATATCAAGACTCCAGAAGAGATAGGTGTGGGGACCCAGAGTGGTACCTGTGTATATACGTGTATATGGTACATGATATACATGTGTATATACATATACAAGTATATGTACGTGTGTGTATATATATATATATATATATACACATACACATACAAGTTTGCTCTAAGAAGCATGCTGGAAAGTAGGTTATTACTTGGAAACCTAATTCAAATTAACTAAAACTAAACCATCCTCAAAACTGAAATCTAAACCTTATCGCAGTTCAAAACATTTTTATAGTGCCATTAAAAATTCTAATATTAACTTACCAAAACTAAATGTTGTCTAAACAGTTTTAAAATCTATTCTGAACCAAAACTACACATTGTATCTCTCTAGCTCTAATTCCCTTGCTCAGTTCAGATTACTTCAAACCATGCTGTTCCTAGTCATCAGAATGAACCAGACTCATCAAAGAACCAGCATAACATTGAAATAAAAGGACATAAATTAGGCCAGTAGATGATCTGCTTTTTGCTTCTGAGAAGTTTAATGAGATAACCAATGTATTCATTTCATTTAAAAACTATTTATTGAACATCCGCTGTATGCTCAGCACTACATAGGGCACTGGGAGATACAGAGAGAGACTTGGCAACGGTTTTGCCCTTGTGGAATTTACTATCGCAATAGAAGAAAACAGGCATTTATCAAATACCTTCCCCCAAATTTGTGCAGTAGATTGTGGTATGTGTGCAGAAGAAGCAACAAAAGCCCTTATAAGAGTAGAGGATACATGGCTCTCTGAAGCAAATGTTGCAGTCAGAAATTGGAGCTTGAATCGAAATGCTCTCATCTGTTAAACTAAATTTGGCTGGTGAGTGAAATTTTTCTGGATTTGTAAGTGATGCAAATTTATGCAAATACTCTATATCCTGACTCTTCACACCCCTTTTTGTACAATTTCCTTATTGGGCTCATTGCAGTTCAAATAATGTTTATACTGTAGAGAAACTCTTAAGACTGCATGAGCTTTGAAATTATGAGAAAGTTTAGAGCCAGTTTTTTTTAAATCTTTGCAACTTTATAAATCTGTTACATTTTAGATTGTTTTAAAGGTGGATATATTCATTGTAGCCTATCTATTATTTTAGTCTGATAAAATCTCAGGGGTATATATGTAAGTTGTCTGATGTAAGTAATTTTTCAGTATCTAATTCATATCTATTTTATTTCTTAGTTTGGTGGAGATAGAAGTATGTATTATTAAAAAACATGGAAATATTATCATTTTTGAAGAAAAATATAAAAGATAATAGTAAAAAAAACACCAACCTTAACATCATTCTCTTGGAAAAATATTACACATTTTAAGCTATCTGCCATCCTTAAGTAACTAATTTGTAGAATTTAAAATTATGTGTAATTTAATGTCTTAAAGATGTATGGTTATGACAATGCACTTTGCCAATTTATTCCTCATTTGTTTATGTTTACATTCTCAAAGAACCTTTTTCTTTGTATTAGTTTCTTGAATTGCAGGCCGTTTTTCATTACATCTTGCTTTGTAAGGTTTACCCAAAAACTTACGCAACACAAATAGAGGGATATAATTTGTGAGATTATAAATGGCACCTTTTTACTGTAATAAAATAAGCAAAGAATAAATAAAACTGAATTAAACTGAAGCTCGTTAGTGAGATATGAAACAACACAAAAAGAAACTTGAAGTATTTAATAAATAGCAAATCTTCAAAGAGTCCCCCTTTATGTAATAAATGTTTGACTCGGGTGGGAAGCCTGGCAGTGTTTTTCAGCATGCTTGATTTTCCAGTGTCTCTGCAGCCAGGTAAGAGGAAAACTGTGTGGTCCATGTATACGACAGTGGCATCCTCCTATCTATGGGATTTAGAAAAGAGAAAAAAATTAGGAAGCATGAAAATACAGTCTAATTCTAAAATAATTTATTTTTAATCCTGTCAGTGACTTCCATTATGTAGACACTGGCTGCAATTTGTTCTTTGTTCTTCAGATGCCTAGCACCTTGGTTTTGCTGTCATGTTGGGATGAGGGGAGAGAGAAAAATGAGGGAAGGAGGAAGGAGAGTAAGAATGTGGAAGCTGAAGGCAGGTAGTCAGGACTCAAATCTTATCAGTTACATGCTACATCACTTTAGGCAAGTTACAACTTTCTAAACCTCAGTTTCTACCTCCGTGAATGGGTATAACAATAGTCCTTACTGCATAAGATTTGTTGTGACAGTTTGTGGAAACATAGCATGTAATGTGCTCTATACAGTGCACCATACAACAAGCTATTATGAGGAAATTTAAAGCAGAAGAGAGTATATGCTAAACATCAAATAAGTAGTAAGAGCAGATACAAGCAATGAAAGGCCTAGAGAAGAGAGGGATGTAAATATAGTAACATTTGATGTATCATGGTGGCTTCCACACATAAATGAAGAAGATATGATTAATAGTCTTAGTAAATCATAGTCAAATTTTGGTTTCAGAAGCTACACAATCCAGAATATGTGTCTCCCCCTTCCTGAATTTTCTGTTACGGTCACAATTCACAATTCAATAATTTGCTTTAGAGTCAGTTAAAGAGCTTTTTATTGGTTCAAACAAACAAACACATGGGCTGTCAGTAGTTACTACCAGGTGCTGGAAATACTGAAGGAGTTTTGAAAGCATCCAATTTGGCATTGCAACTGCAGGAGTCTCTTAGTAACTGTTGTCATGTATAATATCCTCTGACAGAACTTAATATTTTAGCTGATACTAGAAGAAGATACAGAAACCCTGGTGCTTAAATTTCTCTGTTCATGGAATTCTCATGTTAAATATTTTTATGCTAAATAATTCAGTTCCAAACATATTAATGCTTCTAATAACTTCCCATAACCTAACCCGGAGTGTTATCAGAGAGCTGGGTAAACTGGTAGTGATCAGTTGGGTGAGAAGGTACAAATAAATTGTTCTGTTCACCCCAAACATAAATGCAGCTGACTTTCCTTAGTGACAGAGTATAAATAGATCATGTTATATAAGGCACATAGAGGTTTTTTTTAACCTTTCAAAAGAATTAGCATTGCACATAGCATTACTATTTAAGAATTTCCTCTACATGGAACATGGTGTTTAAAAGTCTATCCCCACTGACACTCATCAAAACCAAGAAAGCAAACAAAGATTGAGAATCTGTGTTTTGAGGAGTCTTGGTAGGTGAACACAGATTGGTGTAAGCATAGACAGAATGCCCTGAACAATGCTGAGAATAGGCATCTGGTTAAATGAAGTTTCCAGTGAACAGAAAGTCTAGCAGAAAACTTAGTTACCTGTCACAATAGTCAGATGGCTATTTTTACTGACCCAGAAAATAAAGTAGCACACAGAAGGGTCCTTAAATTTTATAACTACTTTGTGAGTCCTGACTGTATTCTTACTACTTCTACTACCAGTGACAGCCAAGAGATATCAACCTAGTTAATTTACATCACAAAGACCTTCAGTAGACTCAAATATCAGCTTGCCCAGGATTAAATCCTTTAGGAACTCATGATTCAGTGACATTTGTGGTTGTTTGGTTTTTTTTTTTTTTTTAATTTTTTTCAGTGTTCCAAAATTCATTGTTCATGCACCACACCCAGTGCTCCATTGCAATACGTACCCTCCATAATACCACCACCAGGCTCACCCAACCCCCACCCCCTCCAAAACCCTCAGTTTGTTTCTCAGAGTCCACAGTTTCTCATGGTTTGTCTCCCCCTCCAAATTCCCCCAACTCACTCCTCTCCATCTCCCAATGTCTTCCTTGTTATTCCTTATGCTCCACAAGTGAGTGAAACCATATGATACTTGACTCTCTCTGCTTGACTTATTTCATTCAGCATATCTCTTCCAGTCCCATCCATGTTGATACAAAAGTTGGGTATTCATCCTTTCTGATGGAGGCATAATACTCTATTGTATATATGGACTGTATTTTCTTTTTCTTTTTTATTTTTAAGATTTTATTTATTCATTTGACAGACAGAGATCACAAGTAGGCAGAGAGGCAGGCAGAGAGAGAGGAAGGGAAGCAGGTCCCCCGCTGAGCAGAGAGCCCAATGTGGGGCTTGATCCCAGGACCCTGAGATTATGACCTGAGCCGAAGGCAGAGGCTTAACCCACTGAGCCACCCAGGTGCCCCTGGACCATATCTTCTTTATCCATTCATTCATTGAAGGGCATCTTGGTTCTTCTATTGCTGAATGAACATTGGGGTACAGATGGCCCTTCTTTTCACTACATCTGTATCTTTAGGGTCAATACCCAGTAGTGCAATTGCAGGGTCATAGGGTAGCTCTATTTTTAATTTCTTAAGGAATCTCCACACTGTTCTTCAAAGTGGCTGCACCAACTTGCATTCCCACCAACAGTGTAAGAGGGTTCCCCTTTCTCCACATCCTCTTCAACACTTTTTGTTTACTGTCTTGTTAATTTTGGCCATTCTAACTGGTGTAAGTTGGTATCTCAATGTGGTTTTGATTTGAACTTCCCTGATGACTAATGATGATGAACATTTTTTCATGTGTCTGTTAGCCATTTGTATGTCTTCTTTGGAAAAGTGTCTGTTCATGTCTTCTGCCCATGTTTTGACGTGATTATCTGTTTTTTGTCTGTTAAGTTTGAGGGGTTCTTTATAGATCTTTGATATAAACCATTTGTCTGTAGTCATTTGTGTAATATCTTCTCCCATTCCGCAAATGTCATTTGCAAATATCTTCTCCCATTCCATGGGTTGCCTCTTTGTTTTGTTGACTGTTTCCTTTGCTGTGCAGAAACTTTTGAAGTCCCAAAAGTTCATTTTTGCTTTTGTTTCATTTGCCTTTGGAGACATATCTTGGAAGAAGTTGCTGTGGCTGATATTGAAGAGGTTACTCCTATGTTCTCCTCTAGGATTTTGATAGATTCCTGCCTCACATTGAGGTCTTTTATCCATTTTGAGTTTATCTTTGTGTATGGGGAATGGAACCAGCATTCATGTCCTAGAGGTAGAAAGAATACCCCCCAAGATTAACAAATCTAGAAAGACCTCAAAGCACTTGATTGTAAGACTGATGAATCATAATTTTAGACAAGAGCTTTTGAGAGCAGCTAGGGTTAAGAAATTCCATATGTACAGTGGAAGGTCCATCAGAATAACATCAGACCTGTCCACAGAATCCTGGCAAGCCAGAAAGGGCTGGCAAGACATATTCAGGGCACTAAATGAGAAGAACATGCAGCCAAGAATACTTTATCCAGCAAGGTTTACATTCAAAATGGATGGAGAGATAAAGAGCTTCCAAGACTGGCAAGGTTTAAAAGAGTATGTGACCACCAAGCCAGCACTACAAGAAATATTAAGGGGGGGGTCTATAAAAGAAGAAAGAACTCAAGAGTATCATAGAACAGAAATTTACAGAGACAATCTATAGAAACAAGGACTTCACAGGCAATATGATGTCAATAAAAACGTATCTTTCAATAATCACTCTCAACATGAATGGCCTAAATGCTCCCATAAAACGGCACAGTGTTGCAGATTGGATAAAACAATAGGACCCATCCATATGTTGTCTACAAGAGACTCATTTTGAATCTAAGGATACATCCAGACTGAAAGTGAAGGGATGGAGAAGCATCTTTCATGCCAGTGGGCCTCAAAAGAAAGCTGGGATAGCGATTCTCATAGCAGATATTAGATTTTAAACTAAAGACTATAGTCAGGGATAAAGAAGGACACTACATCATTCTTAAAGAGTCTATCCACCCAGAAGATCTAACAATTATAAATATTTATGTCCCCAATAGGGGAGCAACCAACTACATAAGACAACTGTTAATCAAGATAAAGAGTCATATCAATATGAATACATTAATAGTAGGGGATCTTAACACACCACTCTCAGTAATAAATCATCCAAGCAGAAAATCAATAAAGAATCAAGAACATTGAATTACACATTGGACAAGATGGACCTCATAGATATATACAGAACATTCCACACTAAAACAACAGAATACTCATTCTTCTCAAGCGCACGTAGAAGTTTCTCCAGAATAGACCACATGGGGGCAGAAATCAGGGTTCAACCAATATCAAAAGATTAAGATTATTCCCTGCATATTCTCATACCACAATGCTTTGAAACTGGAACTCAACCACAAGAAAAAGTTTGGAAGGACTTCAAACACTTGAAAGCTAAAGACCACCCTGCTTAAGAGTGTTTGGATCAACCAGGAAATCAAAGAAGAACTTAAATAATTCATGGAAACCAATGAGAATGAAGAAATTTTGGTCTAAAACCTATGGGATAGGGCAAAGGCAGCCCTAAGGAGGAAATGAGTAGCTATCCAAGGCTCCCTCAAAAAAATTGAAAAATCCAGAATACACCAGCTCTCTTTACACTTTAAAGAACTGGGAAATCAACAACAAATTAAGCCAACTCCACACACCAGGAGGGAAATAATCAAGATTAGAACAGAGATCAATGAGATAGAAACTAGAGATACAGTAGAACACATCAACAAAACCAGAAGCTGGGTTTTTTTTTGAAAGAATCAAAAAGACTGATAAACCATTGGGCAAACTAATCCAAAAGAAAAAAGAGAGGACTCAAATTAATAAAATTATGAATGAAAAGGGAGAGATCATGACTAACACCAAGAAAATAGAAACAATCATCAGAAATTATCAATAGTTATATGCCAATAAGTTAAGCAACCTAGATGAAATGGATACATTCCTGGAAATCTATAAACTTCTAAAACTGAATCAGGAAGAAAATGACAATTTGAATAGACCAGTATCTAGTAACGAGTTGAAGCAATGATCAAAAATCTCCCAAAAAAACAAGAGCCCAGGACCTAACAGATTCCCTGGAGAGTTCTACCAAACATTCAAAGAAGAAATAATACCTATTCTTTGAAGGTGTTTAAAAAAAAAAAAAAAAGAAAGAAAGAAAGAAACAGGAGGAAAAGTTCCAGACTCTTTTTATGAAGCCAGCATTACCCTGATCCCCAAACCAGGAAAAGAACCCAGAATTTCATTCCAATATCCTGATGAATATGGTTGCCAAGATTCTCAACAAGACCTAGCTAATAGGATCCAACAGCACATTAAAAAGATTATCCACCATGACCAGGTGGGATTTATCCATGGGATGCAAGGGTGGTTCAACATTTGCAAATCAATCAATGTGACAGAACAAATCAATAAGAGAATGGTCCTCTCAATTGATGCAGAAAAAGCATTTGACAAGATACAGCATCTGTTCTTGATTAAAATGATTCAAAGTATAAGAATAGAGGGAATATTCCTCAACTTCATAAAATCTATCTATGAAAAACCCACAGTGAATATCATCCTCAGTGGGGAAAAGCTGACATCCTTCCCTTTGAGATCAGGAACACGACAAGGATGTCCACTCTCGCCACTGTTGTTCAGCATAGTACTAGAAGTCCTAGCAACAGTAATCAGACAACAAAAAGAAATAAAAGTATTCATATTGGCAGAGAAGAAGTCAAACTCTCTTCGCAGATGACATGATACTTTATATGGAAAACCCAAAAGACTCCACCCCCAAACTACTAGAACTTATACAGCAATTCAGTAATGTGACAGGATACAAAAATCAATGTACAGAAATCAGTTGCTTTCATATATATTAACAATGAAAATATAGAAACGGTAATTAGAGAATCTATTCCATTTACTATAGCATCAAGAACCATAAGACACAGAACACTCATGAAAGAAATTGAAGAAGACACAAAAAGATGGAAGAGCTTTCCATGCTCATTGTTAAAATTATACTGCCTAGAGCCATCTATACTTTCAATGCCATCCTGATCAAAATTCCACAGACATTTTTCAAAGAGCTGAAACAAACAATCCTAAAATTTGTATGGAACCAGAAGAGAACCCAAATTGCTAAGGAAATGTTGAAAAACATAACAAAACAAAACTGGGGGCATCACATTGCCTGATTTCAAGCTTTACTACAAAGCTGTGATCACTAAGACAGTATGGCTCTGGCACAAAAACAGACACATAGATCAGTGGAACAGAGTATAGAGCCCAGATTATGGACCCTCAACTCTATGGTCAAATAATCTTTGACAAAGCAGGAAAAAATACACAGTGGAAAAAAGCCTCTTCAATAAATGGTGCTGGGAAAATTGGACAGCTATGTGTAGAAGAATGAAACTTGACCATTCTCTTACACCATACACAAAGGTTCTTTGTTATTTGACCCAATAAGCATTCATATAAGTGTGTCAAAATCAGTGGGAAATAATCAGAAGATATCCTTCTTTACCACATGCCAATCAGTTTGATAAGAACAAAATTCTTGACAGGATCTTTACACTAATTTTGTGGGATCAGTGGCAGCTAGGCACCATACCGGCTATTCAAGGACACAGGGTAGAGCACTCCCCTGCCTTACATGTGCTCTCTGTGAGCCAGGTTGTAAAGACACTCACGTGAAAGAACTTCACATCATTTTCCAGTGTCTGTGACATCAGTCTTACCATGCGTGTGACAGTTGTAACTTATCTGGGGAGTTTGTTGGAGTTCAGATACTCTGTTGTGTTCCTAGCATCTCACTGACCAGACAGCACCACTATGATGAGAAACAAGTGTTAATTGTGAATACAGGAATACTGTGAACTGAAATAGTTAAATTTTCTCACCCAAAGCACATTTTACTCATACTTGCAAATATCTGGACATATTTTAACTTCATAATTTTTCTGCCAGAAAATAAATTGAATGGTGCTTTAGAAAACATAAGGCCAAAAAGATGAGGAAAAAAGAAGCAAAAAATAGAGTGAGTCTCATTTTATTATAAAATCTGGGCTGACTAGCCATATAATTAGCTAGTTAATTAGGAAAAATAATTAGCATCTTAAGATGTTCACTTCATCATCTGTACATTGGAGACCTTATTTCCCTGGAACTTCTCAGGAATTTTTGATGCCTAAGAAAAAGTATAGTAAACCACTTTTGAGGATTATAAACTACCATATTGTAAGAAATCATTAGCACCAACTATTTGTTTGAAAAGAATAAATAACCAACAAAGAATTATAGTCAGACCTTATTTGGATAGTTAATCTAATATAAATGTATTTATTTGTATAGGGAAAAAATGACAGGGGAGGAGAAAATACAGTTGGAATATGTTAATTTTTGCTATGATAATTTTCCTTTCACTAAACTTGTCCTGCGTAAGAGCATGATAAGAAAGTAACTGAACAACTGTGTTGATTGCCAAAGGGTTAATTTTGTCATCCCCAAGACCCACTCTCCCTTTTATTCAAGGATATATAATAAAAGAGGAAAAAAAGAATATGAAAGAAAAATATGGGAGATGACGTTAATGCTTAAGAATAAGGTGAGTAGATTTTTTATAGTCAGAAACTATAGCCTTTATTGTGTTGATTATTTTTAAAATTTGAGTATATTTGACACACAATGTTACATTAGTTGCAGGTGCACAACTTAGTGATTTGACAAGTTTCTACATTATTCTATGCTCACCACAAGTGTAGCTGCCATTTGTCCCATTCCATTGCTATCACAATACCACTGACTATTTTTCTTGTGCTCGGCTGTTTATTCCCATGACTTATTCCATTACTGGAGGCCTGTATCTCCCTCTCTCCCTCTCACTCATTTTGCCAAACCTCCAGCCCCTCTCCCCTCTGGCAGCCGTTAGTTTTTCTATTTATAGCCCTAATTATGCTTTTTTTCCCCATTTTCTTAAAGATTTCATTTATGAGTGGAATCATATGGTATTTATCTTTCCTAGTCTGATTTATTTCACTTAGCTTAATGCCCTCTAGGTCCATCCATGTTGCTTCAGATCTGATCCTTGTTATGGCTGTGTGAGATTCCTTGTTATGGCTGTGTGAGATTCCTCTGTGTGTGTGTGTGTGTGTGTGTGTACAAATAATGCAGCAGTGAACAGTAAGCATAGGGGTGCATATACCTTTCTCAGTTAGTGTTTCCTTTTTCCTGGGTAAATACCCAATAAAGGAATTATTGGATCATATGGTATTTCTAGTTTTAATTATTTGAGGAACCTACATACTGTTTTCCACAGTGGTTTTACCAGTTTACATTCCCACCAACCGTGCACAAGGATTCCTTTTTCTCCACATCCTCGCCAATCCTTAGTGTTTCTTATCTTTGATTTTAGCCATTCTGACAGGTATGAGGTAATATCTCATGGTGGTTTTGATTTGTATTTCCCTGATGATGAGTGACGTTGAGCATCTTTTCCTATCTTTTAGCCACCTGTGAGTCTTCTTTGGAAAAATATCTAAGTCCTCTGCTCATTTTTAAATTGGATTGTTTGATTTTTTTCTAGTGTTGAGTAAAATGAATACATTTTTGACCTGAAGAAAGAAAGGATCCTTATAGAGATGAAATTAGAAAACTGTAAGACAATAAAGAAATTAGTAGGTAAAGCATCCCAGTTCCCTTTGCAGTGTTTGTTTTAATGACCACTGCAAAACATTAACCTGAAAATAAATAAGTTAATGAAACAAATGATGTTTCTCTGTGCTTTTTCTCATCATCCCTCAGCTACCACAAGATACAGCAATTCTGGTATCTCTGGAGATAAACCCGCCAGTTCACCTTGTCCCTTTCCTTGCCATTAGCTAGTATCCAATCAAAACCATTTCATTTGTCAATATAAATTAGAACCAAAAAAAAAAAAAATCAGAAGGGTGGCAAATCTTTTGATGAGATATTTAGGTTCATTCTTCTCACTCTGCAGATGATGGAAACCAAGTCCATGATGGTTCTATGCTTATATGAGGTCAAGTACCTAAATTAGTGGCAGAAGCAGGAGAAAAACCCAAATTTCCTGACTCAGGCTTCTTGTCTTCTTTCCAATATACCATGCTCCCAACATTTAAAACTTGGAGTATTCATCAGTGAACCCTGGTGGATTCATTGGCGATTTTATGGGAAATCAGAAGATGGTAGTATGGTTTTCTAAGGGAATAGTGACAGTGTACTATTAGAAATAAATTTATTCTTAATATTTGTTTCAGTTTCACATTTAGGTCTTTCATCCATTTTGAGTCTATTTCTTGTGTATGGTGTGAGTAAATGGTCCAGTTTCATTCTTCTGCATGTGGCTGTCCAATTTTCCCAGCACCGTTTGTTGAAGAGACTGTCTTTTTTCCACTGGACATTCTTTCATGCTTCGTTGAAGATTGTCATAGAATTATGTGTCCATTTCTGAGCTCTTTGTTCTGTTCCATTGATCTATGTGTCTGTTTTTATGCCAGTACCATACTGGCTTGATTATTACAGCTTTGTAATAGAGCTTGAAGTCTATAATTGTGATGTCACCAGCTTTGGTTTTCTTTTTCAACATTCGTCTGGTTATTCAGGGTCTTTTCTGGCTCCACACAAATTTTAGGATTATTTGTTCCAGCTCTGTGAAAAAAGTTGTTGGTATTTTGATAGGGATTGCAGTGAATGTATAGATTGCTCTAGGTAGCATAGACATTTTAACAATATTTGTTCTTCCAGTGCATGAGCATGGGACGTTTTCCCATTTCTTTGTGTCTTTCTCAATTTCCTTCATGAGTATTCTATAGTTTTCTGAGCACAGATGCTTTGTCTCTTTGGTTAGATTTACTCCTAGATATCTTATGTTTTGGGTGCAATTGTAAATGGGATCAACTTCTTAATTTCTCTTTCTTCTGTCTTGCTGTTGGTGTAGAGAAATGCAACTGATTTCTGTGCATTGATTTTATATCCTGACACTTTACTGAATTCCTGTATGTGTTCTAGCAGTTTTGGAGTGGAGTCTTTTGGGTTTTCCACATAAAGTATCATATCATCTGCAAAGAGTGAGAGTTCGATGACTTCTTTGCTGATTTGGATGCCTTTTTTTTTTTTTCTTTTTGTTGTCTGATTGCTGAGACTAGGACTTCTAGTACTATGTTGAATAGCAGTGGTGATTGTGAACTTTCCCTGCCATGTTTCTGACCTTAGGGGAAAAGCTCTTACTTTTCCCCATTGAGAATGATATTCCCTGTGGGTTTTTAATAAATGGCTTTTATGATTTGAGGTATGTACCCTCTATCCCTACACTGTGAAGAGTTTGGATCAAGAAAGGATGCTGTACTTTGTCAGGTGCTTTTTCAGCATCTATTGAGAGTATCATATGGATCTTGTTCTTTCTTTTATTAATATATTGTATCACATTGATTGATTTGTGGATGTTGAACCAACCTTGCAGCCCAGGAATAGATCCCACTTGGTCATGGTGAATAATCCTTTTAATGTACTGTTGGATCCTATTGGCTGGTATTTTGGTGAGAATTTTTGCATCCATGTTCATCAGGGATATTGGTCTGTAATTCTCCTTTTTGATAGGGTCTCTGGTTTGGGGATCAAGGTAATGCTGGCCTCATAAAATGAGTTTGGAAGTTTTCCTTCCATTTATAATTTTTGGAACAGTTTCAGAAGAATAGGTATCCAAAATCCTTGAGGAGCACACAGGGTGCAACCTCTTTGACCTTGGCCACAGCAGGCAAAAATGAACTCTTGGGACTTCATCAAAATAAAAAGGTTTTGCACAGCAAAGGAAATAGTTGACAAAACCAAAAGGCAGCCTACAGAATGGGAAAAGATATTTGCAAAAGTTTTATCAGATAAAAGGCTAGTGTCGAAATTTGTAAAAAAGTTATCAAACTCAATACCCATAGAAAAAACAATCCAATCAAGAAATGGACAAAAGACAAAAACAGACATTTCTCCAAAGGAGACATCCAAATGGCCAGCAGACACATGAAAAAATGCTCACATCACTCGGCATCTTGGAAATACAAATCAAAACCAAAATGAGATACCACCTCACACCAGTCAGAATGGCTAAAACTAACAAGTCAGGAAAAACAGATGTTGTTGAGGAAGGGGAAAAAGGACTATCCTTTTATACTGTTGGTGGAATGCAAGCTGGTGCAGCCACTCTGGAAAACAGTACAAAAGTTCTTCAAAAAGTTGAAAATAGAATTACCCTATAATCCAGCAATAGCGCTACTGGGTATTTACCCCAAAGATACAAATGTAGTGATCCAAAGGGATATCTGCACCCCAGTGTTTATAGCAGCAATGTCCACCATAGCCAAACTATGGAAAGAGCCCAGATGTCCATCAACAGATATGGATAAAGAAGATGTGGTATATATATACATTGGAATATTACTCAGTCTTAAAAAAGAATGAAATCTTGCCATTTGCAACAATGTGCATAGAACCAGAAGGTATTATGCTAAGTAAAAAAGTCAGTCAGAGAAAGACAATTATATGATTTCACTCGTATGTGAGATTTAAAAAACAAAACAGAGGAACATAGGGAAATGGAGAAAAAAATAAAACAAGAAAAAAATCAGAGAGGAAGACATACCATAAGGGACTCAAAGACTCTTAATCAGAGGAAACAGACTGAGGTTTGCTGTAGGGGAAGGATAGTGGGGGAATGGAGTAATTGGGTGATGGTCGTTAAGAAAGGCAAGGTGATGTAATTAGCACTAGGTATTATATACAACTGATGAATCACTGATCTCTGCCTCTGAAACCAGTAATATACTATATGTTAATTAGTTGAATTAAAATAAAAAGAGTAATGTTTAACTTAGTCTTTATTCAATGTAACCCCAGAATTTAGTCCCCTGCACTGTACTGTAAGTTCCACAATATCAGAAATGTTTGCCTTGTTTCCTAGTGTATCCCCAGAACCTCGCACAGTGCTAGGTCCTTGAAAAAATAGGCAGTCAATAAATCTTCATGGATGGAATAAATAAAATGAATAAAATAAAAGACAGTGAACAAAGGCATGGATCTTGCCCTCTATTAGAAATTATGGTATAGAAACTGTTTTATTGCAAAGTCAAATATCCCAAGTGCTATAATGAAGGGCTCAAGTTCTCTGTGATGAGTGAAATTAATAACAAGAGGTGAAGTCAGCAGAAATGGGGAATCATTAAATCTTTCAATGAGCAGTAGTTCTATATCCTGCCTTTATGAACAGGAAAAGGCTTATTTTATTTAGAATTTTTCTCGGTGCAAGAACAGTGAGACAAGTAATCTCCAAGGAAGGAGGGAAATGGAATTTATCATAATGAGACATATATTTCTTTGGGATTGAGGTACAGAGATCACTGTACAGCCAGGAATCACAGAAACAGGAAAACTTTTAAAAACAGACCCAGCTCTATCTATCCCTCTCAGGAACTGAAGGACAGACAGTCCAGCTTTGCTAGTCTTGCCTAGTCAAGCTCTCCCTCAACACCAGATCATTGCCTCTGCTTCTTTGTGCTCTTAATACATCAATCATCACTGCAGTTTCCTTTTACTTCCTTTTGTTTCCATTGCCTCCTTCTTTATTAAAACACTTGTACTTCGGTTCCAAATGCTAACACCCTTGACATCTTCTCTTTAAAATGCCAAGTGAAGGGACACCTGGGTGGCTAAGTCAGATAAGGGACCACCTCTTGATTTCAGCTCAGGTCATGATCTCACTGTCCTGGGATCAAGCCCTGCATGGGCTCTGCCCTCAGCAGGGAATCTGCTTCTCTCCCTCTCCCTCTGCCCCTTCCCCTGCTTGTGAGCGCTCTCTCTCTAAAATAAATAAATCTTTAAAACAAAAATGCGAAGTGAAATATCTTGTAAGTAAGTAACTAGCTACCCAACAAAAAGGCAATTTGTGGCTCAGGGCTATGTAGCTTGTTGACCTTTCAATAGAACTATCAACAGTTAACAAATTTCTGAGAAGAAATCCTGGGAAAATGGGCAGGTGTAAAATACAACTAGTGAGAACATGTACTTATTGGCTATTTTTTTAGATTATAAAATCAATGGTTAAATAAAATTCATGATTATCATCATAACACTGAATTACTGTATTATTCTGGTACATTTTCCTCCAGTCTATTTTCATGCATATATTTCTAATACTATGCATGTACTTTTTAAAAAAATATGTGGGATCTCACTCTCTATATATTTTTTAAAGATTTTATTTATTTATTTGACAGAGAAATCACAAGTGGGCAGAGAGGCAGGCAGAGAGAGGGGGAAGCAGGCTCCCTGCCGAGCAGAGAGCCCAATGTGGGGCTTGATCCCAAGACCCCGAGATCATGACCTGAGCTGAAGGCAGAGGCTTAACCCACTGAGCCATGCAGGCACCCCTCACTCTATGTATTTTTATAAATCTCACATTTCTGATTGTTTATATATATTCCTTGTTCCCCTAAAAACACTGATTTAAATGACTATGTAATCTCTCTTAGAAATTCATCATCTTTACTTACCCCCAATTTCCTGCAGTCAGTCTTGTACGCACAATAACATACACTGCACCATCAATACAACTCTCCACATTCTTAATTTAATTATCTGTTTACCTATATTTTTCATTCTTAGTAAATATTAGACATATACTGTAAGCCTAGGTGGTGTGAGGTACTAGGCGCACAAATAGGAGTAAAATATTTTACCATAGGCCCAAATCCGAAGCCCATATCTAGACATGGAAACAACCTATTACGATGCAATAGTACAAGTAATAGTAAAAAAAAAAAGAAGAAGAAGAAGAAGAAGAAGAAGAAGAAGAATACACATAGAGCCGTGGATTCCAAGAGGAAGAAATGGCTAAATCTGGCACAAGAAACAAGCAAGGGAGGCTTCTTAGGGAAAATAACATTACTCTTATTAATACTGAAATTCTTATCAAAGAAACACAAACTGGTTAAGCTTGTAGCTGGAGAAGACAAAGGAGAGATTTGGCCAGCTGGAGAAATATCTCTACTATTTGAAATAGTTTGGAGTTTATCTTGAAAGCAAGAACAAGCCACTGAAGGATAAGACAAGTTAGAGATTGTTGGAACAACCCAGAGAAAGATGAAGAGAGCTGATAGTGCTGAGGTCTTGGAAAGCAGTGAAGAGACTTGGAGATATTTAGGAGGTAAATAAAATAAATGTTTATCCACCAATTAGATGTGAATTTTAGAGAGATGGGAGCTGAAAATTTTTAGTGGGTTTATTAGTAGGTGGTGGATCTGTGGATATAATGCAGAGCCAGGATGGGTCAGTTTGGGCTTTACTAAGTTTGAAGTAATTAAAGGATATGAAACTAATAATACACTGTATATTAATTAAATTGAATTTAAGTAAAAAATTTAGAAAAACAAAAACCAGAAACAAAACAAAACAAAAAGATCAACTGGGGCCATGTTCCAAATTGTAACTGATAACTTACTCCAAAATTTCAATGACTCTACACTGCACTCAGAAACAAGTCTAAAATCCTTTAGAATTTTATGTCCGTGCTTAATCTGGCCTTACCTAACTTCCCATTATTATCTCCTGTCCCTTTCCCTCTCCCTCACACTGTTGTTCTCTTGTTGCTACACCCCTTCCCAACTAGAGTCTTTGTACCAGCAGTGCCTGAAATGCCTTTCCATCCACTTTCCTTCTCTTTCAACTAAATTCTACTGGTTACACAGACCACAGCTGTTTTTCTAGCTCTACATTGTCAGGACAGGCTGTGTGCTTTGTAACAAACATCATATAGTTGTTCATAAACTGGCCTTTTCCCTTGTCTAATATTCTTCTGTCTCTAAAGAATAGAACCTCCACAAGGTCAGGTTAGGGATTTATCCATTTGTTTACTACCATGTACCCATTGTCTCATACAGTTTCTGAATATAATGGACAATCAATAGATACTTGTTGGAAAAATAAACAAAATAATGGATGTTGAGAGGAAAAAAACATAAAGTCACTTATAGTTAGTATGACTTCAAGTGATTTTTAAAATCACCCTCTGGAACTTCAGTCTGAATACCAAAAATTGTAGACTGTATTATACTAAATAAGAGAAGAAAATGAGTTCATTGAATTTCACTTTCAACAGTAAGAGCAGGACCACGCAAAGGATATTTTTTAGTTAATGAACCAGAAATTGACTGTTCTTGAAGATCCTTTCCCCCAATATTTTCTGTTGTGGTGGTAGTAAAATACATTTAACATAAAATTTACCATTTCATTTCCAAATTTTAAGATTAAATAAAGACATAACGTGTGTGGTAGAGTACTTAGCTGTTCTCCAAATCTGTTTCTTCTGTTTCCTGTATTTACAACTATACTTTATTTCCCAGCTGTTTCATTAGTTCAGTGTGGCCATATGGCTGGGTTGCAGCTCATGGCATGTGGAGTGTGAGCAGAAGGTAACACGCTCCCCTTCCATACTTACTTCATAAAATACATGCATTGAGGGTTCATCCATGTTTTCTCCTTATCTAGTGATTAATGAGAGGACCAATGAGAGGACTTCAGGGATAGTAGACTCACAAGCTGGAAGGATGCTGGTTTCCTGAATGATCATTTAGAAGTGTTCACTTGTGAGGCGCCTGGGTGGCTCAGCGGGTTAACTCTGCCTTCGGCTCAGGTCATGATCCCAGGATCCTGGGATTGAGTTCTGTGTCAGGCTCTCTGCTCAGCAAGGAACCTGCTTCCCTCTCTCTCTCTGCCTGCCTCTCTGACTACTTGTGATCTCTGTCTGTCAAATAAATAAATAAAATCTAAAAAAAAAAAGTGTTCACTTGCATTTATGATCAGTTAATGCGGAGTGGAATTTGGAATTTTGATGCTTCACAGTGGTAGAACCTGGCACTATTCTAACAAATATGATGTGTTCTCTGTAGCTGATACAAATATTGACTGATAACTTTTTCCAGGTATTGCAGTAGTGAAACATACTGTAGGTGCTTTTCCCCTTGTTTGTTTGTTTTCCTCTTAACTGAGAAAATCCAGAAATTAATGTTAGGAGTTGAAGAGACAGATAAAATGGACCTATATTACCAGTAACAGGAAGACAGGCAAGGATTGGCTGTCCATTTGGGGGGATGGCACAATTCTGCATGGAATGCCTGAGGCAGACATGTGTTCACATCAGAACGGAATGATGGATGCCATGACAATGGGGTGGTGGCATTTATTTCTACTAAAAACATCTAAAGCACATGCTGCACCTTTTCCAAATTGAATACTCTACTAGAAGTAATTTGCACATGTTTCCTATTCTAAACTACTACAGTTCCCAGCTGAGTCCTACTCCTTACTATAAAGGGCAAAGGGCCTCCTATGCCGGCTTGCCTTGTCACTGTTGGCTCCCTTTTCAGCTCCTCAGGGACAGGAGGGGAACACAGAAGGATTTCTGTGACTGGGAAGAACTTGAACCATAGAGGTGACAGGGTATAAACTATTCTCTGAGAGAAAGGGGGAAGTTACTAACTCTGTTCTGAATTGCTGTATTTGGATGGATCTGAAAGTGAACTAGGGCTAACTTAATAGAAAAGCTAGCTCTACTTCTCTTCTTAAACAGTTACAATAGTATTAGGAAGATGATGACATCTTTAGGTTAGTGAAGCTCACCTAGAATGATTCTTTCGTAAAGCTGCCAAAACCGCCAGGGAAATCATTCCCTTATTTAAAATACTTTAGTGTACTCCTATCAAGATAAACATGCAATCTTAATGAAGAAGGGCCTGTGTAATCTGGCTGTTGCTTACTTCTACATACTCATTTCAGGACAATCTCCCCTGTCTTTATGGTCTTTACTTCAGCCTTATTTCTTTCAATTCTTTAAAAAGCCATGCTTACTTGCATTGCATGATATTTGTACCTGCCATTTCTACTATGTGGGGTGTTCTCTGTGGACCACAGCTTTTAGGCAATCATATTTTATCCATTAGAACACTACTAAGACCGTACCTCAAGCTTTCTTTGACTCCCTGACTAGATTAAGGATTTTTCTTACATTATGTATCTTTTGTGGGCGGTATTAGTTGTTAAAAATATCCACTGCTTTCTTGACTCACCCTGGTAGGACCCTTCCCTGGTGTCTCCTCCTTTTTCTCCTCCTCCTCCTCCTCCTTTTCTTCTTTCTTCTTTCTTCTTCTTCTTCTTCTTCTTCTTCTTCTTCTTCTTCTTCTTCTTCTTCTTCTTCTTCTTCTTCTTTTAAGATTTTATTTATTTATTTGACACACAGAGAGAGAGATCACAAGTAGGCAGAGGGGAAGGCAGAGGGGGAGGGGGAAGCAGGCTCCCCGCTGAGCAGGGAGCCCAATGCCCCGCTCGACCCCAGGACCCTGAGATTATGACCTGAGCCGAAGGCAGAGGCTCAACCCACTGAGCCATTCAGGTGCCCCTTCCCTGGTATCTCTTCTTATACGAGGAAGATATTTCTTTCCCCATTGATGCCCAATTTTATAATAAGGCTTGCTTTGTACAGTAACATGTGAGTAGAAGTGATGTCATGTCTACAAAGAGGTTTTGAGTCTTACAGCTAAAGCAGGAAATTTTGTTTTCTCCTGGATTCTAGAAAGAAAAGGATATGGAACAGAGTTGCACCTGACCTACAAGGGACATTGACATGAGCAATAAATAAACCAATCTTTATTGTTATAAGCCACCGAAAACTGGGGGTATATTTGTTATTTCAGCATAATATAGTGAAAGCTGACTCATGCATTGTCACTGCATACTTTTTTTTAACATGAGAGGAAGTAAGAGTATGATAATATAAGACAGGCTCTAAGATTAAGCTTCTATAGGCAGTGTCCATTCTGTTACTTGGTATTTTATGTTCTAAGATGCCACATGATTTACTATCTCTGGCCTCAGTGATTTCACTTGTAAAATGGAAATAATACGAGGATATACCACTTAGGATGGTGGTGAGAATTAAATGAATTAATCCTGTTAAAGTATTTATACCCATGTCTGGCACAGAAAAATCCCTCAAGTGATGTTAATTATTAGTATTCGTAGAACTTAGCGAATTTTTCAATTGTAGTTTTTCTATGATTATTTGATTAAAGTCTGTTTCCCCTATTTGACTGTTAGGATACTGAGAGAAGAAACCTCACCAATTTGATTTACTTTTATATCACCAGTGAGTAGCATAAATCTGTAAACAACTAACAAATACTTGTTTTCTGCAGTGAGTTTTTAAAAAATGAATGAATGAATGAATGAATAAATGAATTTTAAAGCCCAAGCTAATGTCAGTGGTTATACTGAGAGTAATAAAAAGTAAATACTATTAATATTTTAAATTTTTAAGAGGACTAATATTTCAAGTAATAATAGCTTTATCCACTGAAATTATATAAAATCTAGACTGATGAAAACAGTCAGGCTATTGGCTGAAATCTGCAGGAGCCAAGTTCCTGTGGTAGACTGTACTATAGGTATGTGTGAGTACCATCACTCTTCCTTTCATAAATCACAAATGTGTGAAACATAGAAAGGTGATTGTTAAGATGTTTTATTCTCAAAGAATACTTCAATCATTATACATCTAATTCTTGAATTTTATGATGAATAAAGCCAGTCCTATTATCTAGGTAATACCTGTTCTCAAACTCTCCCATTGCCATTTTCTGCCACTCCAGAGGACATTTCCTTGTATGCGATATTGGCCATCATTTTTCAGATCATCTGCTGTAACTGCAACTTAACAGCCCATCTCTTTTCTGACAGACAGTCTCTATTTACCTAGCTATTCTTCTTCCCATTTCAACATCGTGTACCAGGCAATGTCCTTTCATAGAAGCTTGAAATTCAAAAATCAGATTTCATGGCATAAGATACATGACTAGATTAGTAAATTAAATTGGGCTCAGGCCTAGATAAATAACCTGGAAGAAAAAAATTGGAGTACAGATTTAAGGCTTAAGGAAGTTAGACTAGAACCTGGGTAGGGACAAATATCAAATGCAGAACTCAAGAAAAGTGGTTTCAACTATGTATTTTTCCAGATTTATTGAGATATGATTGATATATAACACTGTGTATATTTCAGGTGAACGGGTGATGACTTTAGCACATGTATCATACTATGAAATGATTGACATAGTGTCACAACACTTTCATCATCTCACATAATTACCCATGTGTATGTCTGTATGTGTGTGGTGAAAATGTTTAAGATCTACCCTCTTAGCAATTTCAAGTATGTAATACAATGCTGTACAATGGATTTCTAGAATTTACTCAACTTAAAGTTTGCTCCCTTTGACCAACATGTCTGCATTTTCCCTATGCACCACCCAAACCGTGGCAACTACCATTCTACTCTGTCTCTGTGAGTATGGCTTTTTAAATGCCACATGTAAGTGGAATATGCATTATTTGTCTTTCTCTGTCTGACTTATCTTAATATAATGCCCTCAGGTTCCATCCATGTTGTCACAAATGGCAGGATTTTCTTCTTCTCATGGCTGAATATTGTGGAATTTATCCATTTATCTGTAGATGGCCATTTAGGTTATTTCCATATGTGGGCTGTAGTGAATAATGCTGCAGTGAACATGGGAAGGTATGTATCTCTTTGAAATCCTGATTTCAGGGCGCCTGGGTGGCTCAGTGGGTTAAGCTGCTGCCTTCGGCTCGGGTCATGATCTCAGGGTCCTGGGATCGAGTCCCGCATCGGGCTCTCTGCTCAGCAGGGAGCCTGTTTCCCTTCCTCTCTCTCTGCCTGCCTCTCTGCCTACTTGTGATCTCTCTCTGTCAAATAAATAAATAAAATCTTTAAAAAAAAAAAAAAGAAATCCTGATTTCACTTTTTTTTTAATATACATCCAGAAATAGGATTGCTGAATCATATGGCAGTTCTATTTTTAATTTTTTGAGGAAACTTTATAATGTTTTCCATAGTGGTTGTACCAATTTATATTCCCATTATCAGTGCCCTTTTCTCCACACCGTAGCCAACACTTGTTATTTTTCAAGTTTTAGATAACTGTCCTTCTGAAATTGATACCTCATTATGGTTTTGAAGTCACTTCCCTGATGTTTAGTTATGTTGAGAAAATTTTCATATGCCTATTGGCCATTTATATGTCTTCTTTGGAAAAATGTCTGTTCAGTTTTTTTTACTATTTTTAATTGAACTGTTTGGGGTTGTTGTTGTTGAGTTGTATGAGTTGCTTATATACTTTGCGTATTAACCCATTATCAGATCGACCATTTGCAAATATTTTCTCCACTTTATAGATTGCCTTTTCATTGTGTTGTTTCTTTTGCTGTTCAGAAGCTTTTTAGCTTCATGTAGTCCCTCACTGGTTTTTGCTTTCGTTGCTTGTGTTTTTGTGACACATGCAGGCAGTCACTACTAAAACCAATTGTCCAGGAGCTTTTTTCCCTGTTTTATGCTAGAGGTTGTACATTTTCAGGTCTTATTTTTAAATCTTTAATACATTTGGAATTAATTTTTGTTAATAGGAGTTTAGTTTTATTCTTTTGCATATGTTTATCCAACTTTCCATTACTGTTTATTGAAGAGAATATCCTTTCCCTATTAAGTATCCTTGGCTCCCCTGTCAAATATTAATTGTCTATACATGCAAACGTTTCTTTTTCAGATATTTTATTGTTGGTGTTCAGCTGTGTTTAAGTTAAGTAGTCCATATGCCCAAATGGTTTTACTCCTGAGAGGCTCCATTGAAGACTTTGGCCCTGGTACAGAGTTGAGCCCTTGAGATTGGGAAGCCTGTAAGAGTCTCAGTGGGGCTCAGATAAAAATATGTGCATGTTCCATTAAGGGAGAAATGAACATAACAAACACCTAATAAGTCAATTTTGTTGTTGCTCTTTTTTTTTTTAACATTTCTTTCTTTTTTTTTTTTAGATTTTTTATTTACTTATTTGACAGACAGAGATCACAAGTAGGCAGAGAGGCAGGCAGAGAGAGAGAGAGAGAGGGAAGCAGGCTCCCCGCTGAGCAGAGAGCCCAATGTGGGGCTCGATCCCAGGACCCTGAGATCAGGACCAGAGCCAAAGGAAGAGGCTTTAACCCACTGAGCCACCCAGGCACCCCTAACATTTCTTTTGCCAACAGTACTTTCAGACTCTCCAGGAATAACAATTGGAGATATCTTCAAAGGATGCAAAATAGGTACTTTGACTTTCAGTTGATGACATTTTAGGGTCAGGCTTAGGGTATCCTTTCCTTGATTTGGCAAAAATACCACACTGCGAAGGTGTGGGGATGGGATAGATAGGTGAGGTGGAACCATTTAGGGAACAGAAAAATGCTAATAATTTATCAACCAATTAATTAGTAATACACAATAACCCAACTGATCACCAACTAGGCATTTTTTAGAATTACCCAGAGACAGATATCAGTTTTCATTCTCAATGCTTATAATTCATATTTCACAGTCATAAATATCCAAGAGAAGTTTAAATAAATGGATAAGAATTATTTAAATAACAGAGCTATATTCATAAAGTCATAGATGAGATTCATATGATTATAAAAGTTTTTTCTTTCCTAAATACTTGGTATTGGAAAGATATTTGATTCTTCATATACCAACAATCAAATTATTTTTAAGGTCATTTTTCCTTTCCCACTCTCTTTTATTCTCTTTTGTCACTGTGGTAGATAATCATGGTAAAATCACTTAGAGTAAGAGCTATCTGTTTTTATAATTAAACACTGATGTAAAATATGGCAGTGGAGATAGCTTGGGTGAAGAGCAGAGGCAATTTATAACAGTAAATTACAATACTTGATTTAAACAAGGAGGTTTAGAAGTATAATAAACTTTGGAGTCTTAATTTCATGCCATGATATCCCTATTAATAAGGATCAGACTTATAAAAACTGAGGTGTTTTTGTTCCCCCAGGTATTTTCTAGATCATATTTTATCTCCTCCAAATAAAATTTTATATCTCTGATACATTATGTAAGACTCTGGTCCTCCTGTGCTCTGTGTGCTGCCTGTCTTGTGTGCTTGGGTTGCAGTGGCCCCACATAGATTGTGGGCATACTTAATCTAGGCAGGATACCGGTCGGGTTCAGGGCAGACCCACCCCAGAATGTACCACATTTGCATGCGGATTATTTCAAACTGAGAATGATCAGAGCCCAACAGACTCAAGAGCTTTTACCTCTCCCTTAACTTCCTGAAAGAATTTTAGGTAAAGGGCTTATACCCTGAAGAGAGCTATTACCAAAGATAACTTTATTTTTTAACATAAGAAAGGCCTCTCTGCAAGACATGCTAAACATTTATTTATTTATGAATTGCCTTCCTCCCCTTTGAAGCCTTAGACCTCTACCCCCTTCTCTGAGGCTCAAGATGGCACGTAAACCTCAATTACCTGTCAATGAGCCTCTCGTGTCTTATGGGACTTGTGTAAAAACAAAATTAAATTTGCTTTTCTCCTGTTATCTGTCTTATGTCAATTTAATCATGAGGCCAGCCAAAGAACCTAGAAGAGAAGAAGGGAGGTTTTCCTCCCCTACAGTACTAAAGAGATAAAAGCACATTCCTGAGCCTTCAACATAAAGGACTCTATTCATGTAGCCTGGCACCAGGGATGAAATATCAATTATTACAAACACATTCTGGGCACTGAGAGGTCTTAATCATTCTTCGATGTAGAATGGGGATTTGTGCTTTCAGGAGAAAAGAGGGAGTTGGCAGGTGCAATAAGTGTTGCAGGAAAGCTTTCCCCTACAAAGAGAGATGATGTGTGTAGAGAATATGTGCAAAACCTCCTGCATAACTTAATCCATTTCTCTTGGGGTGGAGAAGCGAGTTTACATTTTTCCAGTGAACCATATCCATTGACGATTGCTTTGATTTCATTGTACATGAGTCTTAACAAACAGCCAACAGATTTATGTTTAAATGGAATGTACAGCATAACCTTCAGCAGAAAACCTTCAGAAAGAAACTGTGTGCTTACTCTGCCAAATACATTTAAATGTTGCAGCGGTCTAAGAAAATAGGACATTTGTGTGCCATATTCACCAGGCTGTGTCCTCTGAATTACCCCCTTGGGGACAGGTCCACACACAGTAGCGGTCACAGGCTCCTTGACCTTAGCAACTTACGAATCTCTGTCGTTGGTGCCATAGAGGCTGGAGAGAAACTATCTGATGGTAAGATTTTCTTCTCCCTCGTAAGGAATTTATGCCTTTAAGAGATGTTCCTATTTAACACACACATTTTGTTCTCTGTTAAGGACAGAAGCAAAACAATAATGCAGATAATACAATATATCATCTGAAAAGATCATTTTCCCTGATTGTAAAATTTAAATTGTAAACACTACAATCTTAACTGCTCTATTGAGATATGATTAACTGTAAATATTTAATTTCTACAAGCTGATGTGTATGAAGATAAATATATACCTGCGAAAGCATTGTCACTATCCATGCCATAAACTTATCCATCACTTCCAAAAGTTTCCTCTTGCCACACCCCTATTTTTCCTTTTGTGTTTAGAATACTTAACATAGGATCTATCCTTTTAGATCTGAATTCTGTTCTCTGCTTCTATGTGTTTGACTGTTTAGATTCCATATAAAAGTGAGATCGTGCAGCATTTGTCTTTCTTTGTCTGGCTTATTTCACTTAGCATCATAGCCTCCAAATCCATCCATGTTGTCACACGTTGTCTGATTTCCTTTTCTTTTAAGGCTTACTAATATTCCGTTGTATATATATATACCACATTTTTCTTACCCGCTCATCCACTGATGGACATTTAGATTGTTTATGTATTTTGCTATTGTGAATTATGCTGCAGTGAACAGGGGTGCAGATATCTCTTCAAGATATTAATTCCTTTGGATATGTACCCAGAGTTGGGATTGTTGGGATCATATTTTTAACTTTTTGAGGAACTTCCATATTATTTTCCATAATGGCTCGTACCAATTTACATTCCTACCAAGAGTGTATGAGGATTCTTTGTTCTCCACATCCTTACCAACAGTTGCTATCCTTTGTTTTTCTGAAAATATGCTAATAAGTATGAAATGATATCTCATTGTGGTTTTAATTTGTATTTCCATGATGACTAGTCATGTTGTATCTACTGGCCATTTATATGTCATATTTAGATAGATGTCTCTTTAGGTCCTTTTCTCATTTTTTAATTGGGTTAATTTTTTTTTTTTTTTGCTATGGTATTGAGGAGTCCCCTATATATTTTGTACATTAATTCCTTTTGAGATAAATGGTTTGCAAATATTTTCTCCCATTCTGTAGGTTCCCTTTTCATTTTGTTGCTTTCTTTGCTTCACAGAAGCTTTTTAGTTTGACATAATGCCACTTGTCTATTTTTGCCTGTGTTTTTTTTTTCAAAGATTTTATTTATTTATTTGACAGACAGAGATCACAAGTAAGCAGAGAGGCAAGCAGAGAGTGAGAGAGAGAGAGAGAGGAGGAGGAGGAAGCAGGCTCCCCACTGAGCAGAGAGCCTGATGCGGGACTTGATCCCAGGACCCTGAGATCATGACCTAAGCTGAAGGCAGAGGCTTAACCCACTGAGCCACCCAGGCGCCCCTTTGCCTGTGTTTTTGATGTCATATGCAAGAAATCATCACCCAGTCCAATGTCAAGTAGTTTTTCCCTAAGTTTTCTTCTAAGAGTTTTATTCTTTCAGATTTTATGCTTAAGTATTTAACACACTTTGAGTTCATATTTGTATACGCTATGAAGTAAGGATCCAATTTCAATCTTTTGCATATGGGTAGCCTGTTTTCCCAACATATTGAACATATTTGAACATTGAACACATTTTCCCAACCATATTGAAGAGACTGTCTTTTCTCCACTATGTGTTTTTGAAATCTGTCAAACATCAGCTGACTGTATATGAATATGTTTTATTTCTGGGCTTTTGATTCTCTTCCATTAGTCTATATGTTTATTTTTATGCTATAACCATACTGTTTTAATGACTGTAGCTTTGTAATATATTTTGAAACCAGGAAGTGTGATGCCTCTGACCCTGTTCTTGTTCAAAATTGCTTTACTAATTCAATTCAAGGTCTTTCATGGTTCTATATGAAATTTAGAATTTTTTCTATTTCTGTAAAAAAAAATGCCAGTGGGATTTTGATAAAGAGTGAACTGAATCTACAAGTCACTTGGCGGAATATGGAGATTTAAAAAAATATATTAATTCTTCCAATCCATGATCAAAGGATATCCTCCTATTTATTTGTTGTTGTTATTTTTATTTCTTTCATCAGTATTTTGTAGTTTTCCATGCTCGAGTCTTTCACCTCCTTGGTTAATTTATTCTTAAGTATTTTACTCTTTTTGATGCTCATCAATGAAAATGAATTGTTTCCTTAGTTTTCTTTTCACATTGGTTGTTATGAGTATACAGAAATACAACTGATTTTTGTATGTTAACTTTGTATCCTACAATTTTATTGATTCACTTACTAGTTCCAACAGGTTTTTCTTACTTGTTTAAATGTTTGTTTTTTGTGTGAACCTCTAAGGAAAGAAAGAAAACTAGCTCTACAGATGAACTATATACATTTGGGAAATACAGAATAATATAAAAATATCCCCAAAATTTACCTATAGTTTTACTACTAATGATAATGTTTTATTTCTTTTATGCACATATATTTGCCTCTATATCTGTACATTCCTATGTATGTATTTGTATGCAGCTACATGAATATGTATATTTATAAAGACATACCACATTATAGCATGCTTATATCTTATGTCTTATTCTTATATCTTGGAAATTTTCTCTTGTCAATCTAAGTTTTTCCAGTTTTAAATATTTTTATGTTCATTTTTAAATATTTTTTATGCCATTGTATCATACTGTCAGCCCAAATATCTATCTACAGATAAATATCTTCCCTATGTCTTTCTTAACAGATAACTGGCATCATCTGCTCCTTTGTTTATCTGTCTCTGATACAAAGCATAAGAAAGAAAAGTGGGTTGGGCTAATAGTTTTTGTTCCTTTTATCCAGGAACCTGGCTTGTTTTAGAGAATGCCCAGGTGACAGAAAATAACAGGCCAGGTGAGAAATTCAGCCACCTAAAGCTCTTCTTCATCATTTCATTCAGAATGAATTTTCAGGGAATAGGTTCAGATGTTTGGCTGAGAGAGCTGACCTGAAAGAGATTAAAGCAAAAGCGAGGGGGGGTACGGTGTTCAGGTAACATGAAAGTGAGGTCCAGTGAGAGCCTCTGAGGGAGCTGCAACTTTGGTCTTACCAGAGCAGAGTGATCCGGTAATCTCTTTGGGTATGTTTGACTATCTGGATTCCACACAAGTGATTTATTGTGTATAGGATCGTTACAACAAGAAGAGGCAGAGAGAAGAAACAAAGACCTAGCATCGCTTCATTGTGCAATGGGCAGAGAAACAGTGAAAGCAGTGACCTGGCTAAGTTATCGCAGCAACTCAGACAAATGGGATTTTTGCCTGCTGGTATTGTACGGATAGCATCATAATGGTCTGCTTTATTTTTCAAACAGGGACACCATCTTTGGAATAATGTCAGGAAAAAAAAAATACGGAATCACACATATTTTCTGTGGCTGGGTTCTATATAGGTTAATACAGAGACACATTATTTTATGCCGTATGGATAGAGGGAGAAGAAAGTTGAAGCAAAAAACTTCCTGATCCTTGATCTCAGTTATAAACCTTTGTCTTGAACATACATTCTGTGAGTATAATTCCAGCTTTGGTTCTTCCTTAGTGGTTATGATTAGACAGTACCTGTTCTCTGTTCCTGCAGTATTCTGATCTAAAATTTGGGAGTAGACACATGACTTACTGCTTTTGTATTTGTGCCATGTGTGAGAATTTTAAAAGAAAGATTTTTTTTCTTTATTTGTCAATAATCCTTAAAATTATTGTTTTAAGTTTCCCGTTTTTCATAAGCCACCTTAGATTCTTTAACACATGGGGCATTGTGTGTTACACCTTTGCCCCTGCTGTTCCTTCTGTCTGGAAAACTTCCTCAGACCATCACAGGACTTTCTCCTTCACTCACTTCAAGATGTTGCTCAGGTATCATCTGCTCAGTGAGGTCTTCTATGGTCACTCCTCTTAAAATGTCACCTACCTATCTATCCTTCCTATATATATTTATACCCCTTTTTTGCCTTTTTCCCCTCTTTAATACCTTTCTCTTAATACCTTCTAACCAAGTATAGAATTTTTATATTGTTTATGTGATCTTTTCCCACTAGGATGAAAGTGCTTTGTGGGGAGAAAATTTAGGCTGCTGTTTTAGTAATAATAAGCAGCACCTAGAACACTGTCTTACACATAATGGGAATATATACAACTATGTTGAGTGAATGCTATTACTACAAGAAATTTTTAATGGATAAATGTAACTACATACTTAGATTTATTTTGGTAATCTACAAATAAACAAAAGTCTAATAAAAGCAACAACCAAGGATATCTGTCTAAATACTTGCAATATTATAATTCCATATTTAGACAATTATTTAAAAATTAAGCAGTCTGCATCAATTTTAAACTGAATAATTTATCATTGATTTGGGCATCAGTTCCTGAGATCTTTTAACATTTCAGTTTTGCAAGTTATATTTTAGCTTAGAGAATATTCTTGCTATCAAAATATTTTCCCAATAACAAGAGGACAAGAGGATTTTTTTTAGTTACATTTTTAAAAGACCCAAAAGAAATTATAAGAGTTTTACCTAGTTTCAGTCATTAGCTCAAAACACCTGAAACAGAAAAGAGAAAGACCAAAAAAAAAAAAAAATACATCCTGAAAAAAATAAATAAGCATTGTAGTTTCAGATTTCATGGCTTCTCCCCCACTCCATGGCTTCCCCCCCCTTCTCTCCCACCTGTGTTTATCTGACTGTGTTCATTGGCAGAAGATCTAGTTTCCTAAAATCTGTTTTCAAAGAGATATCATATGAATTTGTTTTCCACATTAAGCCTAACTAGGAATTAATTGCTCAATAAAGGATAACACATTTAGTTTATCCTTCATTTATTCATTCAGTATGTACAAAACATTGAACTAGGCCTTGTGTTATCACAGGAAGAGTAAAACGGGATCTCTGTCCTCATGCAACTTACAGTCTATGGGAAATAACAACTTGATAGTCCAGGCATGTGTGGTGATAACCCTGACCTTTGGGAGCTGGGTGGTGCCTCACAGTATTGCTCTCTATATATGATGATCCTTGTATCTGTGAAGTTTACAGGTGTCTTAAGCATCGATAAGTATTGGCCGGCATGGAAACAATTTGTCAAATAAGACAGGAGGCCATAGGTGCTATTACAGAGGTGTAATCAATGTGCTGCTCAAGTAGTTATTTCTGACCCAAAGACTGCAAAATGGGAAAGGGGGGGGGACAGAAACTGTAAGTGGTGTTATGGGATTTTTCCCCCCAAAGTCAGGTATATTATTTGGTTTAAATAGACTGTTAGAGTAATTAAACATGAAAGATAGAAGAGATTTTATAGATCACTTCTATTTCTGTCTTTGCTTTATTGATCAAGAAACAGGTTCAGAGAAAGGAAGTGATGTGCCCAAACTTATAGAGGTAGTTAAATGTAATGCAGAATTCTAACCTCATTTATTAACTGTTACTTACTGTCAAACATTATTTTCAATATAGAATTTTTCTTTACTTTTTTAATAAGATACCTCTCTATCAGTCTCTTGATTATTATAGCGGTCTTGGAATTGCCATGTGATATAATAAGGAAAACTTTTAGATAAGATTCTATGTTAAGAATCTGCTTCAAGGAAGAAGACTGTTAAAAAAAAAATCTTCATGCAGTTTTCCTTAACTAAATGAATTTAAACTAATTAAACTAATTCTATATTTGTAGTTTCTTCTTATGCTTTTTTTTAAAAAAAAGTAACCATAGCAGAAATAGCATGTCATAGCAATACTGATGGGGATTAATTTATTTAGAGATTATGAAAAACTATTTCCAACAAAACTAGGAATTACTTTAAATCCTCTAAGTCTACTCTGATAAAAGGAATTAGAGCTGGGGAAGTTTGCTCAGGAGAGCATAAGTTAGAAAGTATACCTCCTTGATTGGGTTCCATGTCTGATTTTATCCCCACCTTCCTCCCTGCACAGTAGCTTCATTAGGAAAAAGCCATGTCATTTAAATACTATTTACCTAAAATTAAACATAATTTTACATAAATTTACATAGAATTAAACATCATTTAAATCACCTCTCAGGTCGCCTGGGTAGCTCAGTCTGTTAAGCTTCTGCCTTCAGCTCAAGTCATGATCCCAGTGTCCTGGGATCTAGACCCACATTGGCCCTCTACCCCTACTCTCTGTTCGTGATCTCTCTCTCAAGCTCTCTCTCTCTCTCAAATAAATAACATCTTTAACAATAAATAAGTAAATCACCTTTTTAATCGAAAAGTCAACATTCTACAGCCTGCAGATAAATAACCTTTGAATCTTGAATAAATTCTTACTCATGTTACTAGGAGTTGAAAATGCTCATATTCCATAGGCACATGTATTTTAGAGTAAAACTTCATCAGCTCAATGTAAATAATTCCCATTAATAATGCTGCCTTTTCTTCCTAGTCATCAAGAAAATTTTAAACCTGACTCATTAGCTTATTCAACAAATGCTGTTGACCACCTACACTGAAGAGTAGGCACAGAGTGTGTGATGCAGTACATCTAGAGGGCTCTTTACCCTATGCACCTGGCATCCTTCCTTCATTTTCATCCATTTGTCTCTAAATCCAGCTTCGGCTTGCTCCTTAGGTAACCAGTCTCCATATTGTAGAATTACGTTTTCTGTACCTCATTCTGACCCACAGGGGTACCATATGTAGTACAGTGCCACAGGACTGGAAACTGGTGAACAATGGCTCTTTAGAAAGTATCCCTGAGTCTAGATAAGACAATTCCCATTTCTGATCTCAGAAACATGTAGTGTATACTGCTGCAGATGAAGGGAACAATGAGGTTTCTGTTTTACTTATTTATTTTCACCAAATCTAAGCAATCTCATATTATTTCACTGCTTTGTGGGTGTTTGTGTGTCTGTGTGTGTATTTTGCCTTACTCGCAGTATAATGAGGATACAAGAAAGGACAATGTTCTATACTTAATAATATGCATCTTCCTTAGCAAGTAGTGAGGACTCATCTGTTAAGCTGAATTGAAAATGCCATTTGGAAAATATTAAATGAAAGGATTTGCTAATCAAATCAATTTTGCATACTTGAAAAAGTTATGAGTCTGGAATTAAATGATAGTAACTGAATTTTTTAAAGATTCTAGTTCTGGTAAGGTATGCTTAAAAATCCAGAAGCATTGTGATAAGATTAATTAATGATAATGATGAATTAATGATAAGGAATTTATTATTAATGATAATAAAATTTTTGCTAAGTTCCTGCCAACCTCAAATGTAAATCCATCCAGTTTAGGGGATATTGAACTAACTGTAGTGCCAGATTGGCATACTGTTTACTACCTTGAATATGCATTTCCAAAGTGTTCATTATTTTATAACATTTATGAAGAGGAAAAACGATTAATTTCTATGTGTAGTTATTTCTCTATTAATAACAAAAGTTGAAGAGAATGAGAAATAAAATATTAATGGCAGGCATTCTTGAACAGTGAGATTATCATTGTATTTTTTCCATGTTTCAGTTACTACACTTTTCACTATATTAGGGTTAGTATGTGTTGGAAAAAGAACCGTAACTGAAAAATAGGCAAAACAACACTGAAACTTAAATAATTGATTTCTGAGTCACTTGGTAGATTTTTTTCCCCTCTAGGTAATTTACTTTTTCATTTTATATTTTCAGTGTTCAAAGATTCATTGTTTATGCACCATACCCACTGCTCCATGGAATATGTGCCCTCCTTAATACCCACCACCAGGGTCACCTAACCCCTCACCCCCTCCAAAAACAACAGTTTGTTTCTCAGAGTCCACAATCTCTCATGGTTTTTCTCCCCCTCTGATTTCCCCCAATTCACTTTTCCTTTCCTTCTCCTAATGTCCTCTGTGTTATTCCTTATGCTCCACAAGTAAGTGAAACCATATGATAGTTAACTTTCTCTGCTTGACTTATTTCACTCAGCATAATCTTCTCCAGTCCCATCGATGTTGATATAAAAGTTGGGTATTCATCCTTTCTGATGGCTGCATAATATTGTATATATGGACCACATCTCCTTTATCCATTTGTCTGTTGAAGGGTATCTTGGCTTTTTCCACAGTTTGATGATTGTGGCCATTGCCACTATGAACATTGCAGTACAGATGGCCCTTCTTTTCACTACATCTATGTCTTTGGGGTAAATACCCAGTAGTGCAATTGCAGGGTCATAGGGTAGCTACATTTTTAATTTCTTAAGGAATCTCCACACTGTTTTCCAAAGTGGCTGCACCAACTTGCATTCCTACCAACAGTGTAAGAGAGTTCCCCTTTCTCCACATCCTCTCCAACACTTGTTGTTTACTGTCTTGTTAATTTTGGCCATTCTAACTAGTGTAAGTTGGTATCTCAATGTGGTTTTGATTTGAATCTCCCTGATGGCTAACGATGATGAACTTGAGTCAGAAATCTATCAGAATCCTAGAGGAGAACATAGGCAGTAACCTCTTTGACATCAGCCACAGCAGCTTATTTCAAGACATGTCTCCAAAGGCAAAGGAAACAAAAGCGAAAATGAACTTTTGGGACTTCATCAAGATCAAAAGCTTCTGCACAGCAAAGGAAACAGTCAACAAAACAAAGAGGCAACCCACGGAATGGGAGAGGATATTCGCAAATGACACTACAGACAAAGGGCTGATATCCAAGATCTATAAAGAACTCCTCAAACTCAACACTCAAAAAACAGATAATCATGTCAAAAAATGGGCAGAAGACATGAACAGACACTTCTCCAAAGAAGACATATAAATGGCTTACAGACACATGAAAAAATGTTCATTCCTGTATGTAATTTAGAGCCAGAAAGAAGTGTCTGAGGATGCCTTGTAAAAGGTAAATACCACAAAATAATTAAAAACTTAAACTTTAATGAAACATGTATTAAAGATGACAAATTTAGTGGTTTAATTGTACACTAAAAAGTGCCAGTGTGGGACACCTGAGTGACTTGGTTGATTAAGCATTTTCCTTCAGCTCAGGTCATGAGTCCCACATCAAGCTCCCTGCTCCATGGAGAGCCTGCTTCTCTCTCTACCTCTGTCTCTCTTTCACTGTCTCTCATGAATAAATAAAGAAAATCTTTAATATATAATTAAAATGAAAGAAAAAAGTATCAGCTATCCATCATGCTTTGGGGTTTATGGGACCCTTAGGTATCACATGATCTTATTCCAGGTTTTGATGTCTTCACATTTTAATCTGGGCAAGATAGGAGAGGTGAGCAATAATGCAGCAGATGGTACTCCTGTCCTTAGGTCTAGACTAAAACAAAATCTCAAGTTTGTTTCACACTTCAGTGTAGAAATAGCACTTAGAAATCTATAAAATCTATCATAATACTAGCATGGATCAACACAATCCCAATGAAAATCTCAGTAAGTTATTCATAGGTATTGACAAACCAATTCTAAGGTTTATGGGAAGAGACAAAAGACCTAGAATAGCCAACACAATATTGAAGAGAAATTTGGAGAACCGACACTCCCTGACCTCAAGACTTAACTATAAATATACAGTAATCAAGACAGCAGGATATTGGCAAAAGAATACCCAGATCAATAAAACAGAATAAAGAACCCAGAAGCAGATTCACATAAATACAATTAACTGACCTTTGGCAAGGGAACAAACAATATAGGGGAGAAAATTGAGTCTTTTCAAAAAATGGTGTCATGAGAACTTGGAATCTACATGCAAAAAAAAAAAAAGAACATAGACATGAACCTTACACTTCATGAAAATTTCCTCAAAATGGATCACAGACCTCAATTTAAAGCACAAAACTATAAAATTCCTAGAAGATAACAAAAGAGAAAATCTAGATGGCCTTGGGTATGGCTATGAATTTTTAGGTATCACACCAAATCCATGATCTATGAAAAAAATAGTAAGTTATACCTTATTAAAATCAAAATTTTCAGCTCTGCAAAAGACACTGTCAGGAGTGGAAACATAAAATGACAAAACCATTTGGAAGACCATTTGATGGCATGTTACAAAACTAAACCTTCTCTTATCATATGATCCAGCAATCATGCTCCTTGGTACTCACCCAAAAGAGGTGAAAACTTACATCCATGTAAAATTCTGTATATGAACGTTTCTAGCCACTTCATTCATAACTACCAAAACTTGGAAGAAACCAAGATGTCTTGTAGCAAGTGAATAGAGGAGTAAACTTGGTGCATCCAGACAATGGAACATTATTCAGTGCTAAAGAGAAATGAGCTATCAAACCATGAAAAGACTTGGAGGGTCTTTAAACAGGCATACTACTAAGTGAAAGAAAACTATCTGAAAATGCTACATACGAACTTTGATTGCAAATGTACCACTTTGGTAGGGGATGTTGAAAATAGGGGAGATTGTGGGATGCAGGGGATATATGGGAAATCTCTATACTTTACTCCCAAATCTACTGTGAATCTAAAAAAAAAAAAGTTCTTTTTAAAAAACTATTTATCATAATACTAGCATGGACACCAAGTATATTTCGGGAGAGTGGGATGGAATTGGGTAACCAATCTCGTGTGATCCTTAGTTAAGTAAATGGTATGGTTGAACTATAAATAACCTTGAGTGTACCAATGTTCCTTACTACTTTCAAGAACAGCCCTCCACTGACCTTTCTGCAAACACAGCAATTACCATTATTGCAGAAATTTACAGTCCACTGTGGTTTAAAACTTTTAAAAAGATGTTGACATATTCAGAGTGACAGTCTTCTTTCTCCTGAGATACTCTGCAAATACTGTATTAAAAGAGTCATGTGAAGAGCTATTGGAAGGTGCAACATGGAGGGCAAACATTTTTTTCTTTTTAAATGTTTTTGTGTAGCGACATGGGATGGAATACTGACAATACTTCTTTTCAAGCTATCCGTCCTGATACTAACTCAATGTCTCACCAAGTAGATGGAAGGTATAGAAGACCCTAAGGGAGAAAATCAGAATTCAGACTGTTTCTAAAATACATATTTTGTCTTCTTATGGCATAGTGAGATATGTATATACATATATATATATCTTTGCTTTAGACTTCATAGATTGCATAAATTTTACATTATTTGGTCAGCATCATGCAAAATTTGAAGTTTTCCCACTTATGTTGTACCACGCTCATACACATCATTTGCCAATAGATTATGTTTTTAAAGCAATCCAATTGCTTTAAAATTGGATTTGTTTTGTTTTGTTTTGTTTTTAATATTTTATTTATTTATTTGACAGAGAGAGATCACAACTAGGCAGAGAGGCAGGCAGAGAGAGGGGGAAAGCAGGCTTCCCACTAAGCAGGGAGCCCGATGCAGGGCTCGATCCCAGGACCCCAGGACCATGACCTGAGCTGAAGGCAGAGGTTTAACTCACTGAGCCACCCAGGTGTCCCTAAAATTGGATTTTTTATCCAATTTTAACTTGAATTAACTCTGAACTTTTTAAAATAAGAAAGTTAAAGAAAATAATTTCATTTTCTGTACCATAATGCCACAAATTGACAAATGCTAGTGAAATCTTTCAGGAACAAGAGTTAAGAGCTGTATTTAAATTATGATAAAACATCAAGTAGCCTCATTTAAATTTTTAGTCATCCAAATCATTTGAGTATACAACATCTAATAGGAAGATATAATAAAAATTATTGTTGAAGAATAAGAAAGATATATAACATCTTTCTTATTCAAGGGAAGAATTAATTTTCTAACAGGAACCTACATAGCTCATGGTAGTCCTTCAGAGACTTATTTATCTGAGATCCTTCTGTACTCAAGATAACCACATTTCCAACATTCAGAAATTTGCTACATGAATTCTGCAAGGAAGAAGCACAAGCTTTGTGGAGCATGTTATCAATACATGGAAGTTGTAATAGCTTAGTGATCAGGAACACATACTCAAGTACCTTAGTTTAACGGCCTGGTTCTGCAACATCACAGCTATGCGAACTTGAGCAAATTAATTGCTCTGTGACTCAGTTCCCTTAGCTCTAAGTAGAAATACTGCATAGTACCATTGTCCATAAGTACTATATAGCTTTAAGTAGTACTTTTCTCCTTGTGTTGATATGAAAATTAAGCAAGTTAGTTATAAAGTTCTTAGAACACTGCCTATACGTAGTAATTGTTATATTGAATATGTTAAATAAAATATGTTTGAGAAATGCTTATACAGAGCTGTCTCTTTAGAGTCATAATGCATGAGTGTATTAAAACTCCAACAACACAACAGCTGTGTTGTGATAATGAACAACCACAAGATCTCAATAGTTTATAATGACAGATACTAATTCTTCACTCGTACCATATGTAGACTAGTTTCAAATATTTGGTTTTTTTTTTTTTCAAATGTTCTTAACCTCACACGGTATGACATTGGGCAAGTGACCTATCTGTAAATCAGATTCCTCCTTTGTACATCAGATTCCTCATCTGTACAGTGGGAATAAGAATCATATGATTATATCAGAAGGTGGTTGTGAGTAATATATCTTAGCACACGTAACATGCTTTTGTGGAATGAGACATTATAGGTGCACTAAATGTTAGCTTTATGATTGAAATTCTTTAATAGATAAGAAAATTAAGCAAAAAGATCAGGTGTTTTATTTTTTTATAATTAAATGATGTTTTTATTACTGAATTCACACATTGATTTTTTTTTATTTTAAAATTTTTTAATAAACATATAATGTATTATTAGCTCCAGGGGTACAGGTCTGTAAATCTCCAGGTTTACACACTTCACAGCACTCACCATAGCACATAGATGAGGTATTTTAAACAAAGTTTACATAACTAGCAAGTGATGGATCATAGACTCAAAATAAAATTGGTTTGAATTAAATCCCTCTTTTTTTTATGTTATATTACTGGGAAGTTCTTATTGTTAGAAATGGTTATCAATATACTATTAGAAATATGATCAAGAATTTGGAAAAAATAACTTTTCCCTACTGTATAATATATTTCAGTGATTCATATAAGTTGGCACATTTAGGTACACACAAAGTATGAAAGTATGAATTTGCAAGTACTAACAGTGCTGGCCAATATCAGTGTGATTTTATCTTTTTCTCGGTCTTCATTAGTCCCATACAACAAGGAAGGAAACTAACATTGAATACTGATCAGGTTTCATGCACAATGCTGTATATCTTACACTTAACTTAATTCCTAAAATAGGAACCTTGTAAAATGGTCTCAGTATCTATAAATTTTAATCCCAAAGCACTCCAGTATCTCCATTATTGTTTCTGGATTTGTGCTTGCTGACATTCTGTCACTAATTTTACTATATAATATTTTTCACTTAGCCAAAATGCTTCCTAAGAAAGACTTTCTTTGTCAAACTGTAGAAAAGAGGCTGTATCCAAATCATATCACTCATCACTCTCTGAAATTATAATTATCTATCTATCTCCCCCTCATCAGTGGAAGCTTCAAAAATGCAGAGGTATTATCTGTCTTGGTCCCTGCTTAATCCTCACTGTCTATAATAGTGCTTGGGTGAACAAATGAATGAATCTGTGAATGCAAAATTGAATGAATGAAGCTAAGAGATTGTTAAGGAATTTATCCAAACAGTCACAGTTAGTAAGTTGCACAATTGCAATCTTTACTACAGATTTGGGCCCAATCCCTATGGGCATCCCATTGTGCCAACTGTTTCCATCTTTTTCCCAACATTTAATGTCACCATGGCCATGAAGAACAACATTATCTAATATTAGTTTGAACCATATGGATTTGCCTTTCAGAGTTGAGCGACATTTAATCTCTAACATAAAGTATATAAAGCAGTCACTCTGCTAGTAGGAAAAACATCTTATGCAAAAAAATCAGTAAGGTCAAAGGCCTTATTTTAGGGGAGAGCCTGGGTTATGGTACAGGATGACAAAATGGTCAGAAATTAGTGGGTGACAAGGAGAGTATTTGAGAATTAGGCAAGGTCTAGATACTGCATGATGCTGTAGGTTATGTAAAGGAATTCACATTTTATTCCAGGTGCAGTAGAAGCCACCAGAAGTTTTATGCTAGAAGAGTAAGATGAGCTGATTTGAGTTTTTGAGGTTTTGAACTAGTCACTCTAGCTGTTGTGTGGAGAATGAACTAGGAGTGGACAAAATATACATGCGTGCACATATACCTGCACATCCCACGTGCTGCATTTGGATTTATAGGATGGGGAAAAAGAGGATTTTGCATAGAACTTGGCACATGGTGACACAAGTTAATGATAGCACCCCAAGTCTCTGAACACCAAATGGTATGTCTCCTTTTTTCTCGGTCCAACTGTCTGACTTCTGCAGCATGAGCAGCCTCACATGGACTGCTGTACAGGTGGCAACTCTAATATGAATGAAACACTGAACCTAGAATAATTTCATACATAAAATATTCAGTGTGTAATGATGACTTACATATTTTCCATTGTTAGGATGCACTTTATTCCAGTATACTACCCAGTTGCTAAGTATGTTTTCTTTAATTTTTTTTTTTTAGGACCGTGTGATCCTTCCATCTAATGTTCTTTATTAGCTCCCCATTTTCTTTTACTTTGTAGGATAAAATGCAGGCATTTAAAGTTCTTCATGATCTGGCCCCCATTCTCGCATTTATAAGCAGTCCTCCCCATCCATCTCACATGCACCCATACTCTGTGTTGAGGCAGTAATGAAGATATTCCTCATATTCTATTTTTTCGTATGCTTCTGTATCTTTGGGTACTTCTAGTTTTTGGTTTGATGAACTTCTACTCTTTTTTAAAACCTTGGCTATTTTTCTCTTCCACGGAAAGCCATCCCTGGTACTTCCTTAATTAGAGAGTCACACTTTTCTCTAAATTTTCTCTACACCTTATTTATGAATATATTAATAGATTTCTTTACTGGATTCTTTTTTTTTATTATAATTTTATTTTTTTATAAACATATATATATATATATATATATTTTTCCCCCCCAGGGGTACAGGTCTGTGAATCTCCACGTTTACAAACTTCACAGCACTCACCATAGCACATACCCTACCCAATGTCCATAACCCCCCCCCAACCCCCCTCTGCCCAGCAACCCTCAGTTTGTTTTGTGAGATTCAGAGTCACTTATGGTTTGTCTCCCTCCCAATCCCAACTTGTTTCATTTACTCTTCTCCGACCACATTAACCCCCCATGTTGCATCTCCTCTCCCTCATATCAGGGAGATCATCCTTGAGGAGAACACAGGCAGCAACCTCTTTGACCTCAGCCGCAGCAACATCTTCCTAGGAACATCGCCAAAGGCAAGGGAAGCAAGGGCAAAAATGAACTATTGGGATTTTATCAAGATCTTTACTGGATTCTTATTCATTTATTACCAAAATGAGTTTCTGGTTGAAGGATTACTTTTCATTTGTTTTATATTTCATGTGTATAGTAGCATTGGGCCTGAGATAGTTCAGCCATTAGACAAATATGTTCTAGGTTGAAATCAACTTTTCATCTATGCATATATTCTGAATAACTACTATTCACAGAGAAATCAAGTAAACTCACACTATGCAGTAAGAGGGAATCCAGGATAATTCTTATTAGTCATTTGTCAAACTACAGTGGCAAAAAGTATGGCAACTTACAAAACAAAGGGAAGTAAAATATAGACCCTTTGTGAGATTGCAAATATTCTTAATAATTTTAATATATTTTGTGGTTTTGGAAATCTATACTTATGATAGATACAGAACAGAACAAAGAAAAAATTAAAGTCAGTAAAAGTTTTATTGTTTAAAAAAAGGAGTTGGAAGAAATGTGTTAAAATATTGCAGAAACCACCTTTTTTATTGTTTTGATTTAAACACTTTAAAAATAATGTTTCCACTAAGGGCCTTCACCACAATTTATAAAGGTTTTTAGTCTTTACTCTTTTATTCAGAATGCTGCTGACCTTTGAAATTTAAGGAACTGGGAGCTGGAAGGAAAGAAATACAGTATTTATTATTTGAAGAGGCAGTGCACTACTAGACTGCTTTCAGCCCTGACAAACGAGATCATACTTACAAAGGTCTTTGAAAAACTTAAAAAAAAAAAAAACCTCTATTCATAATTCTGGTAGCAATAATGGAAATGACTTACCTTCAAGATTCAAGATCCCAGAAATTAGGAAATAGAGTACATTTGTTATAAAGTACAGGCTTCAGTGGATGTATTTATTATTTTGTTGAATGTTATAACTTTCTGCTCATATTTCCTCACTGCCTTCCACAGGGTCTTTGGAATGTCTAAAAATAGCATAAATGAAAATAATGCCGTAATGAATTAATTACCTCAGAAAAGGAATCACAGACCTCTATGGTTATATGAATTCTACTAGAGTCCAAATTGTTTTTCTTGTTCCCTCTGTAAGTCGTGCACCCAAAATATGGGACAAACAATGCAGAATCACCATATTTGTTGGACTAACAAATGATATGTTGAGTACCCACCTTAAATTTAAATGGAAATAATTCCATTTTTTCTAATAGTCATGTGAGCTTCAATATTAGTGTATAAATATCAGATCTTCCAGTTGTTTAATTTTGCCACTTTTGTTCTGTCTCCCAATCTCTCTCTCTCTCTCTCTTTGTATATAAACAGCCATTATCTTTTATCTTTTTCTGAAGTTTCAAGAGTAGGTATGGACAAAATGTCCCCTTACTCCAAACAATACATTATTTCTGTTCCCCAAACAAGTATATTTTCTTGAATAATAATCACATGACCCTCAAAATAAGGAATTTAAAATTGGCACAATATTACCACTCAAGCCCAAGTTCCCATTCAAATTTTGTCAATTGCCCCAATGGTGACAACTTTCCCATTCTGGTTTTGTTTCTTATCCAAGATACCATGTGACATCTAATTGTTAGGTCTTTTCTGATTCTTCCATCCTGGTTCAGTCCCTCAGAGTTTTTCTGTCTTTTGTATCTTTGACAAGTTTAAAGGGAGCAGCCCTTTATGACCCTCAACCTGAGTCCATGTGGTAATTTTTCCTGTCCTGACTCCGTTCATGCACTTTGGGCAGGAATTCCGCAGAAATGTTGTTACACACTTCTTGGGGCATCACCTCATGAGACACTTATGGAACAATCCTTTCTCTGGGGACTTTAATGGATATCCTCGACATTCATTGAGCGTTACCTTAACTTAAGGCATAATATAATAGTCAAAGCTCATCTCCTACTTTACCTGTCCTAGTTGTAGGAAAAGTTGGTACTTCAAGAAGCCCTGGTTCCTTTTAGTGAGGTCAGCAGTTGGAAAACCAGTGTCTTAGCACTCACTGTACTGACTGTTACAAGAGTATTATTGCCCTGTCAATATGCAGAGCTTGGAAGTATATATATGAATACATATACATACATACAACTAAAACTATTATACACATAGCTGTGTATATATATTACAAAATCATGAGTCTTTAATTTTAGTCCAGCACCTCATGTTTCTTTCCATCATTTTACCTTTCTTTGTTAATATCTTCTCTTGTTTCAAGGGGCTTCATATTATTCTCAGTACCTTTACTTATTTGCTCAATGTAGCAAATAAGTAAATGTGCTTATTTATGTAATACATACATGTAGCCAAACTCTAGCCATGCCAGCCATCTTTTCTGTCATCTCTAACTTTCTTCTCATTACTCCCATTGTTGGTCATCACATCTTCTAGTCTGCCTAACATCCCTGACCATCATCCCTGCCATTCCTTACCTCCATGCAGTTTTTCAACTCCTTCTTCCCTCTCTACCTCACATGCCACATGTCATATTGTTCTCCTCTAGAAAGGAAAGCCAAAGGAAAGAAAAACTGGTAAAGAACTTTTTTTAAAGATTTTATTATTTATTTGACAGAGATTACAAGTAGGCAGAGAGGCAGGCAGAGAGAGAGAGGGAGAAGCAGGCTCCCTGATGAGCAGAGAGCCCAATGTGGGGCTCGATCCCAGGACCCTGGGATCATGACCTGAGCCGAAGGTAGAGACTTTAACCCACTGAGCTACCCAGGCGCCCCAAGGTAAAGAATTTTTAACACCATTTCTGTCCACTGACAGGTACTTCACAAAATATTCATTAAATAAAGTCTATGCTATACCAACAGGAAAAAAGAAAGGAAAAGAAGAGGGGAAAATAAAAAAGGTCTTTCTGGTTGCTCTTTGGGTTACATATTTAAATTTGAGTTATCTAAAGAAATGATTCTAGAGACACCTGGGTGGCTCATTCAATTGAGCATCTGACTCTTGATTTCAGCTCAGGTCATGATCTTAGGGTTGTTGGATCGAGCCCCACATTGTGCTCCATGCTCAGCATAAAGTCTGCTTGACATCCTCTCCCTCTGCCTCTCCCCCAAGTCATATGTGTGTCCTCTCTCTCTCTCTTTTTCTCTAAAGTAAGTAAATCTTAAAAAAAAATTCTATACTTGTGCCTAAGATATTTCTTTGCAGTTCTATCCCCCCCAAATTATGTTAAATTAAAGGTGTTTATTGTAGAATTTAAGACATTTGCCATTTGTGAACCCTGATGTTATAATAAAAAATGTTGTATTGAGATACTAATTCTGTAAACAGTTCTGAGTTTATTTCTAGAGAATAATCATGTAAAATTGTATGGCTTTTTAATTCAGTGAAAACAACTATCTTGCCTGCAAAGCATGGCCCTTATATAAGAGCATATATAGGTAGAGCATATTTATTGTCACCATTTAATGAGAAAGAACACTTAGGCCAAAGGATCAAATAGTTTCCTAATATCTCAGAAGTATCCAGTTCTTCCAGTTTCATATCCTGCCTCTGACTTTATGAAAGCATGAAACATATACCTACAAAATATGTTACTCTCCTCCAAAAATGTACAGTTTTCTGACATCTCAGTGGTTGATTTTAGCCATGAACCGTAGAATATCCCATTAAAAAAAGATTAATTATTGGGGATACATATTACTTCACACAATAGGAAATTTAATGTGAATAACTGCAAATGGTCTGAGATTTCACTTTACCTGAGCCAAAATAGCCTGTAACAGTTTTCATGAGTGCATGTGAACACCAGACTCTAGGTCAGAAACAAAGGCTTTATTACTCAACAACAGTAACAACAGCCAGAGTATCAGTTTTTGCTGGTTCCATGCATCCCATTTCCACATGGAAATTAAAAGGTCCAGGTAATATGTGCCCATAAAGTTGGTTGCATTAAAAGAGAAGACCTTTAAACTTAGGAAACCTGAATCGTTTTTACTAGTCTTGCCTATACTTTGTTGTGGAGGTAAACATTAATTTCATCATACTGAAAAGTAAACAGACTGGCTCTGTTACAGAAGGAGACAGTATCTCTATCTTCCAAGCCTCTTCATTATACAAACATCCTTGAAAACGTCATCAGAAACACAGGTAGTCAGTACTGCTTTTTGCAAGATGTACAGAAATGAAGAGACCCATGGAAAATTGTCTCTCAGTGCTCAGCCAATGGATGATTTCAGAATTGATTTTGCAAGTCAATGATCTCATGGACCCAGATGCTCAGTATGTTAGTCCTCTCTTATCTTCAGCGAGTTGGAAATATTTTTACTTATGGTTGCAAGATGTTTATAGTAGTTTTGTGTTATCATCTTGACATATGGCCATATCTAGTGAAAAAGATATTTTTACTCTTGCATCATTTTTTTAAAAAATATTTTATTTATTTGACAGACAGAGATCACAAGTAGGCAGAGAGGCAGGCAGAGAGAGAGGAAGGGAAGCAGGCTCCCTGCTGAGCAGAGATCCTGATGCAGGGCTCAATCCCAGGACCCTGGGATCATGACCTGAGCTGAAAGCAAAGGCTTTAACCCACTGAGCCACCCAGGTGCCCCAACTCTTGCATCATTTTGTTTGTTTGTTTGTGAAGCCACATTGATTTACCTATCTTTTTGGTCAGGATTGGGTCATACATTCCTAACTAATCAATCACAACCAAAGGGTTTGAGACCTAACATAATTATCCTCTTTTTTTTTTTTTTTCCTGAACCACGTGAGAGTGAATATCCAAAAAACTGGAGGTTCTGTAGCACAGAAATAGGCAGATAGGGCAACCAACTGAGACTGTGAGGCTTCTATATTCCAGGAACATTTCTATTTCTCTGCTCTATAAATTTTAAGCATTTCTTTTGCAGCACAGAGGTAGGAAATGGTCTCTCTCTTTCACATACAATAATGGAATATGAGCAATTACAAAGTCTTTACATTTGGGGAAAACCATAACTGTGAAACTAAGTGGGACACATAGCTTCATTCTCTTATCTGAGAGTTTGTCCTCTTACTCAATTTACAAATTGTAATTCAGAGGTTCCCTCCTTTATACCCTGAGATTTAGAGATGATGCATTATCACCATTACTCTCCCTTTCAGGAACCCTTCTCAAGCTTCCATTCTAAAGTGTTTCATCTTATTTGTAACTTGAAAAAAATATAAGTGGGACTACTCTTAAAAATCAGATTTCCTTACATTCCCTTGAGAGCTCATCATTATTTTCTTCATCAAGAAGTCATCTCTTGATTTACCAGAGAGCCAATTAGCATGATTTTGAGAGCATTTTATATTTGAATGGTCTTTAAATTTGTATTTTATGGAAGGAAAATGAAAATATCTATTTGATTAATTTAATTACTAAAGGTAAAACTCCAAAAAAGAGAATACTTTCCCTCCACGGGATTGGCTCTTCTTTTTCCCTGGTCTAAACTTTTATATCGAAGAGCTCTCAAACATGCATCCTGCTGTGATGTGATGGGATCTTATGAAACTGGGTTACTAAGTATTTCAGAAACCTAAGGAAGTTTCTTTAGTCTTTTAACTGGTGGAGCCTCAACTGAATATAATAAAGGCCTTTTTAGTTGAAATACGTTGTTCTCATGTCTCCCTTCCTTAAGGGAAGTAATTACATAAAGTGTTCTACCTAGTTTTGAAATCTGATTTGAATTACATCACATTAGTTTCTAAACAGGGGACCTTCCAGTCTTTGATCTCTGACACTGGTTCAGATGCTGTTACTTTAGGTGTTTTTGTTAGACTTTCAAAAATCAAGGTTGGACCTTCTAACAAAATTCAGGAAATCAGTGTGTCCTAAATTATACACACACCTACCTACTTTGTGGAAGGGAGAAAACCTGCATCCTAGCCCATGGCTTTTCCCCTAGAATAAATTGCCTGGGAGCACACCACACAGTAATAATTTTGAAATATAGCCCCCTCCAAATAGCCGCTATTAAATGTGACATTGGAAAAGTCACTTTAGTGCTCTGGAATGTTTGTTTCCTTACTGTGATGTTCAAGCATTGGATTAAATGCTCTCTAAAAATGATCATTCCATAAACTAATCTCAGGATCTTTGAGATTTCATGATTCTTACTAATTTTATAAGGCTGTAGTCAAGATGTTTTCTAGTCATTAGGACATGCCTATAATTCTTGAAAAGATTTGCTGTGTAAACCCTTCAAACGTTCACTACCCTGATTTTTATCTCAATGTTTTTTTTTCTCCATTTGTGAAAAACAAAGACTGAGCCACATGATTGTTTCTCTGCCTAATTCTCAAATTATTACTGCCTTTTCATCTCATCGAGTATATTGTTCTTATAGAAATAAAAAAAAGCTGAATTTAATTTCAGTAAAGGAGAAAGTACTATGTGTAATGATGTCCTTTCCTTTGAATTTGTACTCTAAGACATCAGCAAAACTTTCAGTAGAACAGTTAATAAAGCAGAGGGAGTGTATATACCACTGGCCACTCCTAATTTTCTTTGGGAACTAAATGAAGTCCAAATAAAAATAAAGAAAAATATACTTTTATTCTTTTCTACAAGTCATATGCTCTAATCAATACTTTTTAATAAAATATTTATTAAGCTTACTGGGTATTTAGCACAGTCACACAACTCCCCTCCCCCCAATCTATATACTCAGCCTCTGCCATTATCTGATAAGATAGTGATGCTTTCTGCCAAAAATCCTTTTGAGCAGAGTATCTTAGATACATTCTCTTCATGAGGTGATATATTTCATGTGTTTGAAAGAAAAAGGTTTCCTAATGGAATGAAATCAGAGGCAGGAGTCTTTGTAAAAGAATATTGATGGTAGGCAAAAGCAGCACGGTAAGAACTTGAGTTTTAATTCTTCACACACTGACTGAGTCCTCCCTGAAATCTAGTTGGCAGGGTGGAGTGGATGAGAGTGGCAGGTGGGATAGAAATGACAGCAAAACCACAATAAAAAAAGATAACCAACCTCCAACCATCTCAAGAGGAAGATACTGATGAAAATGGGAATCTAAGAATCTCATTCAGAAATATTTTACAGCTCTTCCACAAAGCTTGCAGAGGTAGGACTGTTTAAAAGCTCAGAACCTCTTCAGAATCTGGTGTGGTAGAAGGTTGTTACAAGAACTCATGAAGCTGGTTACACGCTGTTGTAGTTGTTTTAATTTTAGGGATACTAAGGAATCCTAAAGGTGTTATTTTCTCCCAAAGAAATCACTCTGAAATCAGGACTGTGCAGGTTTCTATTGATGCTGCAGTCATTGGCTCTTAGTATCAATGGTACTACCTCAGTGAAAATGATACTAGCTTCAGTCACAATACTGCAAGCAAGTGTAATGGTAAACACCATAGTAGACAGTTTCTCAACTCTTCTCAATGTCAGGAATGTTGGCCCCCGGGAAAATGGAAACCTCCTTGACTACAGATATGAAGACATGAGCAGACTCTGTTCTCTTATCCCAAAATAGTGAGATATCTTCAAAGTGGCAAAGAAATCAAAACTGTCTTCAGCATGGAGCTATAGATCAAAGATGTATCTGTATTTTTGTGCTCTTTATAAAAAAAGCTGTTCTTGGGACACCTGGGTGGCTAGGTGTCCAACTCCTGATTTTGGCTCAGGTCATGATCTCAGGGTAGTGAACTCAAGCCCTGTGTTGGGCTCTACACTGGGTGAGGAGCCTGCTTAAGAGTATCTGTCTCCCTGTCCCCGTCCCCCCATGCATGCATGCGTGTGCACGCATGTGCACTCTCTCTCTCTCTCAATAAATAAATAAATAAATAAATAAATAACTATAGTTGTTCTTTAACAAATTGGAAAATGGGAAGTTTCTCAAAAATTTATTAATTCATGGAATCGGTTTCCTCAAACGCTTTCTATTGGTGTAGGAGTCAGGATTTCTTTATCTCCTATGACTGTTGATAGTTTTGTGTAAGTGGTATTGTTTTATGAATATTATTTTATGAATAAATCCTAGTAACCTTTTGCTAGCCAGTCAGAGAAGTTACTACTGCAGTGGTTGATGGTTTCTTGAATAGAATCCAGTTTGATGTTCTCTTATCTGGTTTTATGCCCTACCTTGCCCACTTTTCACAGTGAAACTCCCTTATCCATGCTGTACATTAATGCCAGAGAGGTAATTCAAGAACACAAAACTGATTTTGTTCCTCGTGGTCTAAAATTGCTTAATAGTGCCACATTGCCTGGAGTATAATACCTAAGTGCAGTAGATTGACATAAAAAGCCTTGCATAGTTTGGACTTTGTCTACCTCTTCAAAAAGTGTAATTCTGTCACAGGACACATGTATCCACCCAAAAGACCCAACTTACTTCTGTTCCTCAGCTGTTACCAAAGTTGCTGAAGTTCTTGGGACATACTGCTATCTCTTTGCATTTACCACATTTCCTACTTGTCTTGTATTTCTATCTCTTCTCTATTTAGAAAACTCCTTTTCTCCCCTCAAGACCTGAGTTTCCTTTAAGAAGACTTCCATGGCATATTCAGGGCCAGTCACTCTGTCTTTTAGTTTCCCACATCCTCAGCATTTTGCACAGTGTTACATAGTAATTTCTTAATAGTTGTTTTATTTATGAATGTATTATTTATGAATGTATTTATTTATTTATTAATAAATTATTATTTATTAATTTCCAGTCTTCAGTGACTAAATGTGCCTGTAAACCTTTAAGTGAAATGTACAGTGCACAGATGTACAACACACGAAGTGTGTATCAAGAATTGCATGCAATTGCTGGTATGTAACAGAGATCTAGTCACAATTGTTTAAACACATTAAGATTTATATTTTCACTCCCCTCCCCAAAAAGAGTTAAGATGTAGGTACACCAGGGCAGGTAAGGCAGGGTCACAGAGTAAGTTTCATCTGTAGGTTTTTGTAGTGTAAGCCTTGACAGTTAGCTTTTCTTTTTGTGATGCAAGTGTCTGACTTAAGCTTTGACTGCTGAGACATCCATTTCAAAGGGGCATCCACTTCAAAGACAAATATTGTTTATCTCCAATAAACACATTGCCAGCCACAGGACCAGAGAAAGCCAGGACACCTCTCCCCACATTCCTTTGTTTTAGAGAGCTTGGTTGCTTTCAATAACTAACCATGTGCTTCTTGTTTTTCTCTTTCTTTGCCTTAAATTCCCACTCTTATGTTTGAAATTCACCAGTAGAGAACCCACCAAACCACTGGCCTCCATCTTCAACCCCATATAAAACTAAATAAGAGTTCTTTATTTTATAAGAAAGAAGAAATTTGGATAAATTTTGCTAGAGATTTTCTAAACAATGAAATCTTAACTTCATAAAATGTTGGCATTTCCAGAAATATGCATTTGTTGCAACAGTTTTGGGAAACACTCATCTAGACAATCTGCTTCAGACATATCTCCCCAATATAACATGTTCTTAGTTACTAATTACCTAAGAAGTATATTCCAGATCCCCTTGGATATGATATTCTATTTTTCTGTTAGATCAAAACCTGCCTTTTTTAGTTTTCAGATATTTTTTTCTGTTCCCTTACCTTTGACTTTGTGCATTTATGAATCATTCTCTTTCTCAATAATCCTTTCTCTTCAGAGATATTTTCCAAAAATGCATTATTTTTCTTCCAGAGGACCAAAGTCCAGAAGCACCTGGAAAAAAGCATGGGTCAGCTATATTCTCATGCTAGATGATCGATTTAGGCATTTTTGTCCATCTTGTTGTATAGACATTGTACATCTGTTGTCTGCTATGGCATCCACTGGAAAAAAAAAATGTTGTGTGCTGTATTTCAGCCTCTGTTTTGAGCCAGACTTTACAAACAATGCAGATAAAAACAACCAATCATTTTGTTCCATGACTAAACCTAACAATCTCTGGGATACTACAATTCTCTATCAACTGATGACAAAGCTGCCTGCTTTATAAGGAAAGAACATCTTCAGCATGGAGATGCTTCATCAGAATACAGGCTGCCTATTCTGCAAAGTTTCTGGTTCTGGAGCAAGATAATTCCAAGGTTCAAATCCTGGCTCAGACATAGGCTAGCTGGAAAATCTCAGGCAGAAACCTCTTCTCTCTGAGCCTGAATTCCAAATAATGAAAGGAGCATCAAAGCCTTTTGCAACATAATTTTGATGTTTAAAAAAAGTATATAAAGCATTGAGCATAATTCCTGGCAATGACTCTCTATAATTTGCTATTTTTCTTCTTGTCTCCCTCCTCATCCTTTCCCCTATCTTTATATTGTCATTTTTAGTAGTAATAGAAGTATTAGTGCTTAATATTAATAGTACTTTGTTGCAAATATACTTAGCTCTGTTCTCCAGAAGCTTCTAGGCAAAAACTTTTTTTCATTTTTTCTGTAAATCCAAACACCTGCCTTACACAGTGCAAATGTATTCCTTATTTTGTGAATACTCAGAGCATCAGTAAACTTTGTGTCTTTTTAAAAATAATGAAGAAAGTGAGCCTATTTAACTTCCTAAAGGAAAAGAGACAGCATCTATTTCATCTGATTGCCTACTGTAGTCTGTAATTTACAATATGATCTGGCTTCTGCACAAATTGCGAAAATCATCCAGTATCACTTTTCCTCTCATTCATCACTAATGTTCCAGCAACACTGCTTTTATGTCTCTTATTCACATTTCCTTGTCTCTACTCATGTTGTCTCTATTTCTCTCTTTTTTCCCTTTTTCTCTCCTCACTTTCTTTCTTTCCCTTCCTTTTCCCTAACTTCCTGGAATGTTCTTTCCCCCAAATTCTACATGATAGACCTTATACCAAATGTTATCACTTCAGAAAGGCCTTCCCTTGGATCAGGGGATGGAGTAGTTGGGCGATGAGCATTAAAGAGGGCACTTGATTTAATGAGCATTGGATGTTATATGCAACTGCTGAATCACTAAATTCTACCTCTGAAACTAAAAATACACTATATGTTAATTAAATTAAATTTAAATAAAAGGGAAGGCTTTCCCTGATTACTCTAATTAAAGAAGTTGTCCCTAATTACATTATCTTTTTTATTGGCTTTATAACATTTATGACCACCTGAAATTGTAAAATAGATCTGTTCACCTATTCATATTTGTCTCTGGTTATTAGTAGGTGTGTAACAAGAGAGAAGAGACATTATCAGTCATAGTCAGTACTGTATTCCTTGTCCTAGAGTAATACCGGCCCATTGGAAAGTGCTCAGTGTATGAATAAATGAATTAATGCTAAGTGAACCTTTATTAAACATGAAGGAAGGGAATTGCAGGCTAGTGTTTGCTCATTTACTTTTCTAGAGTTCTTTTATATGCTGCGTCCCTTTATTTCTCTATATTCTGTCAAGAGCTATGAGGTGTCTAATACTTGACTTGCAAACTAATGCTTTATTCTTCTGCAGTTCTTTAGATGGACACAGAAGACATAAGACACCTTGGTCAAAGACAAAGGGCTTTATTATTCAAAGCACAACCAGAAGCATAACATTTGCATCCCTGCTCCATACCCCAGTTTCCACAGGGCAACAGGAAGCGGGCCAGATGGCACCTGCCTGTAGAGCACAGTGCATCACAGGATAGGAACCTGGAACTTAAGGACCCACATCTCTTTTTATTAAGATTTTATTTTATTTTACTTATTCTTAGTTGAGTCCATATCCTACATGGAGCTTAAATTCATGACGATGAGATCAAGAGTTGCATGCTGTACCGAATGAGCAAGTCAGGCAACCTAGGATTCCCTATCTCTTATTATGAGAAGCACCCCCTGCCCTTTGTTCTAGGGCAAGACTATCTTTACCTTCCAGACTGTTTACTACAGAAACATCCTTGAAAAAATAACCTGGAACAAAGCATCATTTTCTCTGCTTATAATATGTGCAGAAATGCTAGAAAACAATAGAAAATTGCCTCCCAATAAGTCACTTTAACTCTTACTCACAATTCACCCCAATGTCTATTTTGTTGTTTTAGATTCTACCTTTTCTATGACTTAACCAATTTACTTGTTTACTCTGAACATTTCTGGCTCTCGGGGAACCTACAATCTAATGTTAGTGAATAAGGAAATCCAGATTTTCCAGCTCCAAAACCAGCATTCCCTACCCCATCTCTCTTCTCAAGCACAACCTCTAGTGGTCGCCACTGCTTCTTGGAGTATAATAGACAGGAGGTAGTCAACTCATATTTTCCGATGAGAATGGAGGATTGGGTGTCTTCTGAAGCACTTAGAAATATTAAACCCAGCAGGAAAAGTTCATGCACAATTGCACTGAGAACTCCATCATGTGAATCACTAATACTAGAATTTTTTTTAAAGATTTTATTTATTTATTTGACAGAGAGAGATCACAAGTAGTCAGAGAGGCAGGCAGAGGGGGAGGGGGAAGCGGGCTTCCTGCTGAGCAGAGAGCCTGATGCGGGGCTTGATCCCAGGACCCTGGAATCATGACCTGAGCCGAAGGCAGAGGCTTAACCCACTGAGCCACCCAGGCACCCCAATATTAGAATTTTTAATAACCAGAATATCCCTAATTAGCATGGTTCTAATATTTTGAGTTGAAATGGGCCTGTCATAGCTTGGGATACAATCTATATTTGTATTTTGTATTATATATGTATTATATATTGTATTTGTATATATGTTATATATTGTATTTTAGTCCAGTAGAATCCTAGAATCAATACCTGAGCTGTCAAGTGTTTGCAAATATTCAGTTAGGTCTTCACTTATGCATGAGGGAATATATGGGATGGTATACTGGGAAACAATTTTCTTGCTTAATTATTACAATAAGACACATGGAATTTCGTATTCAAAAAGAAACAGGGAAGAGGAGGGAGCATACACAATTTGAAAACTGCAACATCAACATGTTTTTTCCTATGCATAGAGTCATAGAGCCAAGGAGAAGTAATTGTGCATTCTGACTGATTTAACATCAATATTCCTATAACCTGAATCTTTTTAAACCTCAATGACTGTAGAGTGCAGTATTTAAGATAAGATTATCTGAAGACTATAATGACTGTTCTTCATGCTAATATACCTTCGCATCACTTCTTCTAGGAATCTTGAATTCATCCATTAAATCTTAAATTGTACAGTGCATTCAGAGAGACATGTGTTCCCTGATGCATGCCATTTACATGGCTATTTTGTAAATTCTCAAGTGATGGTGACATAGTGGTATTCCCTAAATAAAAACATTATAATGTCAGTGTTTCCAGTAATAGTAGCTATAGTAAAAGTTCCTTTGGGTTACTGATTTCTAACCTCACTGTGAAGAGATATTAATCTCAATCCATAAAAATTTAGAAACTCAGTATCAGAAAGGTTTTACTATAGTGATGATATAATATTAATGAGTAGAATTAATATCAGTAACATTAAAAAGTATTCATTGAGCATTTCTCATGTACCATGCACTGTGCTAAGTACTTTATTTAAGTTACCTAATTTAGGCTTCTTAAGAAAAAATTGGCTCTTATTCTTAATTTTCAGATGAAAAATTGGAAATATACAAAACTTAAGTAACTTGTCTCAGCTCAGTAATTAGCCGAGCTCAGACAGGACCTATGTTTCCCTGAAACTGCTTTGCTGTTCTCCTGTTGGACATTTATTTCATTGAGTTTTGAATAGAACCTCTCTACCATCTTTATGCCCATCCAAGAAGGGACACTTAGCCCCTACTGCCACCATCTACTCTCATTTGATCTCAAGACAAAAGGGGAAATCCTCCTTTTCTACAACCAATCTGGAGACTGATGCATGCCCACACTGCACAACTGTCAAGTTTATTTTTGCTTACCTACTCTTCTGAAATGCAAACCTATTTTAGCTAAGTGAAAAATAAGAAATGCTAATCTCATCTACCAAAGCTTAATAGTAAATGTAATAATCAGAGTTTTAAACTTAGAAGTGTTTTAATAACTGATCTTTTCATCCTTTAAATAGAAAGCTAGGTTTTCGGGGGTGCCTAGGTGGCTCAGTTGGTTGAACGTACAACTCTTGGTTTCAGCTCAGGTCATGATCTCAGGGTCCTGGGATTGGGTACCACATTGGTCTTTGTGCTCAGTGTAGCATCTGCTTGAGGATTCTCTCCCTTCTCTCTCTCTGTCTCAAATAAGTAAATAAATCTCTAAAAAAGAATAAAGACAGAGAAAAATGGGTTTTGAACCCATAGAAAAGAGATGCCCAAAGTTGTGTTCTATTCATATATGAAAGAATTGTTTTTCTTTCTTCATACAAAGATGCAAAGCAGAATTATACTTCTCTCTTGGCCATGAGGCTCTTTCTTGAATGTTTCCATAAACACTAACTTATAATAGTACATTTTATTGGAGTGAAACAGAGAAATTTGAATCATTTAAATTTACTCTTTATTTAAAACTTGCTCTTCTTGCTAAGGGCATGTGTGTCAGGGGGCAGAGGCAGGGGCTCGGGAGAGAACCTTTCAAATGAGAGAAAAGAGCATGCTTAATAGGGATTTGGAGATGTTTACTTACATAACTGTTGTGCAAAACCACACAGCCAAACTTACACATGGCTTCAACAGAAGGAATGGGAGGTTATTCATTTAACAATAGGACTGTGAGAATTATGCGACTAGTGAAGAGTTCCAAGTGCTATAGGCAGAGAGCCAGGTGAAGAACTTTGGTTCCCATCAATATGATGTGACATATTTAAACATATGCTCCCCAGGGTATCCAGCAGGCATAAAATGAATTCTGCCTGAAACAAAACAAGCAAACAAAAAAAGTGGGTGTAGGTCTCTAGACTCGTAATATTGTAAAATGATCTGGGATTTATAACACACACCAGAGAGTCTTTTATACTTGCCCATGTCTGTTTAGTTGATTGACAGCCTTTATTTTTTGATCATTTATTGTTGAGGTTATAGTAAACTTATAAACATTTTATTTGGAGTAGTGCCTAAGATCGTGAACTAAGTATCTATCTTATTTCTGAAGAGAAGTTTTACTCCTGGATAACTATATAATTAGAAAGATGAAGAAAGTGAGTATGAATTTCTAGCACTGTGCTGCCATTTCCTCTTCAACTTCTAAGACAAGTGAATGAAATGTCAGCAGTTTTGAGAATCCAACTCTTCCTGGGTGATAATTACAAAAACAACTGCAATAACAGAATTCTGGGGTTAGTGTCACTGTTTCATTTCTTCTGTATCCAGGAAGCTAAGTTATATCACTTTTCTTTTTTTCTTTCTGTTATTGTTTTATAAAAAATTTTTTACAAAAGGTTTACATACACAAAAAAATACTATATGGAAAAGATAAAATTAAAAGGTGTGATCTTTGTTGAAGGCTTTATGTATCTGAAATGTGTACCATTTCAGGCCTATATTTTATTTTGTTATTATATGTATTTTGCAAAACAGTAATCATACTATTTATGTTTGCTTTTTGTTGTAGCAATACATGGCAAGTATCATTTTATGTGAATGGGTCAAAATTTACTTCATCTTTTAAAGTACTACATATAATTTCATGATATGAATGTACTAAAATTTATTCAATTTCTCCCCTATTTTTGGACATTTAAGATGCCTCTAATTTTAGGGGCATTTACAGATAATCCTACATTAAGCTTCCATCTGCATCTGGGCCAAAACTGTTTAGTTTATTTACTATAGTTTCTTCATGTACATTTTTATATCTGGTAGAACAATCTTTATCCTTAGAATTTTCTCTTAAAAATTTTTTTGATGATTTTGTTCCTATTTACTCCTCAGAAGAACTTTAAATGGATTTAAACAGTTCTAAAAATAATCTGATTGGATTATTCAGTACATTTGTAAAGATTCTGTATGAAATAAATTCTGGAAACTCAAAGGCAGTAATACTTATAGACATGAATTTTGCAAATGGGTATGAAAAAGTGAAAGTAGTAGGCCTGAGCAGGTGAGTCCTTTCATATAGTGTGCTGTTAAATGAGGAAATCGCAGATTTGGTTTTGGATTTGGAAACTAGATAAAAACAAAGATCTATGCAAAGGATGGTTACTGAGGCTTCTTTCAATAAAAATGGCATGAACAAATAATTACTTAATATTGTCCAGGAGTCTTTCTGTTAAGACTTTTATATAAAATTTTAGTTTTGCATGGTATTTGATGTGCTGAGCTCTGAAGATTATATTTCTCTTCACATCTTAATGTACTTCAAAAGAGAAGGGAGTTTAACAACTTCAGATTTAGCATGATTTTTCAAAGGGAAAGAATGATAAAATTGGGAATTACAACTGCAAATATTGGCAATACATTTTCTACCCATTCCCATATATTAGAGTAGAGGAACTGCTATACAGTTTAAATAAATTTAGTCCTAAAATATTTGGGTTTTCTCTTACATTTTTCTGGTGACTCACAAGCTCTTCTCAAGGAAAGTGTTAGCTTTCTTCCATTTTTTTCCCTTTTGTTTTTATTTATTGCTCACACAAAATCACACACTTATTTTAAAAAGTGTGAGGTGAGATAGGCAAATTTTGTAATGGATTTTTTTTTTTTAATTTATGAGGCCTTCCATGAGTATATAAATGGGAGATAGATGCTGTTTTGTCTGGAGATAGGGCTTGTATTTGCGTCCTCCTTAAGCCTTTGACAAAGGCTTCTAACCCTTGACTGACCTTCCCCAACCATGTTCTTCCAAAGCCACAAGGCAGTTCTCCTGAATTCGCTTTCTTGGGAGCCTGACAAAAATTTCTCCAGGCACTGAAATCATGATTTAAACATATGGCTGTCAGACTAACTTAGGACAGTTCAATCCCTAAAATAGCTAGTTTTCCTAGAGGTATCAAGTCTCTCAAGGTCACCCAAAGAGTAACTATAATATTTTAACATGGTTCACAGAACTAATAATGAAGGAAAGGAACAGAAGAGCAAACTAGTGAAGCTGCTTTTCAAACACTTTTTTAAAGTTCTGCCTTTATTCCACTTTGGCAGTTTAGAAAAGCATACTTCTAACTGAAATTATCTTATAGAAAGAATTGTAAAACAAACAAAATGCTGTGCATGATTTTTAATTCAGGAGTAGTTGATATTTGTGTTTAATTTGAATTCTAAAATATTGATATGATTCAAATGGTCTGTTATGGAATGAACCTTCCTGATAAAATAAAATATTCCCACACAAATAAAATCAAAAGCATGATATTAAAAAATGAATCTCTGCAAGACTTTTCCCTGACCCGTTCTTTGTCTAGTAAAAGTTACTTTTCAATTTCAGAATTTGCTGAATCCACAAGAAATAATTTGCTTTTCGGTGTTCTCTTCTAGAATTTCTGAATTGCTTAGTCCTTCAGGGATATCTATCTCCTCTGATTGTCAGAAAAAGAGTAAAACATAGAACAAGTAGAGCTTTTTTCTTAACTTCTAATTTGTTCATTGATTTTCATCCCATCTATTTTGTATTCCATTTTATCTGATTTTAATACTAAGCCATGCTGTATTTTGACTAAACCTACATCATCTTATTGGCAAAATAGTTGAGCAGAAGTTGGACAGAGAGAATTTTTCACCTCCTGTTGTGGGGTTATGCTTGAGTCTTGCAGTTGCTTCCGCCTTGAGCGTTTTATGTCTTATGTTCTACCACCTGCTGAGTCAAATTTCTCTGAAATAATGAATTCACTTTCCTTCTAAAAGCCAGAGCTTTGTTTGCTTCAGGCAATAACTATATGATGAAAAAAAAAATCAAATGGTCAATCTGATATTTAATAAATTTTGGCTGAGTGAGTTGGTCCAACTGCAAAGCCATAACTTAATTGGTTGCTATGTATAAAAACTTAATTTCAATATATGAAAAGCTAAGAAATATTCTAGGGAAAGTTACACATTATCGCAATTGTTAAGGATAGTGTTAATAGTAACCATAGTTACCAACTGCTGAAAATATTTTAATGTATTACCTACTTTATAACTATTATCTCATGAATATTCCATGTAAAATGAAATTATTAATCCTCTGTTATAAAAAAAGAAATAGATATTCAGAGAAATTAAGTGGCTGAACAGTAAGTAATTGACAGAGAAAGAAAATATCCAACTCCAAATTCCACTTTCTTAAATATATTATTCTGCTTCCCCACACTAAACATTTTTAAAAATTTTTATTCATATAATTACATTTCTTCACAAATTGCAAATCTGTGATCGGAAATATTTTCATGAGTCTCTCATAGCAGTTCTATTCCCAGCCTACAAGGAAGAGACTTACCTTCACTTGCTTTATAATCATGAGTTTTTGGAAGCCACAAAATCAGTGTCTTCCTCAGGTTCAAATCTGGGCTCTGAATTATGAACCAAGTGTGTCTAGGAAAGTCCACTATTCTTTTGAACCTAGGTTCTCTGTAAACAACATTACTGCAAGAATGCAATGGCAAAGATTATGTGGGGGAGAAAAATATATGTAGTTTCTGGTATACTTTAGCTACTCAATAGGAGATAATCTCTTTTGTGGGGAGAGGGAGAGGCATTTAAGAGTTCATTCTCTCATGTCCTTAAATGAAATTTAAGAATGGTCTACTTTATGTCGAGATTCTAACACTAAATGTGAGTAGTGATGAACTGTAAGCCTTCTCTGCTGTTTTCAGAATCACTTCACCTCTTTCAAAGGCAATTATGTCCTGTCATCTTTATAAGCAGATGATGTGTGGAACAAGTAAATCTGTCTTCACTTGTCTTCTTGATCCTTTATGTTAAGTTGATATTGGTCCGTATGATTTCTGATGTTTTATGTCTTTACCCATCCAGAGCAATACTGGGCAAAATCTCTGGTTCTCATGTGGAACAGTCCACATTCCTGAGATTTGCATGGGCTGATTGTTTCATAAATGAAATTACTCAAGAGTAATTATCACTCATCTTTAAAACTCTTTTGTTACCCCCTACCCCTGCCCAAGGTCATATATATAATTAAAATGGAAGTCATGGAATTTTCTCCAAGAGAAAGCATGGTGAATGTTATTATAAGCAAAATTGGAAATGAGTTAGGTTGAGATTGTTTAGCTGTAAATTAGGGTGAAAAAATTAATTGGTTCTGTGTTCTACATTTAACACAGGGACATTAGATAATTTGGGATATATTTATGATCAACAATAATAAAAAATTCATCCATATCTACAAACTCATTTTCATTTCACTCCGCAGAACACAATTATTGTAAACATCAAGAATTGGGAGCTACTGAACAGATGGGGCATTAGTGTCTTAATTCTTGATCTTTGTTCTAGTAAATCCTTCCATTTCATATCCTTTACACAAATCCTATGGCCATTCAGGGCACGATGAATGATTTTTTAAATGCTGCTTTAACGTTTGTGTCACTTTGTGTGTTTTATGATTGCGAACAGCTATGTAAATGAAGCTGCCCAGCAGGATAATGAGGCCACATTAAAATCCTCAAATATTCTAAACTAGGTGTATGCTCATCATTTCAGAAGATACTGAATAAACTACATGCAATTTCTTGGTACCAACATGCCTATTTTTTTATTTTTTTTTTTACTGTTTCTGATAAGTGATCTTTCTAAATTGATTCCCCAACTCAGATCTTTATTTTTCCTTTCTGTATGCTAGACACTTAATAATTGATATTGACTGAAATATCTATTTATTATGTTCTCCTTAACAGAGAAAAATAAGGGCAAATATGCATTCTAATAGGTTAGAGGAGTTTACCCATATATACACTTGAAGTTTATATATATATATATATATGGGAGTTTACCCATATATACACTTGAAGTTTACCAAAGAAAACATATCCTGAATGGCTGAAAGTTACCATAAAAATAGCAAATGCATGTTTCCTCAAGTCAAGTTATAAAGGATATACCATTTTAAAATACCCAATCTAGAGTTGTGACAACATTGTGCTCATTTTCTTACCTCCCTCCTGACTTCACATTGCTAATGGAATTTACAGTCTAAAATCTTCTCAAAGTTTTGATAATTATTGATACTTGTTATTTGAAAATAAGTAATTCTTACCACTATCAGCTTATTATCATTCCTCTGAACTCTGAATAAATCTGCGTTTTCCTGCCTGGGTTGATGTGTTTGACATCTGTGAAAAGAAAAGACTTTGAAAGAAAATGGGTGAATCTGGGTTACACGTGAGTTGCTGATAAACTGAAAACTGCCACAAAAGAAAACTGGATACTGTCTTACTTATGTAACTATTAAAAAGAGTCTGGCTCTCACATACATGTTTTATTCCTAAAGGGTATTTGTTGCATTTTTCTTAAATCTTATGGGAAAATGTTGTATAATGTCTCTTGGAGGAGGGGGTGTGTAGCTGACTGTAGAAGCTGTGGTTGGAGCATGTGCTATGGTTGCTTCTATCTTGGAACTGTCTTCAAATTTCCTGGTTGAGAATATATGTAAAATACTCAATGCCGGGGCACCTGGGTGGCTCAGTGGGTTGGGCCTCTGCCTTCTGCTCGCGTCGTGATCTCGGGGTCCTGGAATCGAGCCCCTCGCCGGGCTCTCTGCTCGGCGGGGAGCCTGCTTCCCCTTCTCTCTCTGCCTGCCTGTCTGCCTACTTGTGATCTCTCTCTGTCAAATAAATAAATAAAATCTTAAAAAAAAATACTCAGTGCTTAAGGCAGGTATAGTGAGAAGCATTCTTCTCAGAGCACCTTAGAGATGAGTATGGGCCTAGGATTAAGCCTGGCATGTAAGCCAGCTTGTCGTGGTATCTTGTCTAATAACTGGGGGTTTTATGTTTCAGTTAAATCTAATGTGTAATAGGGATAATAGAATCGTTGTGCTATATGAATATGCTGTTAAGAGTGTACTATAGTGCTTGAAAAATAGTGAATTTGTATTGAGATAGAAGAGAGAGAAGGAAAGTGGCTTTCATTGGGCCCCTACTAGGTGTATACAAAAAGACTATGTGATTCGCATTTGTTTTCCCATATAACGCCACAATCAGCGAATGAGGCAGCATTGCTTCATTTTATTTATTTTTTTAAAATATTTATTTATTTATTTTAGAGAGTGAGACCATGAGTGAGAGGAGCAGAAGGAGAGAATCTGAAGCAGACTCTGCGCTGAGCATGAAGCCCCATGTGGGGCTTGATTTCACGACCCTGATATCACGACCTGAGCTAAAACCAAGGTCGGTCATTTAATCTTCTGTGCCACCCAGGTGCCTCTAACATTACCTCATCTTAAAACTTCAGAAAATAAGGTTCAGAAAAGTTCAGCAATATATCAGTGGTCATGAAGCTGTTACATACCAGTAACTTCAGATATATATCCATGCATGACAATCACTGTACCATGCTAACCTGAGTTCTACTTCTACAAAGATCACAGGAAAAATTATATCATCTTTGATCTGTCAAATTGGTTGGGGCAGACAATCTTTAAATCCCTCTAGAGTGCCAAATATTTATGACACAAATATGAGAAAATTTTGATTTTATTTCTATTATACATACTCTGTTTCTCACTATGCTGAGATGTCAAACTAGCCTGCTAGTATGGGAAAAAAGAATTTGTCTAAGTAACCCAGATGACAAAGGTGTCTAGGTGAAAGTACAAAAAGTGCTCTTTTACTTAAATCACAATTCTTTTTCCCACTGAGCTATTATTTCAGTACCAACTAGAATAGAAGGTATAGCCCTCTGGATGTGCTCATATAGTTCATTAGCAAGATGGTCTGTATGATAAATAGGAGTATTAGAAAAGGGGGACTAGTTTAGTGAGTGTAAAAATTCCATTTTAATATCCAACTGTATATATAAATAAATGTAGGTGGCATCATGTTTAACTGCAACCTGTACATTATTGTTGCAGATTGATAACTGGGCTTCCTACATGTTAAAATGTACTTGCAGCACCCATATCTAAGCTATGCAAAGACATTTAAAAAGACCACTTTATTCTAGGCTTCGGTTGATACTTATTTGATATTTCATTATTTTTGCTTCTTCTTCTCCCTCACCCCAAATTATTTTATAAATGATAAAAAGCCACACTGAATTAATAAGAATACTCTTGCTATTTTTTTTCCCTCATTTGGTTCACATTTAGTTGGAGAAAGTAAAAACATTTCTGTTGAAAAGAATCAGTACCACTTCTTCAATTAGGTCAGGGCTTCCTGCCATTTAAAATTGACAGAAAAAGCAAAATGTACCAGACTGCAACACTGGAAATAGAGCTGTTAGGCCTCCCCAGGATCTGTGGTCCTATGTTTGACCTCAAATCCCTTCTGCCTACAACCAGTGAGGGTTTGGAGGTCCTTTGAGAGAGTGGCCTTGTAAGAAGGAAAATAGCAGAAACCTCCAAAACACTGAAGTAAACCTGACCCTGTGTTGCAGTTTGAGGCACTAGACCAGCAAAAGAAGAATCTTGTCCTGAACAATTTTTTTTTAAGATTTTATTTATTTATTTGAGAGAGGAAGAGAGAGAGAGCATGAGAGGGGAGAAGGTCAGAGGGAGAAGCAGACTCCCCACAGAGCTGGGAGACTGATGTGGGACTCGATCCTGGAACTCCAGGATCGTGACCTGAGCCAAAGGCAGTGGCTTAACCACCTGAGCCACGCAGGCACCCCCTGAACAAATATTTTTTTAAAAATGTTCAGAGATAGGTTTTATGTAACTGATATGAAGATGGTAAGCATAGATGTAAGATGAATAAAACAGATTTTAACGTGAATTTACAACTTATAGTAATTAAGGAAATAAAGTAATGTAGAAGGGTGGTCAAGAAAATAAGCTTTGAAGTCAGAAGATCTGGGTTTGCATAGCACGAACATTCACTACCTATGTGACCCTTGGCAAATCTCACTCTCTCTAACCCATAATTTATTGGATGATTAGTAAAGCAGGTATATTAAGACTATCTCTCACAGACATGTTTTATGAATTAAATTGAATGGTTTATGCAAGTTTGTTAGCACATTACTTGGCACCAAGTAAACACTTTAAGAATACTAAATATCATGGTTACTACTATTATAAAAAGTTACTTCAATCAGATATAAGTTGCACACACAGTTTGAAGGAATTTATTCCCCTAGGTAGAGGAAAAAACAAGAGTGTCACCAATGATCTAAAAGATTCAATATAACAAGACAATATAAAGTAATTATCTCCTTGTCATTAATTTATATTTTTCTTATATTTATTTGTTGGTAATATGTGCATATGTTAATGATACCTTGATGGGAAATAATAAATACACGGATAATTTAAAGTTGCAATTGCTGTTTTTGGAGTAGTCAAATTATCAATGTTTTACATGGCCACTATTTATTAAATTCATTTATTTAAAACATATGTCTTAAAACAAATCATACACAGATCAGCTAGTAAAAACTGCCTTGTTTTACTTAGAAAATCATAGTATGGACTTTTCCATTCCTGTAGTTTTAACTGTAGTTTTAAGATAAATACAATCTTATTTCTAAATATTTGTCTTAAAATGTATGGAAATGCTGTGCAGTTGCATCCTATTGGATAGTCACATAATATTTAATCTGAAGAAAGATGTGATTGGCATTGTTTTCAGAGATTATGGTGCGAATGATAACGTTTCAGTAACTGATTGGAAAAAACATAATCAGTAGAGTGATTTGATTGTATGGCATTAGATAGAGGATATAAAGTTATTTCATTTGCGGAGGAGAGTACAAGGAGCTGTGACAGTTTTACCAGGAGGAAAAAAGATGAAAAGATTACATTTCTAGGACTATCTAGAAATAGTCTTTATTGAATAGTCTTTGTTGAATCAAAGGAAAACAATGGAATTGCATTTTAAATGGTCAGATAAGAAAACAGTATTTTTAAATTGTTAACCCAGGGTTTCAGAATATCGCTGAAGTGAGTTTTAATTCTCAGAACTGCTCAAGAAGTAAGTGATTAATGGATAAGTACATAAGTAAATAAAAATTGAGGACTCTCATATAAGGAAGATATGATGATCCTCAATGGATATCTTTAAGAATGCATTGATCTTTGTCCTATCTGAACAGAGTAGGCAACATAAGATGGTCTTTAAATCTCTCTTTCTTGAAGATTTATTTCTAAAATAATTTCCCAGTAACATTTCCCTTTTAAAACTCATGATAACCAAGCCCAAATCTGAATGTGGTCATCATTTTTATTTTCCTTCATTTTTTCAATAAGATAAGTTTATTTTCAATTACCTGTCCTATGTTTTAACCACCTAAGCTGATTACATTGCAGCACAACGTCAAGGAAGGCTTCCAGCATCAAAAACCAGTGAGTGGTATAGACTTGCCATTTAGGGTTTTTTTCTTCTCCTTGCCAAGCTCCGCCCCTATTTAAAAAAAAAAAAAAAAAAGTCTCCTCTGCTAGAAGTCTTCGTCGTCAAAATGACTAGGGAGCTCAAAGGTCGGACCTTCCTCACCAGAAGAAATACCTGAAGGCACCCTATCTTTTCAGCGCCTCCTATCTAGTCTAGCGCAAGTACAGAAGGGACAGTTTCCAGAGCTTCGGGTCATTTCAGAAACACCCATTTCTTCTGTGCTACAAACACCCATTCACAAAATCCGAAGATAGAACTCAGTCGCCCCTGGCTCGTTGAAATTTTAGTTAGATTGATGTTGAAATACACCCTCCTTCCCTAAGTGTATAGTTTATTCGTGGGTGGAGAGCCACCAGGGAGGGTAACAGAAGAGGGCAGGGAGGAGGAAAAAAAAAAAAAAAAGTAGAAGACGGTTTTGTCTTGACTTCTAAAAATCTTTTTGTTAATCTTCTCTCCTCCCCCTCTCCCATTTTCCTAATCCGGAGGATGATGGATGGAGTTCGAGGCGAGGGAATGATTCCGGAAATGGAGCTATGACTCTCAAACCTAGAAATGATCTGGGTGCTTTATTTAAAGTTAAATACTCCTCGTCCTAGGGACCCAGCACAATTCTTACTTAAAGAAGCCCGTGTGTTCTCCTTCATAACGTAAACAGACAAACGGTTGCCCCCAGAGATTAAAAACGCGGTTCCGGAGAGCGTTTATTGCTGCCCTCTAAGCTGCAGACGAAGGTGGGGTGAAAAGCGCTCACAACCTGTGAAAGTGCGAAAGCCTCGAAACCCGGTGGCCAGTTCCCTCCTGGCCAGAACTCTTCCCCGCCATCCCTCATTATTCGTGACTCCGCAAGACACAGGGACTCAGACATGTGTGTGGGAGTGCGTGTGAGGGAGACAGGCGAGAGGACGGTGGCTTTCCACATGTGCAACCCTGCAGCTCCCTGCATTCATTCATATGCATGCAGTGGTTGAATCTTTGATCAAAGGATTAGTTACACTGATGAGTTTTTTTTTTTTTTTAATGGGCACACCTTAAAATAGTGTTCATAAATTGAAAGTATGAAAAGGTTCTGAGTAGAGTCCCTGGGTCTCTAACCCTGTCTACCCTTTGCTCCCCCATTTCTACTCCCCACCAAAAAAAAAAAAAAAAAAAAAAAAAAAAGGAAAGCTTGCAGCAGATTGTAGAAGGATTTGAGTCTGCAGCCAGAGAGAAGGGGATTAGGGCCAGAGCGGTGCAAGTTAAATTGTGCTGCATATAAAAAATGGGCGGATTGGTCTCCAGATCCAGAGGCTGGTACCACCTTCCTTTCTAAAATAAAATCTCTCTGGCATGAAGTCACCGCCTATTTCACATCCGGTTTGCCCTGGGACGTATTACTACTGTCTTGGTAAAGAGAAATCTTTTGTTGTATAGCTGCAGATCGGATACTGGGAAGCAAATTTGGGTGTGAAATCTTCAGCAAAGGAGCACACAGAGTCCATGATGGCTCAGACCGAGTGAGTGAGAGGCAGAGCGAGGACGCCCCTCCGCTCGCGGCGCGCCCGGACTCGCGGACTCGCGCTGGTTCCAGGCTCTCCGCGATTTTCTCTCGCACACTTTTCCCGGGTCTTGAGCGATCCTGTGCCCAGAGGGGGCCCGAGGTAAGTGCGGCTTCAGACCGCTACACACTGAGCTTTGAACGCTGCTTTTCCTAGCTGGAGAGACAGGAATGCTGGAGAAAAAAGAGAAAGAGGAACAGGACAAGAGCCCGATCCCATAGCAGGTAGAAACAACGAATGTTTTTCTTTCAGGGTGAAAACCGCAGCGATAGAGAAGCATTATTTTTGCCCCTCTGTATCTCTTCTTTTCTTTCTCTCTTTCTTAGGCAGATATGAATTTATTCCGTGGGGTGGGTGGTGACATGTTGTTTTGATTTTTTTTTTTTTTTTTCCAAGAGCGTGCTGGGATGAGCTGGGGAGGGGCTTTGGGGGGCATCATCTAAAGTTAAGACGCTGGGACAGAAAACCTGTCTTAGTGTTCTGTCCTATGGAAGGCACTCTCACATTCTGTCTGCAAAAATGCCTCTTTTCTCCTTTCCAGGGGACGCTGCTAAAATGCCCTCTGGTGTAGGGGTCTCTCTGGTTCTGAACATGAAAAACTCAACTTACCATTTGATATGAGTGGCATGGGATATGGGTGTTTGGAGGGTGTGCGTTTGGTGGGGGAAGGTGGAAAAGGGTAAGGAAGCAGCTTAGCATTTCTTTTAAACTATTATGTTTGTATTTGCAAGAAACTTTCTTACTCAACAACTCGAGCACCATGATAGGTTTGTTTTTCTCTTTAAAATGCCAGAGGAGGACAAAAAGCTATGGTACCTTGTCCTGGGATTTTGTTTCATTTACCCCTTTGGGAATACCCCCCCTTTTTTATAAAGACCAATAATTATTAATAGGGCAAGAGAAGTTGCTTTTCTTTCATAACATGTTGAAGATTAATGCAAGGGTGAATTATAAATGTGCAATTTAGATGCAGTATTTTAACATAATGATATTTATCCAATATTTCTTCTCGTCCGTGCCAAAACCAGTGACTAAATTAAGTAAAAACTATGAAGCTCACAGCTCTTTTCTGTAGATCTAGACCATTTTACTCCAAACACATTAATTATGTTTCATTGCTTACATGCCTGTTTGTAATGGTTTTTACTGATATAAATGATCCCCAAGAGTGTGGAAAGCATTTGTGTAGATGTACTTAAAGACATACCACATTAAACCATAGAGTGGTTAATGAAAAACATGCTTTAAAAGACATGCAATCCATTAATCACTGTCTATACTAAGGAGTATAGATTCAGGGAAGTGCTAATAAATACCTTTAACATTCTCATGTTATAACTGCCTTTAATTATGACACATGAAATAAAGTGTTACCATATCTGCTCCTTATCCAGGTAGTGCACTGATTTTTAAAAATTGACTCCACAAATAGATCATAATTTTTTGAAATATTTAAGCTTTCCATACTCCTCCTTTCCTCCAGCATCCCACTATCAAGTCTAAAATTCAACAATCAGATGGTGATTGATTGCACTTTACCTAAGAGGGAAAAAAGATTCCCGTATTCATGTAAAGCAAAGCACTCCAGCTTCCATCTGTTTGAGATGAAACATTTTCTAGCAGCAACCTGGCAGAATTCAAGAGGGCTTAAAAGATATGTGTGGGCATGTTTGTATGCATTTATGTGAGTGTGGTTTGTGTGTATGAGAGAGATCAGCACATGGTTTGACTGTAAAGTATGTCCTTTAGCCTCACAGAAGCATTAGTGAGCATATTTAATAAGGCAATCACAGGCAGAGAACATAAGCACGACTTCGGCATTCAACAGTGTGTTTCTTTTCTTTTTTTTTTTTTTTTTTAAGATAAATACAGTTGCTTCTGAAATCAAGGTGCATCCAGAATTCAAAGATGAATTCAGTCATTGAAGCATACTAACCTACCCCATCTCAGCTCCAAAACATTTCTCCCCGTTACAGACACCAGCTTAAAAATTTCAATTCACAGTTCAGGCGTGGAAACTCCAATCAGAAAGGTCAATATTTTCAGATCATAAAAAACAGGAAGAGAGTAATTCACACTATATTGGAAATATAAAACCTAAAGGAAAAAAAAAACAGTTTTTATGTTGGGCAGTATTGGCACTTGAAAGCATTTCAATTTGTATTCTTTTACAGGAGAAATTAAGACACTGATATATTTCTGAATGGAGAAATGGAAGGGATAGTGGAGAATGGATGGTCCAGGTTTCCATTGCTTCCAATGAGGTGTCATATCCCAGTGAGGTCATTTCCTGACTTCAAAGCATTCATCTGAACTGCCTCAGTCAGCCCTAGTGGTTATAACCTGATGTTTCTTGCAAGAGACATTGATCTCTGCTTGTTCTACTTTTCAGCTGCACAAGCCCGCAATGAAGAAAAGTCCGGGTCTCTCTGAGTATCTTTGGGCCTGGACCCTCCTTCTGAGCACATTGACTGGAAGAAGGTGGGGGCACTTTATTTTAGATCCGCATGATAATTTTTGTAACTTTTCATTTATTCTTTCAGGGGGAAGAAAATTGTCCTTGGATGAAATTCATGACTAAGGGAATTCAAAAAACTTAACAGCAATAAAATCCCAACTAAGAATAAAGAAGAGCAGTATGAAAAAATAGCCATCTTATTTGCATGATGGTTAGAATACACTTAACACGCTTTTGTTAAAGGAATGTATTAATTCAACATTTAAGTCTTAAATTGAACTTCTCACTGTTCAGTTGTAACTGAATGAAATATGTAGTTTCCTAATTCATAGAGAAAGTTACCCCAATTAATGTCTGCATACTCTGTGAGTTGATTTTCCAACAAGAAAATTTCTAGCCAGCTGTAAAGATCATAGAGTAACTTGTGACTGCATGAAAATGGAAAGTTTAAAATAATATTTGTAATTTGAAAGTCCTAAGTCTCTATAAATATGTGTGCATATTATGTTTTGAAACCATTCTTTGTATAATCAATAGAGGTAGAATATACTAAACGAATATTTAAGAACATTACATAAAATTGAACTTCTCTAATTAAGCGTGACTACTGTGGGAAAAGTTATGAGAAAAATTTAAACGTATGTTTAACCATATTTGAAAATTTGCTGATGATCAAATCAAGCATATAAACATATTGTAGTAGCAGTGATGTAAGTGACCAAAAATTTCAGATTCTTCTTTATCTGCTTTTATACTTCTTGCATGGTATACTCCTGTGGCCCTTAAGACAGTCTTAGACATAAAAACCCAAGGTTCTTCGAGATGTAATGGAAGGTAAACTCTTAAAAAGTTAAGGTAGAGAGAAGGAATGATCTGGAAAGATGTGAATTTAGGAAATTTTTTTTTAATTAAGACGTCTGTTTTTATTATTTGCTATTGTGTGTGGTAAGTAATGACTATCAGATAAAGAGGAGATCCACTATTGCCAGATACTCTTAATCCGAGGAGTTAAATGTTTTCCATTTCTTTTGAAAAATTATATGAAGTGTTACTATTGTAATGACCTGTAGATGGAGATAGTGCACAGTATTTTATTATAGAGTGGTTCATTCGGAATCAAAATCAGGTACTGTAACTGACATTTCTCTTCAAATTATATATTCTGTTTAGGAAACCTTACATTGGCATAAGTGTTTAAGAGCAATAAACAATCTTGATCTCTATTCTGGGGTTATTCTTTGACAGTTATAACTGGACATAGTAAATTAGAAGTGGAGATGAAAAATACCCTCATTAGAAAATCACAGGAAATAAGGTACTATTCCAGCTGGGATAGCAGAACTAGTTTTCTGGGAGGGATGGAAACGTCTCCTTTGGCATTTGCATTCTGATGTATACAATTGGTGGAAATGGCACTTATAAGATAAAACCAGGGATGAAAGTTTTTCCTGAATTTAGTATACGCCTCAACACACAAAAAAATGCAGGAAAAGGTAATAGACAACTGCATATTCTAGGAATTGTATCCAGAATCTAATTGTGCTCTGTCCCTTACCCCATCTCATCTTTAACCTTCTTATTTTGCTGCTTTCTTCCTTAGACTACTTGATCAGGCCCTCCTCACAATTTAAAGTGGACTAGCATTTCTTTTCCACCTTTATCAAGATGACCTTCAATATCCTTGAAAGATGCATGCATGTGTGACAGTTCGTTTTGTGAAGACTTTTTATAAGTAATTACATTTAGACAACTATTTTTGCTTTACTGGTATCATCTGCTAATGAGACATCCTGGAAAATTTGATTTCAAAAACTAGTAAGATGTTTAATTTTGCCAAGGGAGAATAAACTGTCAAGCTGTATGGTATTAATGTTGAATTTAGGAGAATGGGAAATTGTTCCATGCAGTTGAATTTCATATATTTAGCATCATGAAGAGCCTTTAGTTATAATAGTTTTAATTATTAAATTAAAATTTTATCAGAAAAATGGCCATTGAATTTTGACGATATAAAACTACTTACCTTTTTAAAAATAATGTTTGTTTTTGAAATGATACTTTCTTTATATTTCTTACTCCTGTCAAATAAGTGAATCCTGGTTTCGGATGTTACTGTTTTTTTCATTGATCAGTAATACAAACACACAAGAGTGAAGCCAAAAGCATATTAAACAGAGTATGAAAGTGATATTTTTGTGGCGTTTCTTAGTTTACACTCTCCATTTTTTTTTTTTAACTCAAGGTCAGAACTGTCATTGAAATGTATCAGTGAGTGTGATCCACTGAGATAAAAAAACTTCTCTCAAAGGATTTTGGAGGTGTCATCCTAATCATTACATAAAGTATGATTCAACAACCATAAATGATAATGTGATTGTTATAAGAAATGCGCAGTATTTGAACTATGGTCACTATGTGGTTGAAACTCAAAGACTAGTAATGATAAGGGGTAGAAATGATACCTGAAGCTAGAAAGATTTAAATAGAAACAATTAATCCATTATAGAAGAATAGAACTAAAGTTTTAGACTAAAAGTTGAAGAAAACAGGGTTCTTGTTCAAGCTCTGCTCACAGATTGCTATGTTTTCTTAAAACACTAATCCGACACTACAGTTCAATAAACCATAAATTAAGAATATTGGACCATATCTTTTCCAAGGTATCTTTTACTTTAAGACAGAAATGACAAAAACTCATTTAATTAGAGATTTGAATTAGGCACATTGTAGAAATCAGTTCATAAAACTCAAGGGGAATGGAAATTACACACTGATTTGAAACTATAATTATCCTAAGAAACACGTTTTAACTTTTTTTCTCATCTAAATATCCTAAAAGAACATCAAAAGAATAAATACAGATATATGTAGATATTTCTACCTCTATATCTATATCTATATATATATAAAGTGGATGAAAGAAGTAAATGTTGGTAGGTGAAATCTTAGGCTAATGCTATACGTTACATTAAATGAAAGCAAAACTACTAATTTGATAGCTCATGAATACGTTTTGTGTTTTTATTTTTGGAAGAAGTTTGCCAGATTTTTTTTATTTCTCCTTAGCATGCATTAACCTTCTTGCCCAGGGAAACATGCATTATAGCATTGTATACATGCTGAGATTTATACGGGCAAAGAGACAGAACTCATTTCCTATAATTTTCCTTCCATAGTTAGAAAATTAGAATAAAGAGTTTATCATGTGTGATAACAAGTATGAGAAAATGGTAAAAATTAAAATATGACTTTTTTTTTTTAACTTTGCCGGAAGGAATTTTCAAATTAAGATTCAATAGGAAAGAAGATAGGAAAATCTAGGGAAAGCTTTATTTGGGAAAAAGGTTTTAATAGAATTATGTAATTTAGATTATTACCTGCCTTTATATCTTTTTCAGCTATGGACAACCCTCATTACAAGATGAACTTAAAGACAACACTACTGTCTTCACCAGAATTTTGGACCGACTCCTAGATGGTTATGACAATCGTCTGAGACCAGGATTGGGAGGTGGGTTGCGTTATTGTGTTTTTATTTTAGAGAACAGTATCAAATCTTTACTAATGAAGCCTTGCTTTCCTTGTAAATGTAAAGTAGTAAGAATAGTAGCATGTAGTTTAAGGACTAATCCTATTTTTAATAGATTGCTCAATGTTAGTTCAATTTACTATGGTATTTCTGTGCACATACCTATATGTAGAAAAAGGCAGATATAAACATTTCATAATTGCATTAAAAAATGTTACATTTACTTGGAAATCGTAATGTTTTCTGTGTAATGATTTTATTATCCGGGGAAAAAATGAAGTTAATATTCTCCCTGCTAGCCCAAAGAGTACATCTACTTCATTTGGCATTGCTCTGTTTACACTGAATTCAAATAGATTATCTCTGAGCCTAATGCTCTAAACATTTATTTTGAATTTTATGTATTGATCCACTGTTTTGCATTAGATTAGTACCAACTCTGGGATAAAAGGTGAATGCGATAGATGGTAATTTTTTTAACCATGCATTTGAACTTAAACCCTAATTTTCTATAGTAAAAATTTGTTTTTCTTTGTATACCAATTATACTAATGGATTTCTACTTAGGAAGAAAAAAGCGCTAAATAATACAATATTTATTACAATAAGAATAAATAGTGCTAGATATTACTCACATATTTGAATAAACTTTGAATAAGATAATCCACTAATCTTATTTAGTTAAGCAGAGACTAATGAAGCCAAAACAAAATATTGATCTCAGACTAAAACAAGGGAAACAAGGAAATAAATTATTGTTTAAAGTCACACAGGAAATCAAGGTGAGAATCTATGATTCCCAACTGTAGATAATGCTGCACCTTCTCTGAAGCATTTGTTTAAAACTATTTGATAGCAATATTTAAATTCCAATTAAATGGCAATATTAAGAAAGTCATCTCTCCTTCACTGAGGTAAATATATACAAAAAATAAGAAGCTTGGGAATCCAAATTTTGATTTTAAAACTGAATGGTAACATGAATTTAGTCTTTATATATATATATATATATATATAGAGAGAGAGAGAGAGAGAGTAGTGTAATCACATGGATGTGGATAATAGGTCTGTTTTGAGGCTAACAAACACCATTAGTGTCTCAGAGGTTTAAGAGGAACTGCTTTGTCAAAGACACAATTCAAATATACATCAGAGGCCTTACCAGGTGTCCTTTCTTGTCAATTTCAAACGTCCATTCTTGGACATGCTATACAAATTCCTTCAGGTTTGAATTCCACCTAGTGTTCCTTTACTACATTCTGAGAAAAAAAAGTCTCAAGGAACAATGTTTTGGTCATTAAATGGAATGCATAATTGGGTATATGATGTATTGCAATGATATTTGTATATATCTAAATGTTTAAACTGGCTTCAAGAGAATTGTTCTTAATTCACAGAATTTGAAATAAGTTGCAAAGATTTCAAGTAGGGAAGGAATGTACAAAAGGAAGAAACAGGATAGTGATACAACTTTTAAAAAAGTAAGGCTTTCCAAAGTACTAATTGGCATGCATCTGATTCCTTTACTTCCTACTCCATGATATCAGTCCTTACTAATCAACAGAATTTTATAATGCATCTAGGAAACACTGTTTCCATTCTAGTTTAGGAAATCTCTTTTAATACTTTAACATGTGAATATGAGTAACCTCTATAAGCTTTCTACATAATTTTCAGTTTGTTGAAGAATTTTAAACACACACACACACACACCCAGGCACATAACTTTAATGATCAACTGTCTTGTTTGGAGTGTAAGTAACAAACCCAGAACTGCTCCTTGACATTTAATTATATATAATAATTCTTAAATAAATGTGTATGTTAACTCTTTAATCAAATAGAGTGTAAACAGGAAGCATTTCACCTACTTTTTATCTGCATACCTGGACCATAGAGAGCCATAGAACTTGGGGATGTATAATGTAGGCTAAGAATGAATTGAAAAGCTAATTTTCAAGAAATGAGATATTGCTAGATATGTTAACAGAAACAACTGCATTGATTGAACCTGTAACATTACTGTTTTTGTAGAATCTACTTTTAATATCTATTTAATCCCCCCAAGTAAGAAAAAATAGACATGTGTTTAAAGAACAGAAATAGTTGGCCAATTATAGTCAAAGTATATTCTTTTAAATTGAAATGGATATAATGTGCTATAATAATAAATAATTCAAGGGCTCAAGAAAATTTAAAGGAATGGTGTGCTTTAATCTTTGCTAAAGATGACTTATCTGTTATCTGTGACTCCTAGAAACATTGATTTTGAGGATATGGTAGACAAAACAAATTAAAAAGTAGCTCAAATATTTACCTCTGTTTCTATTTTACGTATCATCCTGGGATGTACTACAATTAAATCTGATAAATTTGACAGTTATGAGGAAGCTTTAATACTAACTTAATTTTCATTAAATTTTTTTTGGAGTGCATCTTATAACCTTAAGGGATATACGAACATGTTTATTATATGTATCTCCAGAGTCATCAGTACTTTTATGTACATTTTGAGAATGTCTCTCAATCTTTAGAAAACTATACCTTAAAATATTAAATACAGTTTTTAGAAATTTTCCGAAGCATTATCAGCTATAGAATTAGAAAAATATTACCACAATGCTTTCTGAGTGCTATAAACTGAAATTAATGAATAAATATTTCTCTGTAGTTATTTAATTTCATTTCTTTACCATAGATTTCTCTGAAGTATGATATACATTCCAGTAGATCTCCATTGCAGAAATGGACCTTTCTTATTGTTGTTGTTGTTGTTGTTACAAGATCCATTTTCTTTTTTATCTATTTTCATAGATGAAAAGCCCATCTAGAGCAAATACTTGAAATATTATTATTAGTTTATAAGAGGGTAAAAGTTTCCTTTTAATTGCTTCATGATCACCACTGAGTTGATCTTCTCTTATGAGAGAAATGGGCCCACTCTCTTCTCTATTATGACAAAAGTCTGTTTTTGTTTTTGTTTTTGTTTTTTGAGAATAATGTTATGCAGAAGGCAGGGATATTTTGTTCTGAATGTCCTCAGAAGGTATAGAAATATGATAAGCTGAGACTCGAAACTACTGGAAGAAACTCTTTATGTGCAAATTCATCATGACCTGTTTTTCAGAAAAACATACTGCCACCCGAAGGCATAGCAATACTCTTTGGAGATATATACTCTGGGTCCAATAACTAAGAAACAAAATATATTAACTTGGTTCATCTAGTTGATAGAAACCACTTTGTAGATTGTCTACCTTTTCAGAGCCCAGAGAGCAATCCTGAGAAGGTGAAAATGAAAGGGTAATGTAAAGAGAGATATCCAGGAAGGGACTCTTTTTTTCTTTTTCTTTTTTTCTTTTTCTTTTTCATTTTCTTTTTTCTTTTCTTTCTTTCTCTCTTTTTTTCTCTCTTTCTTTCTAGATAGGAGAGATGAAAAAGAATACAATGTGTGGAATTCTAATGATGTAATGTCCTCTATTCAAGAACAAAAGAGAACAATAATTTGGCCATGTTCATATTTTAAATACAAAGTTAATGAAGGAAACTTGAAATGGACTTGAATTTAAATAATCAGTAGCCAGAAAATACAAATCAAAATTCTCAGAAGTTGTGGAATTCATTCTCATTTAAAAGTCTCTTTTTTTGAGGGCAAGGTGTAGAGGGCTACTTCTCCCTTGCAACCAGGAACTAAAGAATGTTTTTGAAAGGCTTTAGCCTAAAGCCTGGTCAGTACAGAGGAATAAAATGGTAGGAGGAGGGGAAAAGGTAAAAGCCAGAAAGAATGGCAAGATAGGAAAGAGCAGGTTAGAGAAGAACAGAGAATGAAAGGGGGCATTGAAGATAAGGAGAGGGAAGTGAGAGGGATAGAGAATGTGAAAAGAGAGCAACCCAGAGAAAATGGTAAAAGAGAGGGATCTGTGTTCTAAAGATGAGTAGACTCAGGTGTTCCTTGATTAATCAAGATTCCTCTTCTCATTTTAAATCAGGACCAAACCAAGCACGTTCTGAAACAATTCATTTTCTGAAGGTTTCTCCTTATTAACTGAATTTTCTTGAACTTCCTAAAGAGTTAAATGATACAGCCCCTGAACTGCAGCCATCCAAGTTAAATTTTGGCCACCATCACATTGGTTCCCCCTGCGCTCTAGGTGGGGGCAAAAACAGCCTATAAACACAGATCCCAAACTTAATTCTGAAGGGAGGTTTCAGGTTTTTAAGGATAAGTAATACCCTTCCAGTGACATCTTACCCTTTCCTTTTGTCCAGCCTTATGTACAGGCTACATTTAATCAATGATATGACACAATCCCAGGGTGAACCGGGTTGATATGTACAGTTTATTGTCTGGAACATACCACCAAGCTGAGGGGTTACTGTCCCTCCCGTTCACAGGCTTCTTCTTAAGCATCTTGCTTACAAAAGACCTTTTCTTCTATAAACAATTTTATTTCACTCCTTGGAAAACTGATTAGGGTAAAACTATATTTAAATAGAAATCAAACAAGATAGTGTCAAAGGAATGAGATCTTGGTTGAGCCACATTTTCAAGGGACTACAAAACTTTTCACTTGCTCCCTCCCTGCTAATGATAGTTTCTGGAAATATTTTTCTAAATTTCTAAATATTGCCTTAGGTTTAATCTCAGTAAGTAATATATAGGATGATAGATACCTCCCAAAGATTGTATCATCAAACCATAAAGATGAAGATGGTCAAGTTAAGAGAGTGAATGCATAATCATCATGTGACAAACCCAGGAGATGAGAGGAGAAGTAAATCAGTAAATGAGTAGATAGGAATGCAGGTAGATAATGGACTTTGTTTATCCCTATCATACCCTTAACAGATATTTAGTTAAGATTTTCTTCTTTTTCCTGTAAGTCATACAGAGTTAGGATTTTTATTTATTTGTATCATTTTTTACTCAAATGTATCAGATGAATAATTGTAAGGAGTATAATTGGGGTTTTCTCTCTAGTTATTTTAGTGCTAACTAATGTTCAAAAAACAATCATACTTCAAAGCAGATTTTCTCCTTATCTTCCTAATTTTCCCAATTTGGGATTTGTAATGCTATATAAGGCCTTTCAGACTTCCTTTAGCTCAATTATTGCAAGAGATCTCAGTGTTAAGATGTAAACATCTCCAGCTAAGCAAGGTGACTGGGTTGGATATGCATGCAGTTGGCAAAGTGGTGTTAACTCCTGGGGGATCTTTGGTTATGGGTTTTTGGTTTTTTGGTTTTTTTTGTTGTTGTTTTTTTTTTTTTTTACATCAAAAGAAGTAAAGGTGGAAAATTAAGCACTCTGGAAAAAAAGCAGATTAACTTTTGGGAAATATTTTTGTGGCTTTGTAAAGTTTAGGTGACTAGGGGCTAGAGAAAGAAGCATCATTTAATTCTTTTTCAAAATTCAACTTTGTTCTATCTCAGGATTCCAACGCATCCAATATTCATGTAATTTTTAAAATTATTAATTTATAATTTATATATTTATCCTATCATTATTATTAATATTATTTGTATCCTGTGTGATTCTGAGATCAGAGACAACCATTTTATTCATGTTCAACTGAAGTTAACACATACATTTTATATTTCTAATAAACAGCCAGAATTTCAAAAATTAAGAGGATGAGATATTAAGAGGACAATGTGATGGCTTTTGACAGAATGAAAAGATTCTAAATTAATAACAACATCCAAAAAATTTGAAAGATTAGATTCATCTAATATTTTTTGTTGGTGGAAGTTGTGTTATATTTCCTTTACCAGATCATGGCTTTAGTATTACCTTTTGAAATGTGACTCTGGAATCCTTCATTCTGAATTTGCTATAGCCTTATCTGGTGCATTTAATGTGAGCTGTGGAGCGGATACTCAGACTCTGGCATAATGTAATCCATTTTCACAGAAATATTATATCTAGACATTCCCAAATCCAGTTGAAGTTTTGAGAAAAAGCAGTTACTAAAAACCCAAGAGGAACTGTTAAAATGAACAGAGAGCCCCTTTTAACCTTCACTGGCTGGGATCTCTAGTCAGCTCCTGAAGCCAGCTTGTCTAATGAATCCAAGCTAGATACCCAAAGGAATGTTGTAGCATATTTAGAAACTTTCTACTCTCATCGTTTCCTGTTGTGTATAAATCATCGACAGATCAGTGCCAAGAATTTCCTGAGGTAAAATGTAGCCACTGAGGCTATGCTTAAGTTATAAAGACCAAATTATTAGTAACAGCCGCAGTTTATTTTCTGTGCAGTTACTTTTGAACTTTTTATAGTTTTCATTTCCCTTCTTGATTCTAGAAACAATGTAGAATATTTTTTAAAAAGTTTTCTGTAGGTGATTTTTTTTTCCAGGTACAATCTGAATTCCTTGCTTGAAAAATAATGTTGTAGTGTTTCTGAGATGAGAAACTCTGCCGTTTTGGAAAACTTAAGAGAAAACACAGTCCTAAATAGATCCCATATTCCTCCAAAGATTGCTATAGTGTTAGTCTTATGTAACTAAAATGCTGTGATGGAAACAGGAAGTATGATGCCTCAAAGCTATTACAGGTTATACATTTTTTTAAAGATTTTATTTATTTATTTGACAGAGAGAGAGATCATAAGTGGGCAGAGAGGCAGGCAGAGAGAGAGGGGGGGGGAAGCAGGCTCTCCACTGAGCAGAGAGCTCAATGCGGGGCTCGATTCCAAGACCCGGAGATCATGACCCAAGCCAAAGGCAGATGCCTAACCGAATGAGCCATCCAGGTGCCCCAGTTATATAATTTTGATTAAGACTTACATAGACCAAAAGAAACCCATTCTTCCAACACAGCCAACTTTCTATAGGTTACTCCCTCTCAATAGAAATTGCCTATAACATAAAGAAGGAAGGAGGGAAATTCTCAATGGAAATGAGTTTCATCTCTGCCATGGTAAACTTTCCCTTTTTTCCCCCCTGGAAGATGCTTGTATCATTTGAGTACTTAGAATCTGAAAACACAAAAGGATCAGGGATTTGTTAGTTACCTCGAAATGTGGGTTTCTACCCCATGTCCAGATTTAGTAGCTGAACACAGCCACAATTAAGTAGCTCTACATATCAGCTGGAGAAAGTTGCCAATTATTTTAAAGAATTTAGGGAACAGAAATGAAGGACAGGGAGCAAAAATGTTGCCCCAGGCAGATTGGCAGGGAGCTGAAACATTGTCCAATCCAGGAGTACACACTGACGGTTATGTAGGGAGACCAGAACATTTTCAATTTCCAAACAGGACCATTTCCAAGTGGGGTTTTAAGATATACTTTATTATGATGACTAATGTTAGTCCATTTAGTCTCCATACAGTGACTGCTTCTGTGAATTAACAGATAGAAAATAACATAAAGGAGACAATAAACCCCCTTCATAAGCTATAAGTCTACAGAATAGACTTAGGCCTAGTGAATATTACTCTGAGTTCCTCAGTAGACAGCATTTCCAGTGAAAATATGGCCAACACCATATTAAATAAATTGTTGTGATAGGCATTCTTAATAAAAACACCATCTTTAATTCTTCATTGTTGATTCCCTATTCCATTTTTTGTGACACTCTTACAACGCATTATTCACACAGCATCAGCTATCTTCTTAAACCACAAGTAACATCATTTTAGTTCATTACCCAAAGGTTCTTTAGTGCATTAGAATAAAGGTCAGCTGCTTAGTGAAATGCAGAAAGCTCGTTAGGTGTGGTCACACTCGCATCCAGAGTGTCATCTTGTACCACAATCATTGGCATAACCAGGCTCCAGATATATTATCAGACTTTCTGTTTCTTTTTTTTTTTTTTTTAAAGATTTTATTTATTTATTTGACAGACAGAGAACACAAGTAGGCAGAGAAGCAGGCAGAGAGAAAGAGAGAAGCAGGCTCTGCACTGAGCAGAGAGCCTGATGCGGGGCTCGATCCCAGGACCCTGGGATCATGACCTGAGCTGAAGGCAGAGGCTTTAACCACTGAGCCACCCAGGCGCCCCTCTGTTTCTTTTTTTAAGATTTTATTTATTTGAGAGAGACAGAGCACAAGTCAGTGAAGGGGTAGAGGGAGAAACAGGCTTTCCACTGAACAGGGAGACCAATACAGGGCTCAATCCCAGGACCCTGGGATCACAACCTGAGCCAAAAGAAGATACTTATCTGACTGAGCCACCCAGGTACCCCCGGGCTTTTTGTGTCTTAAACATCACACGTTTGTTCTCACCTCAGATCTTGTTATTTCTTCTTCTTCTTTAATCATCTTTCTCTTTCTGCTCCTCCCTGAATTTTTTTTCATCATTGAGGTCTCGGTTCAAAGTTATCTCTTCAAAAGACATTCTTTCAGAGTACTTACAGTGATCTGAAATGAATTAGTATAATTCGTGTATGTGTTTGGATATAATTATATATGTAATTATATCTGTCACCTTCCTGTCATCTACTACCAATTCATGTGTCTAATCTATCATCTTTTTATCTTTCCTATTTATGTTTCTAACCTATCTAAAATAGGTTTTCCCCAAGACTGTAAGATGTGCTACAGAATAGGAACATTTGCACTTTTGTTCACCAACCCAGTATTATTACTTAGAGCAGTGCCTGTGTGGCATGTAGAAAATGCTCAGTAAACATTTGTTGGTTAAACTAATATACTCAACAAATGTATTTCACAGTGTTTTTAGCATCTAATCTTATTCCGCCCTTACTCTAGTGTTATGTACTCAACTGTGCAGGTGTTATTTCTTCACTAAAAAGGGGAAAAACAGGCTCAGAAATATTAAAGGCTTGTACCTAAAATCACACAGCTTGTTCTCCAGTAAAATCAGAGTTAAAATCTGAGTGTTTTGACTTTTAATCCAATGTGCTTACTACTTACTATACTATACTGCTTTTCTCATTTCTGCCTCAAGCACTAATCATCTTTTTGAATTATCACTTCAAAACATCTGTTATTTCAATACTTATCAGCAGGATATCAACATTGTAAGAAATCTCTGTTAAAAACAGATTTACTACTATCTAACAGCTATAGAGTATATAATACAGTATGTGTATGTGTTTGTATATATAGATATACATTTGTGTGTATGTATATATATAACATAAATATACACAAATCATATATATAAAGCACATAAAACATTTATATATGTATATAAAGTATATGTTTGAAGGATATCTTCTTTAAAGACTGATTTTAATTGGTTTATTTATCATCAAAAATTTTGCTGACATTGATGTACTATTTTAAGGTATCCCAAATTACTATAATAATAATCACCAACATTATAATTTCATTTTACAGAACTATTCCATGATTATCCCTGTGAGAGTCTAACATGTATATAAATTTATACAAATTTTAAAGACTGTTGTTTTTTTTTTTATAATGGACAGGGAAGGATTACTGTGAAGAAAATACTTTAAAAATCATTTGCTAATTAATCTGCTCTTTGAACATTTCCTCCAACTGAGTTATTTTAATTGATTTCCATTTTCAGACAATTTCCTAGTTTCATAAGGGGTTCATTGATGTTTAGCTTTGACTAACAGTAAAATCACTCTAGCTAAATTTCATTAGAAGTTCCTGACTCATGTTGTGTGTTCTTAAATAGAATATTTTAGAACATTAAAGTATCTTCACTTTTCCTCATGTGTTCTGTAGAAAGGCCTTGAGTACTTTCTAGGTATTTCTAATAACAGTAGAGTCCAGTGCTGAATCAATAAAGTCTGGTATTAGAGCATACAATTTGGACTTTAATGTTCTAATGTTCCTTAAATAATAAATAATTTCTTAAATAATAAATAACATCCTAAAATTATATATCTATATATTTCTCTCCTTAATGGGGATTTGTGGGAATTTCAAGTTGGAAAGGAGGGGGAAAAGATGACTAAATCTTCCCAGAATTGGAAAAAAGAAGGTTCTTCAACAATTCTGAGATATCAGCCCAAGCACATACATATGAGCATATCTTCCATTTAAGCCTGATCCTAGACCTAAATGGGTCTGGATTTCAAATCATCATCTCTTTACTGAAAAGGCAAGTTAACTTTTTATAATTTGACTAAAGTACATTCATAACAGTCCTCTATCTTGAACCTTTGCACTCTGAATTATAAATCTGTGTAAAGAATGACTTCACGTATCACTAAGGAAATTGCCTGTGAGTTGTAAGGAAAAACATACTTTTGGTCAAAGGAACCTATTTCTTGTCACTGAAATTGTACTCAACTGAATTAGAATGTGGTTTAAGGATAATCATTTGAATAGGAAAAAAAAAGGAGGAAAGGAATACATCAAGATATTAGTAGTAGATGTATGTGAATGAAGGTATTCTAAGGGGGTTAATTTTCTTCATATTTTTCTTTTTGAAATTTCTGAACATACTTTCAAGTTAAAAAAAATTTAAATAAACAACATGATAAATAACATTAGCCTTATGTTTACCATAATGCTTTTGTAACATTTTATAGTAACATTCCCAGATAAGTTTGGGAAATACAGGGATAAAAAAGGTTGATGACATTTATTTAAAACATGATTTCTTAGAGACATTGACATGCTAATTTTCATGATGCATCTTCCAGAGACATACATAATAACCAGAGTTTTTCAGCAGTGGAAACTGGCCACTCACAAACAGCTGATGACAAATCAAAGAAAACTGTTTGGGTATGTGGCAAGGAAAATATGTTAGAGGGAAAAATACAGAAAGTGTTGTTCCCTTTCTTTAATTACCTTATCCCAAGTTCCAGATGGTTTCCTGGATGTCGTAGCACCATCGTCCTTTCTCTTCTGGTGCCATCACCCACCTCTTACATTTAGTAGTTGAGTGTCCCTGCACCCCTCCCAACCCCCACCAGGCAACCTTCAGTTTGGAAATTTTGCTACCCTAACCTTAGGGTTTGTGAATATGTTTGGAGGAAAAACAGGATGAACAAAGAGGACAAATCAGAAACTCTTTAAGGATATCTGTATGATTTGAGTGCATGGTGAGAAGGTCATCTGAAGGACTCAGGTGAGGGCTCTCAGTCAGTGTACATGCCTTGGAATATTACAGTGGTGATGTTTGGGAAGTATCAGAGAACTAGTAGAAAATAAGGTCAAGCACTTGAAGATGATGAACTGGTATGGTAAATATACTTAGGGGCAAGGATAGATAAAGGATTAAAGAAATAGATTTTTAAAGTGTGATTATAGCCATTTGTGTGAACTGCTTTGCATTTAGTCCTAATCTCTCTATATGGCACACTAACAATTATGTTTGGCAATTAATGTGTATAAACTTAACCATGTTTCACACTCCATTTTATTGGTACAGTAATCTTTATAAATAGGCTTTTTGGTCTTTATAATTTGTTAGTTATATGGCAACATCATTTACTAACAATTTTAAAACAGCAGAGGGAAGTAGCCCATATATTTGGCAAGTGGATATCTCACTTCTTTAGAGCGCTTTATCATGCTAGATAAAACAGATTGGTTGCTCCTAAAACATCTGCTAAGCCAATTTTTGTAAAGCTAGGTACCTTGAAGAGTTACCTTGAAGTGTAAAAATTATGCCCTCCCTACACTCAAGAAATAGATAATGGTGATAAAGGAGTTCAGGAAAGCTGTCCCAAACTGCAAAGCACTTGCAAGTATGCAGACAGGGATTCATACATATTTCCCAAATGAACATGCATTTAATAGTAGATCCCTACCACAAAAATAAAAATGAAAGAATGGACATAATTTTAATTCTGTAGATGTTACCCAGATCTGTAAGATATTCACCATAAGTCTTACAGTTTATAATCTACAGAGAATCAAAACTCAACCTTAGAAACAAAATTAGGTTGAATCAACCACTCAGAAAAATAAATAACAAGAGGATCCAACTATTTGAAGATTTTTGTAGAAAGAAAACATAAATGTTAATTCTCCTTTATCACATAATATAGGGTACTTTTAAAAGAAAGAAATTAATCTACATAAGTAACAAGAAATAAAGTTATTACCAATAAGGAGCATACCTGGGATACTAGTAATTAGGATGAAAAGGTGCCCAATTCTCTATTACCTGATATCTTTCTTTTTGTACTATTTTCATGGCAATAAGTGCATTTTTTTTTTCATATCAAAGGCTCCTTTGCTTAAACTAGAAAGGAAAATGCTGAAAAATAAAGGACAAAAATGAGCTCAATTAATAAAATAAATTCCAGCTTTTGGGAATAGATAACATGTATTTTCTTTTTATTTTTGTTTTAATTGAAAGTCAGTCCTGGTATTCTAATATAGTGTGAACTCTAGATGGAGTCTTAAGAAATAACAGATGTTTAAACTAAGAAAAAGAGTTAATTGAGTAAAGAATACATACAGAAAGAGGGTGCAGGAGAGAAAAAGAGATATAAGCACTGGGCAAATGCAGACAGAGGATGGAAACAGCCCGAACAGGCCAGTGGTTACTCCAGCTAAGACATTGCTGATGGCTGTTCCTTTCAAGCTCTTTAGTTGCTGTAGAAGGTTAACAATGACTTTGGAAGGAAGTGAGTTCTACAATTTTTTTTTTTTATTTTCTTTATTTATTTGACAGAGATCACAAGTAGGCAGAGAGGCAGACAGAGAGAAAGGGGAAAGCAGCCTCCCTGCTGAGCAAAGAGCCCCATGTGGGGCTAGATCCCAGAACCCTGAGATCATGACCTGAGGGAAGGCAGAGGCTTAAGCCACTGAGCCACCCAGGTGCTCTAGGAAGTGAGTTCTAAAAACACAGCTCTATTTTCTTTGTCTCAAACTATGTCCTCCATTTTCAAGTTTTTTAAAGAGTAAATCTCAGATAATTCTTATGTCAAGTGGCTCATTTAAACATTTTGGAGCCAATGAAATTGTTAGGGAGAAAAAAGGAAGAAAAGAAAGAAGGGGGGGAAGGGAAATGAGCCAAAAAATATTATATTGGTTATTGGAGGGATTATCTCTACCTCCCAAGTTATATTCTCATTTGTGGTACACATTATGTACAGTATTCAACATGACCTTCTTGAGAGAAATTTATACTGAAAGTATTAACTGTTTACAAGTGAATTGCTGAGAGATAAAATTCTTGATTTTCAGAAGAATTCATTACTGCATATATTGGATCACCTTTTTAATGTCCTACTTCAGAGATATAAATGTCCTGATAAATAAAATGAATTGCTTAAGATACTAGACCATTATTTCTCAGAGCTACAGTTTAAAATTACAAAGCCATCTTTTTCACTCTCACCTCTAAACAAATTGTGTCCTTTTATGAAAGCAGCATTTTTCTATCATTTTTTTTTTTGGGGGGTGGCTGAATTTCCTTGAAAATGCCTGTGTTGAGTTGTCACCAGACTATAATGAATATGTTTTATTGGTTGATATATATGCCTCAGAGACTAATAAAATAAAATCGCATTGAACTTGAAATGGAATCTACTAAACGAACTTTTTCTGTGCCATAATATATTCTTCTTGTCCTCAAAATTGCAAGTATTGATACAGGTTGTCAGTTTTTCCTGGGGAGTAATTTGGATGATTCAGTTAAGATTTAATGCCAGAAAGCATCATTTACAAAACATGCCCCTGAGCCCTTAAGGAGTTAATAAAGCTTGCTACAGTATACCGTATACTTCCCAGAAGTATCCGAAATAGCTAGAGGATCTGTAAGAGTGAGAGTAGAGTATTTAAGCTTAAATGACACCCATATGCCAACATGTTTTTTTTATTACAATGTGAGATGGCTTGGTATCATTAGGAAAGTGTGCCCATTCTTGAGGAATTTGTTAAGCAGCAGTTGACTTCTCCATAAAGTCTGCCTCCCAAGTGGCATACTTAGGCTCCATTCTCTACTGAAAAATATTAACTGTGAAATTTCATGTGTAAGCAGTAAATTATCAGGACTACACAGTGGACCAATTTTAGAAATAGCTAATCAAAGCCAATAAATTTCCCATTTGGGTATGAGTATGTGGTAGTGAGATCTAATAAGGACTGTTGATAGACATTCACTGTCCCAATTTCCTGCTTCAACAGAGCGTGTAACTGAAGTGAAGACTGACATCTTCGTCACCAGTTTCGGACCTGTTTCAGACCATGATATGGTAAGTGACACTGCATTTTTGGTTTTCTTGGTGTATTTCCTAAGTTTAACTTTTGAAAGGAAAATATAAACCAAGTACTTAGAGGACAACTTGAAATAGCTTAGCTCTATCTTTGTGTTTTTCTGTATGCATAATAAGTAACATATACTAATATATAATATTCATATCATAGAAAATACCCACTTACTTTCTAGGCCAAACCCATTTATGATATCAACCACTGCAGTCTTCTTTTTTACTATTCCTGAAATGATTGCTTTGACTTGGGTTATGTCCTGTAAGCCAAATAGTGTAATCTGCCTTACATTTTATTTAGGAGGGCATGTTGATTGAAAGATGCTATGTCTCTAGATAGCCAGCATTCTTATACAATAGCCATGAACATCATGATTTCTGGATTATTCTTGGCTAGAAAGGGGATGTGAGTATAAAAGCTGAGTGAATAGTTGACCAGAATTAGACAGAGAAATAGTTCAAATAAAACACATTGGTGGGAAATGTTCAGCTTTACTGCAAAAGAAATTCATTAATTATTACCAAGAATGAAAATAAAATTAATGCATACCTGTTCTTTCTTTTCCTAACCCAATAAGTTAACATGAATTTCTCTTCTATCTGATGGGAATTGGTATAAGAGTAGAACGCTGATGTAATATTTGCATACTCATAATAGCCATGCTCCTATGTAATAAAAAAATCATAAAGAGCCCATGAAGACACACTGTTGTGAAATATTTCAAAGATATATTTATTGAATATTATTTTTGAAATGCCTTTCTGTTGACACCATCTTTACATAAAAGTTCTCTGATTTCATAATAGTTCAAGTGATTGAGAATAAAAGTTACATAAAATATCAGTTAAAACCAGCATTTTTCAAAGTGTGGAGATTCACAAGTGTACCCACTTTGGCAGCTCTGACAAGTCCTGAAGTAAGGAAACCTGTTTAACTACATTTAATCTAGTGTTTTCCAGTCATATTTGTCTAAACCTTTAATATGGTACTTGTTGACATTCTGTAGAGCTAATACTTTGTGAGCCAAACACTGGGAAATGCTGGCTTAAGATAATTAGATAGGTTAGATCTTAACACAGGTTATGAAATGTACCAACTATGCAAATCAGAGTCACCAAGCATAAGAGAGTGTTAGGTAAGAATATAGATTTCTGAACCAGAATGCTGTCGGGGTTTATATTCCCAACTTCTGTGCTTATACGTGTGTGTTAAGTTCCTTAACATCTCTTTGCCTCAGTTTCTTCATGTGTAACATGGGAGTGATGATAATACCTCATGGGGTTATCATAAATATTAAATGAATTCATACATGAAAAACATTTAAAAGTTCTTAGCATATAGGAAGCACTCAATGAATGTCAGCCATTATTTCTATGCAAGAAATAGAAATATAATAATTAGCCACAAGTGTGCATTTATTTCTTTGGCAACTTATTATAGTGGTTGATCTGTAGACCACTTTCTTGAAATATTGTTATACACTATTTTTTGCTAAACTATTCACCCCGAGGACCTCTTGTGATTCTCCCATGTTGGAATTCTGTCTTAAAGCACTATTCTCTTGTGCTGCTTTTCTAATTAAGGACATTTAATAGATCCCAGTCAGGTTTAAGGTCAAATTTAAACTCCTCTGCCTGTATTCCATACAGTTCACAGATGATGTTACCACCCATCCCCTCTTGTTCCTAATATTGACAATTTACTTTAGTCATTTGCTTAAATACTACTTTCTGTGAGGCCATAGCACTTGGGGGTGAGCTGAACTTGTCTAGGATCCAGGATGGCTGAATTTACATCTCACCACTGCCAATAGCATGACCTTGGGCAAATCACTAAAGTGCGTAAGCCCCAAAGTCTCTACAATGGGTGTATTATTGTAATAGCCTCTCCTTGTAAGATAGTTAGGAATTTTAAATGAGCAATGTAAATAAAGTGTTTATAGATAGTGCTCAATAAACTCTCAGTAAACTCAATAGTTATTACTTTTGCCTCTGAACTCCTTATCATGCTGTGTATCCTTCATGGAAAATTCCCTCTGTTTCCCACCCATCTAAATTCTACATTTCCACAAAGGCCCAAATCAAGACCCAAAAGCTTAGTGAAAACTTTTTTTTTTTTTTTTATTAATCCGATAGTGGATGAGGTTTACCTTTCTGTTTTCTAGTCACATTTAATGACTATAAAATAATAGCTTAGCTTTTGGTGTCATTTATAACACTGCTTTGTAAAGTTATTTCTCTTATATAAATGTCTTATTTTCCTAAAGTAGTGCCGAAAAATGTAAAGATACATTTGCCTCACATCCCTCAGAGTATCAGCACATGGTTGCCTCATAGTAAGTGTTGAATTCCTACTTATTTAATGATAGGTTTAGTTGTCTCTATTGTCTTTACAACAAAATCTTGTGAGACTCAGCAAATAATACCCTCTTTCCTGAGTTCTGAACCTTTTGAGAAATAAGATAATAAAATAAGGGATTTGGAAATTGAGAATAATCATCTTCATTACTAATTATTAAGGTCCTGTGGAAGGTGCTTTATATCTGTAGACAAGTGAGTTTCCAGAGAGTAAACATCAGAATTGATCTGATTAACCCACCCAGTCACCTGGGAAGACTTTGGCCTCCATTTGTTAGGGCAGAGACTGTCCATATAAAATTTCTAGATTGGAGAAACATCAGAATTTGTGAGTCTTATGGACAGAGCAGCAAGAAGAGGCTGAGATAGGCAAGATTGATTTTTCCTTCCAGATTTACCCATCAAATGAAATTATTCTTCCCTCTTCCACTCCCTAAATAAAGGAGTATGAGGGATTGGAGAGCATTCAGAAGTTTTGCACAGGTGAAGCTCTCTTCTCATAAATGGAAACATCAAGAGGGGATGAAGCATTACAAACATCACACACTGATAATGATATTATTCCTCCTCCTCATTATCATTATTATCATTACCATCATCATATTTAAAAATGAATATTCTCTATCGCTGGCATCTTTCATAATGCCTCACAAAGATTAGATGCTCAATACGAGTTGTTATGGGATGGTGCTCAAATAAAGGCATATTTTCTCTTGGAAATATTTGGCATACCTTTGAGTTATTTGCTTAGATTGTCATTTAAGGAAACACTGATTTTGTTTTTTTTTTTCTTGGACTAAAGGTGTATGTTGGGGCTTTTGATATACCATTAAGTCTATGACTTGTGCATTACTTTTCATAAATGGCCTTTGGTCAAAAATCAGATAGGAAGAAGGAAGAGAGTGTCTAAGCCGGTTATACTTCCTGTTGCCTAAAATTTCTGAACAGGATAATCTTTGAATTGTTCTGTCAGAGGACCAAATTACCCAGGTCTACAACTGATATGCTAAGTGGCTACCTGGCCAATTCGTTGGAGATTACTCATTTAAACCATATTATAGGTGAATTACAAATAAAGAGCAGTATGATTTAGAGTCTATCAAAATTAGAAGGCCAATGACAAAGCTATTTTTCAAGACAAGAAAAGCTTTGTAGGTTTTAAAGTGATAACTAATAAAATATCTAATAAGGATAACCATAATAACAGAATTCAACAGTAATGAATGCTTACAATATGTCAAGCACCATGCTAATAGGTCTATAGATCATATTTCATCTAGTACTCATGATTTTACCTAGGCATTGTTATTATCCGCAGTTTCCAGAAGAGGAAAGTGACCTAGCTAAGTAGCAACTTGAACTCAGGCTGTGTGCCCCTAGAGGATCCACAGCTCCCAAGGCATCTGACTTCATCTGGAATAGAAAACAAAATTAGGGCAACTCCTTAACTTTATTTTAAAAACCATTAATTGGCAATCAAACGGCACAATCCCAGGGCACTAGGTTCTGACAGAAATATCCAGGCAGCACAGTTGCAGAGCCCTGTTTTCCATGGTGGTGAAAACGTATGAAGTCAAAGCACACACAGATGGTAGTAGATGATGCAAGTGGGAACACTTCAAAACAATATTTATTTAGGAACATAACGGATGTTCTGTCCAGTCTTCAGAGTAAGACTCAATTCTCCAGCGACCTACTCTATTGAACAGGGTAATGTGGAGAGACTTGTCACTTGAATGATGGCAGCTAGAACACTGAACCTTGAACAGCATCTTTGTCAGAGCTTCCTACTTGTTCAGTCTTCTGTAGAGTCTTTTCCTTTGCCTTCAGATATACTTGGTTATGACCACCTCACTTTCCTGAGGTTTCCTATCCTGCTACCAGTCCAAACAAAGAGCACTTTTTTTCATTCTCAGCTACATTGAAATCTAATATAAATTTGTTGAAAAGCAAAGAAATGGGGAGACAAATAACTTCTAATGTTTACTGAGAACTTCCTATGTTTCAGACATTCTTGTAAACTATTCACTTGCATCATTAACTCACTTCTTACAATAGGCAAGTGAAATCGCTACTGTATGATCCCCACTTTATAGAGTGGAAACTGGAGTATAGAGAATGACCTAAAGTCACACATGTGGCAGACAGACAATTTAGTTCTCGTTAGCAGGTTTAGAACTTACATCCATAACCATTATGCTGTGGCTTCTGCTTTCCTCCCTCATATTCCAGCTTCCTAAAGAAGGAGCTCTGGCCCATCCTGGTCTAGTGCACTATGACCCCAAGGGTGAGGTCATGCTGAGAACCTCCTGCTGCTACCATGGCACTGTTGCACGGGCAGTTCTTAGAAAATGGGACACTAAATATTTACACTCTTGCTTAGATAGGATCTGATTGTTATCAAGTGTTTTTATTTCACTTTTCATTTCCACTTCCAGCTGAAGGGAACATTTAAATGAAAGCTTATCCAGTTAGTTTTGCAGTGTGTGTGTGCATGCTTGTGTGGCCAGTATAGTATTTGGAGGGAGAATAGCATATGAATTTGGGAATTTCAGTGTCTGCCATTAGCACAGGCAAGTAAAGCTGGTTGTAAACATGACAAATATGTAAACATGAGGAATTTGGCAAGTTTCGACATAATTTTTGGAATCACTGACTTGGGGATGTATCTTATCAAAGATTTGATAATAAATCTATTTTAAGGTTTTTAAGATATTTAACATTTATTTCATTTTCAAAAATCTCCTTGGAGCAAATGAACAAATCAACTAAATAAAATTTTTGGATTCATAGGAATATGGTGAGTTGGGCATCTTGATTTAACAAGTGACTGTTCCTCTACTATTTGACAGGCTAAAGTATTTCAGTTGGATAGAAAATAGAGCTTACGTGGTCGATTCCTGAGTAATAGAAATGTCCTTACTATCATACCCATATCTCATAAGCCTATTGTCCAGAGAAGAGAACATAGAGAGCTCAGCGTAAATCCATCCCTTTGCTTCCTGGCAAGCAATGCTTCTGTGTATCATTTCCCAGTGTAGTCCATAGGTTCCCACCCCATCTCTCTCCTCATGGAAAATACCATTGGATGCCCATCCTACTCCATGAGTTTTCTTTACAGCATCCAAGTTTAAGCAATTTCTCCCTCTGCTAAATTTAAAGATGCTTAACAAATGTTTCCTGGTGAGTAAATTGCTATGTCATGTATCTCAGTGCCTTTTCACGTCACACTTCCAGACACAGAAAAGCCTAAGCAACAAACAAGGTAGTTTGTCTTGCCCACAAACATAAACTGGCATCATGTTACACTTCCTTGTTGCTGTTTCAGTCAAGATATAGCGCTATGCCCGGTCCTCTGTAAACTGTCCAATAATTATTACTTGATTACAATAATAATAATAATTATATATAATAATAATTACTTGAGCAGAAGATCTCAGCTATACCAAACGTGTGGCAGAAGGATAAACCTTTCTTCAGTCTTTACCCAATCTTACTTAAAGCTTGAGAAAAAAGCAGATAGTTAAATTGATGCAAAATATGCCTAGACACAGACATTATTTTTTCTGCATGTTCTAAAGATGATATATATAAGATTTAAAAAAAAAACAGCTTTCTAATGCATTAGAGTTTAGGGGATTAAGAAAATGTAGCATGATGTTTTCAAGTTAGTCTTCCTTCCAGTTTGGAGCATGCTAAGATTAATGGAGAATGTGGTAATCTTTATTTCAAACCATTAAGTTCCAAATTTAGTGTCAGTGTAGCAAGTGCTGCAAGGAAGATGGATATTACCCTTTTCAGTTTTAGGAGCTGGTAAGTCACATTGCTTGTTTTCAGATTAGCAGATGTTTGTCTCTGGGTATTGCCATAAGGAATGCTGTGTTTATTCAAATAAATAGATTCCCTGGCTGTGAATGATGATGAGCTTCACACATTTCTCATGTGCCTTCTACACACATATACTCAGATACACACTCACACACACCCTCATATTCTGCATTTTTTTTTTTGGTGAAGATCCCAATTAACAGTGAAACAGATTATTTTCATAATCTTCTTTGTTGTGGAAAATTTGAAAGACTATAAACATTATCTGTGAAAAAATTTCTTTTTTGCTTACCCATAAAAGAGATGGGATTACCAGGCTAGTATTAGAACCACGGATGATTTGAAATTGACTGTGAGGTTTTCAGACTATGGAAGGACCCCCCAAAATACTATATCTAAGTAGCTATCATTATCTAATTTAAACAGTAAACTCCAGCATGAGTTTTGTTTTTATGTGTACTGTATTCTATTTTTTTGAGTGCTGGTGTGGTAGAGGCATAGGGAGAAGGGCATGATTTTCTTTTCACATACTTGAGGAGATAACTGTGGATTTTTTCTGACCAAGCAATATTTCTGGCATTTTAGATATTTAAAAAAAATGATTCACCGGAAACCACTATGTACAGACCACCACAAGTTTACTTTTGAAAACGTCACCCAGCTCATATTTTGCTTTTAAAGTTGTAAAAATTATGCATTGTCTGAGTATTTGCATTGCAAAATACAGCTCCGTGAACTCTTTGCCATTCTCCAAAATTATCTAGGAATATACAATAGATGTATTTTTCCGTCAAAGCTGGAAGGATGAAAGATTAAAATTTAAAGGACCCATGACAGTTCTCCGGTTAAATAACCTAATGGCAAGTAAGATTTGGACTCCGGATACCTTTTTTCACAATGGAAAGAAGTCAGTGGCACACAACATGACCATGCCCAACAAACTCCTGAGGATCACAGAGGATGGCACCTTGTTATACACCATGAGGTAAGGATGACTGTGTTTCTCTCTGTGATTCTTTCTGTACTTCTCTTCCATATATATGTGATCATGAAGCTGATAGGCCATGGCGGCGCATCTGGTTTCCTCTTTGCCCTCTTTTTTCAACCTTAATAATTACTCCGCTGTAAAAAATAAACAGACTGTTTAATGCAAGCATTAAAGCATTAAGTAAAATGATTAGGTAAAGTGGGGGAAGCTTATAATGTATATTAAGTAATATGTCGCAAGTATCTCTCCAACTTGCTCTAATTCAATATGAGGAACTTCTACTTCTACTACTAACCTCATATATTGCTGCATCCCAATAAGTTCTAGATCAGATTTCTAGAAGCAATATCAAGGTATGTATCTGAAAATGTTTCTACTTAAAAAAGGAGGAAAAAAAAAAAAGAACAGTTCAAGTATCTTAATAACTATAGATTCATGTGGAAGTATGCACTTAGAAGAAGTATCTGAATTTATAGTGTTATTATTAGACTGAGAATATAAATATTCTTAATCTTGCTTACATTGAAGAATATTTACATATATGAAGAACATACATGTGTATGTGTATGTATGTATGTGTGTGTGTGTGTGTATATCTATATAAAATTCCTGCTTAATAAACATTCCTCCATTTTGAGATTATTGGAGAATGTGGCAGCTAGATATCTTTATTCATTTATGGTTCAATGAAGAAAATGTGAAACAAAAAACATTGTGAATACTTTTAAAGAAAAAAAAATGTTTAAAATATTCCTAATTTGTAAGCAAATAAAAACTGTCCAGAACTCATTCTTAAGGGAAGCAGTTATTTCATACCCAAGTGACTTGTTAGAGTGTTATTTTTGTAGACCTGGACAGTACTTGGTAATTCAGACCATCCCAAGTATTCCTCTGGCACAAAAAAGGTAATGGAGGCAAAATCCTAGACTTGGTGGATTTTGTTTAATGTGGGAATAAAGTGATTCTTGCTTTTGAAGAAAGCTGCCAGAATTTCTACCTTTTTATACAAAATATCCAAATGAAAAAGAAAGGGAAAAAAATGCTTTAAGAGACACTTTAGATTTTAGACTCAACTAGTAAACATGTAATAGAATTAAAGAATGACAAATTTCTAAAAAAAAAAAAAAAAGAGAGAGAGAGAGAGAGAAAATGGAGGATCAGTGGACAGACGTGCTGAGACCTTTCCAGATCATCCAAGTAGGATCTATTTATAATAGAGACTTGAAATATTCTCCTCTTACAAAACACCCTACACTTGTTTTTGAGCCTAAGTTCCATATTTATTCCTCGCAACTGACAATTTTCTGGGGCAAGATTTGTACCTACTGAAAAGTTGCCCAAGTCATACTACCTGGTGTGTGCTGTGTTCTTCGTCAATAACTAGCCTGATACTGCCCATCTCCTAAACTCCTAAACCACGTTTGCTAATATGTCATCACTTTCCTTAATATTTTGATTTTAAGATGCAAGTTTGGTCATTAATTTATACATTTCATATTTGCTTTAATCAACATTGCAACTTAATGAGTTTACTGACTATAAAGCCATCCCTACCACATTTCTTGAGCTACTTATTAATATGAGTGAATATATTTTATAAGAACCATGTGAGGAATTTGACATAAATTCCCTCATAATTCCACCAAACAAAATCAAATATATTTCAGTGAAATATATTTTTCAAATGTAAATAGAACTGAAGATAGGGACTAAAGAGAAGCCAAGCAGAGTCCTGGCTTCCATTAGACAGTAAATTTGTATAAAACGAAATGGTGGGAATATAGTGAGATCACCCACAAACTCTCCTTTGCCTATTTCCTTTGTAGGTTTATCCCATTTGGTGCTGTTTTAAAGGAGGAGATAGGGAGAGCTGCCCTGAGCAGAGGAGACATCCTCTTCTCTTCCTAGCTATTCAAGTCTTTATCTAAGTATTTATTTGCTTACATCTAGTTTTAGTCCTTAGAGATTTTCTGGGTCTAGGTGGATTAAGTAATAATGCTTGTCCTCGGAAACGTAACAAATGCTTGCCCATCATACAAAATCTGATGTCAATGTTTTTCTCAAAAACAAAATCCAATCGTCGTTGTAAATAATTCCTTTTAGATACTTTGGTTAAGAGCTCAGTATCATGCTGCTGTTTGTGCCTGCCTCTCTTGCTTTTCTTAATATATTTGCTATAGTTAATAACATCGAGTCGTATTAATCAGTAAGTGCCCAATCTATAGGGCTCTTTTATATATCCTCTGTTTTCCTCAACTGATAAGGCTGACGGTGAGAGCTGAGTGTCCAATGCATTTGGAGGACTTCCCTATGGATGCACATGCCTGCCCACTAAAATTTGGAAGCTGTGAGTAAATTTTTAATTTTAATTTTTCTTTATTCTTATGAGAGACCTAAGTCTTTATTTTTTTTAAAGATTTTATTTATTCATTTACTTATCTGAGACAGAGAGCAGGGGGAGGAATAGAGGGAGAGGGACAAACAGATTCCATACTAAGTGCAGAGCCTGATGCGGGGCTCGATCTCACAACTCTGAGATCATGACCTGAGCCAAAATCAAGAGTAGGATGCTTAGCTGACTGAGCCACCTAGGCACCCCTGAGAAACCTAAGTCTTTAAGCAAGAAATCTCCAATTAGTAAAACCTGTTAGAAGATAAAAAAAGATAAAAATGAAGAAAGTTCAGTGATTTGCTGCAAATACTTTCTAGGGGTGCCTGGATGACTTGGTATGTTAAGATTGTCTGCCCTCAGCTCAGGTCATGACCTCCAAGTCCTAGGATCAAGCCTTAATCAGGATTCCTGCTCAGTCTCTTTCTCCCCGTCCCCACCCCCACACCCCCCTCCTCGTTCTCTCTCTCTCCTTCTCTTTCTCAAATAAATACATGAAAACTTTAAAAAAATACTTTCTATAAGTAATAATCTTTAATTTCACTTTTAATGTTTTTCAGGAAGAGATTATTATAAGAAAGAGTGGATTTAATTAATTAGTGGAAAAATGCTACTTTTGTTAAAGCTGTATTCATGGAAAAACAAGTGGAGTATGGATGCTTTTACCACATAGATAATAACTCCCTGCCAATAGATGGAGATCACTGTGCTTATTTTGTGTCATTACTGACATTTGTTTGACTTTAAGAATATTGCAAGTTGTTTATCAGATGAAAATATTGGTAGGTGGCAGCAGTGGATGATAATCGTTTCTTCATAATGAAGCCTACACCTAACAAATATTGTCTGATGAGAATTTACCCTAATCATAACCTTTTGAAAAGTTCTAGATCTGGTTGGATATCCCTTGAAATTTATGTGTATATTCGTGCTTTTGAAGGTATCCTAGATACCTTTATGATAACTGTTGAGGCTTCTGCTATTTAAAACTGTGCAGGCACACATTAGAGGAGCCAAGAGAACAGAACTGTGCCCAGCAGAGTCAGGTTCTCTTGTCTTCCTCTAGCCTTCTGCTTTTGCCTAGTATGCATATATAAAGGGAGTAAGAAGTAAGAACAATGTATTCCTGGTTTCCTGCAGGAGAGTTACTTTTGGACTGAGTCAGCTCCTGGACTACCTAACCATCTTTCTGCTCCCACTAGACAGACCGTCTAAGCAACTATTTTGGTGAAGATATGATTCATAGAAAAAAAAAAAAGTGGTGGTGTAGGAAGACAGCAAGCAAAGAAAATAGCAAAGGGCCTTCAGGCTCCTAGCAGCTCTAGTCATGGAAAGACAAGTTTATTTATAAATTGAATTCTATACTGAAACCCAAGGACAAACTACTTCAAAAATTGTCAGCCAAACAGGCCTTTGGTGATAACTCCCTCCTCCTCACTCTTTTCCCAATTTAATGTATATTCTATGTTACAGACTACTATATTTTCTCCTGATTACCACCTCCATTTTTAACAATATTATGTATTATGTGTTACTGGTATGCCAGGCAGTATTTTAAACATTTGTATATGTATCAGCTCATCTAATCCACAAAATCTTATACTTAGAAAGATCGTGCATTATAGGTTGCCTGGGGCAGTACTTACTTTTGCCTTATATCCTAATATAACTACTAGTAGTGCCCCCTTTTACCTTCAGAAATACCTTATTTTGAACAACAAATTACTTGTTTAGTGTACTAATCAGGAATGCTCTCAAGCCGTGAGTATAACTAGCTGAAAAAGAAGAGGGGTTTATATTTTTATACAAGATGGATGATGGTAAGTGATTGTTGGTTGGTTGTTGTTTTGTCAGCATCTTAACAACAATGATGTTTAAGATGCCCTTAGATGTTCTTCCTGATCACAAGATGGTTGCTGCAACTCCAGCCATTGCATCTGCTTTCAAAATAAAGAATAGTGGACAAAGAAGAAAGAACGAGCACCTGTATTAAAGAGATAAAAGCTTTCCCTAAAATCCTAGCAGACATTTACGTGTATCTCATTAATCAAAGATGTGTCTCATTGCTAATGCTGACTACAAATGAGGCTGGGAAGAAATATTCTTAACTAAGCACATTGTTAGCCTGAAGAAAATAGGAGGTATTTTAGGAAGGAGGAAATGGATAGCAAGTAGAAAACACATAATGTCTCATGTAAGAAAACTGAAGTTAAATAAAAATCTGCTTTCTACCTCAGAGCCTTTATACATGCTCTTTTCTCTACTTGGGTTACTCTTCCCTTGGTTCTTCATGTAAGTGGCTTCTTCTATTTTTCACTTCTCAGCATAAATGTCATCTTCTGGGGCTTCCCTAATGACCTTATCTAAATTTACATACAGTCCCACCCATCTTCTTGATTATAATACATGTTTAATTTAGATGTATTATAGCAATAATTATTAGTTTTATTTATTGGTTGACATTTTTATTGTCTGGAGACTGTAAAACTCCCATGAAAGCACAACCTATTTTGTTCAGCATTTCCTAGTACAGAGCCTAATATGATGTAGACACTCAATAAATATTTATTGAATAGATAAAAATTATAGTAATCGGGTTTTAAATGCCCCTTTAATGTTTAAGTCTCAGAGAAGATTGCTTCAGAAAAGGGTTTAAGACCTGTGGGTAATTAAACAGAGAAGATTTGAAATTGAAAAATAAGCATCTGAGCTCAGTGAGAGAGTGCCATGACTAATTACCATCACCTGCCATTGGCTTGAGAAGAAGGAGTGGTGGTTGATTTATTGTATAGTTAGTTCTCTGTCCTGGCCTAACTAGCATACTTCTGAAATGAAGAAACTGAGGCAAAAGTGGGCTAAAAATGCATTGACCCAGCTTTTGAAGCAAACATCTTGCCAGAATCGCACAGAAGAAAATAATCAAGAGATAAGCTAGAAGATTTTGTAATAATTTAGTAGAATACTATGTAATAAATGCTAATGAAACAAAATCATCCATATGTTGATAGGAACTAACCTCAGAAAAGCAGATGTTTTCCACTTTCCATTACCACTTTCCATTCGACCCTGATTGTCAGTGTTACAGCACTCTTTTTGCTTATTGGGGATAAAGCCATCTTCATAAGGCCATATAACTAGAAGACAGTGTGCATGATTTAGTTGACATCTTTTAACTGCTTTTGAGGAAAATACAAAGAAGGCTTTGATTCTAAATGAAGAGATTCAGATGATATTCTGACAATAAGATGTAGGCAAGTGCTAGATCTAGTTATGGACTAGATAAATGATGGTTTCCTGGCTGATTATCAAGCATAGTGCCTTGTAAATAAGGAGAGAGGGATAAGTAGAAATTTAAACAAATTCTGAATAATAAATAACTTTGGAAATTATTTAGTGCACCTGCTTCATACAAATGAAAAGACAAAGGCCCGTAAAAGTGAAGAGATAGTGTCTTATTAGCAGATGCTCTTCTGATACCAAGTCTATGCTCCCAATGTTGTAGCACCACAGAGTTCTTTCATAAGCCCAACCAAAATTTTTTGTCTTCTTTTTAAATTTTTTCTGAGGTAATCTGCTAATTTATTTTAAATCTGAGCTCAACATTTTTACTAAGTAGCTGAAGACTCTTTTTAACCTTATCTTCTTTATGCTGATTAGTCTCAAATGAAGGAAGCAGTCATAGGACCTCCTTTTTAAGTACTAAAATGAAGAAATAAGGTATATCACCTATTGTGATGCCTTATATCATGAAACACCAACTTTCTTTTTTTTTTAAGTTTTTATTTAAATTCCATTTAGTTTGTTGGGGCACGTGGGTGGCTCAGTCTGTTGAGTGTCTGCCTTCAGCTCAAGTCATGATCCCGGGGTCTTGGGATCAAGCCCCACATTGGGTTCCCTGCTCAGTGGGAAGTCTGCTTCTCCCTCTGCCCCTCCCTCTGCTTATGCTCTCTCAGCCTCTTTCTCTCTCTCTCTCCCCCTAAATAATTTTTTAATCTTTAAAAAAATAAATTCCAGTTAGTTAGCATACAGTGTAATATTATTTTCAGGTATACAATGTAGTCAATCCACTCTTCCATAAAACACCTGGTACTCCACGCAACAAGTGCTCTCCTTCATCCCCATCCCCTGTTTAACCTTGTGGGTCCACTCTGCATTCTGGGAGATTTCCATTGAGAGACATGGACAATATGTCATCTCCACTTTCACAGCAACGCTGAGTTTATTGTAGGTTTCATACACAGTGGAGTTTCTAAGAGATTGCAAGTGTGAGACATTGAATTATATGAAGTTTAAAGGGGATGGTAACAGATTTTTTTCATCTAAAACTATATTAGCAGCCTATCAACAACACATGATGAAGTTCAAAAAAGTAGAGTCCAGGCATTACTGCTAATCATAGTGCAATACAGTAGCAAGAGTTTTTTCATTTGTTACAAAAATAGCACGAGGTTTAGAATTGGTTTCATCCCAAATTACTTGACCACTAAGTATCCCCTTGCTTGGATTTTGAGCATATAATATACAGTTTTTGCCTAGGAAATCCTTATTAATAACAGTAGGGTAGAAAGAATGTCATTCTATGCTCTTATCTCTGTTTGTTTCACTAAATAGCTATTTAAATATTTAAGCCCTTAAATAAGCCATTCAATGTTTCTGTGCTTTAGTTTATCATCTGTAAAATGAGACAAACTATATAACCTCTAAAGTCCTTCCATGTTAACAATCAGTGATTCTGTGTTACCATAAACTTGAGATGTGTTCTTAGGTTAGACCTTTCCATTAAAAAAAGAAAAATTTACCATGATGGGAAAAATATTTTACTGAATATAAGTTCTTACAAACTGTGAGCAATATGGTTCTTCTCAACTAGTGCTCTGCGCTTCGAGGGATTTTTAAAACTAAACATGTTTTAGATGCTAACAAATGCAGTCCTCCTCCTTAAGAAATGCAATGCTGAAATGATTCAAAATTTAAGTTTATGAGACATGTTAGCTCAATGGTAGGAATTATTTCACAATGTATATGTATATCAAATCTTCATGTTGTATACTTTAAATACCTTATAATTTTATTTTCAATTTTACCTTAATAAAGCCGTGTGTGTGTGTGTGTGTGTGTGTGTGTATAAAACATCTAACAGCATATACTGTCATTCCACCCCATGTGTAGTGGGTATTCTGTGACTAGAAACCAGAAAAGATATGGAATCCCTTCTTCTCCTTCACACTCATTCTATACATCTCTTCCCCCAACCTTCCTGAACTACGGATCAGGATTATGACCTCATCTCTCTCTCTCTACGGATCAGGATTATGACCTCATCCTAGGATGGCTAGGTTAAAAGTAACATGGAGAATGAAAATGATTGAGAAGTGCAATGAGCTAAATCGTGTAACTCATCAACATCATCATCGTGATAGTAAACATCCATAAAAAGGAGAATTAATTAAGAGGAAGTAAAGTTACACTTCCTTTAAAAATGGGTGCTTGGTAGAATTTCTGGTGTTATATTTCATATTTATCATGATCTTCCCTTGGCCTGACATAATCCAGACCCAGGCTTCTGCCTCTAACCGTATTTCATCTCTCATGTACACAGATTTAGTCACATTGGTATTCCTGCTCTTACTCAAACATATCAAGCTTTTACCAGGACCAGAGGAAGAAACTTCTTTGTTCACCTATCCAACAAACTCTTCCCCAAGACATACCCTACTCTCATTTCTGTCATGCATTTAACTGTCAGTTCCTCAAGGACCCTCTCCGAGTCCTTCATCTAAAATAGGCCCACATCCTTCATTCTCTACTCCCTTAGCCTATTGTGTATGGCTTTATTGCATTTAACATTACTTGAAATTATGTGTTTATTAGCTTGTCTGTTTTTGTCCCCATTACTGCTGTGCATATTCCACAACATCAGGGAAACTTGTTCGTTACGGATTTTTTCAGCAAAGTTCTTTGTCTTTTGTAGATGCTCAATAACCATTTGCTGTAAAAGTGAACAGATGACTGAACAAATCAGGAAAACGTGTTTTAATTTTCCTAAGCCAAAGAACATGGGCTCTTTTTTTCCTGGCCTGCTCACTGGAACCATGCAATTGAAAATAGGAAACTAATAGCACTTATCAGCTAGTGAGGAGTATCAAAGTAACATGACACATGGACATTTTCCTTCCTTTCCTTTTAGATGCCTATACCAGAGCAGAAGTTGTTTATGAGTGGACCAGAGAGCCAGCACGCTCGGTGGTTGTAGCAGAAGATGGGTCACGCCTAAACCAGTATGATCTTCTTGGGCAAACAGTAGACTCGGGAATTGTTCAGTCTAGTACAGGTAAGTGCCAGTTGATTATTCCAGATATGTCAGAAGAAATATAAACAGTTTTTGTGAGAATGTGAGAATTCAGTAAGTTCTTCAATAACACAAGTAGAAAGAGAGAGAAAATTTCACTAACCTGAGACTACCTAAGCTAGGAACTAGTGTAAACTCTATAGATTTGTGCCCTTGTATTCCTCATTTAATGTCTTTTGGCCTCTGTTTCTTGGTTTGCAAAATAAGATGCTAGTTCTATGTGATCAGGGTAGCAGAGTATTTAGAAATGTGAACTCTGGGGAAGAATGTATGGATTAAATTCTTACTCTTCCACTTTGTGTGTTGATTGTGGTCACCTCACAGGGTTGTTAGAAGGCATGAATTAAATCCATGAAGAGTACTTTAATAGCTTCTGGCATATAAAAAAAAAATCTCAAAAAATGTTAGCTATTAATATTATCTAGGCCTGATTTATTATAATGAGTCAGTGAATCTTGGTGAATTTGTAGCAGTGATCATTATACATAAGAACTAGAGCAGATACTATTAAGCAGCTAGACCCAAATTTTAAATTTTGAAGTTGCTTCAAGAAATAAGTTTAGTTATGCAAATATCCATTTGTGACTAAATGTAATGTGATCGTTAACCCTTCCTCAATCCCAATAATTTTAATTATGTTCAGTCAATGAAAGCTTAACAAGAGCCAGAAGTTTTTATAGCTGTCTTTAAAATTTTAAATTAGTTCATCCACTTTGGTAATTTCTTTTAAAAAATGCAATTTGGTAATATATAAGGGCAGATGTGCTATTCTTGTCAGAAAAAATTTCTTCCTTAGATTTCAGGTTTTATCTTAGGACCCTGATAATTCTAACAAGTTCAAGTAATAGGTCAATATATCTTATTCTGGCTATTAGAAAATCCCTGTTTAATGGGATCTGCATTTTGCTTATTTTGCCGCAACCATGGCTACTCTGGAAGCCCAAATATTTATGTTTCTTCTTTTGAAAAATGGAGAAGATTGTTGCTCAGTTTTGCCCATGTTAAAAATACATGTGTCATAGTGGAAAGATTTTAGGCTTTGTAGTGAGAAAGAGATGCACTCAAGTCCTGGTCCTGCCACATAGAAGTCTTGTGACTTTGGCAAAGTCATTTATCCAACTAGAAACTCTGGTCTCCTCTAAAATGTGGGCATTTTATACTTTTGCATTAAAGATGAGATGATATAAAACACTAAGCAGAACATATATATGGTAAGTGCTCAAAATGGTATGTCGTCTGAGATCCCAAAACATGGAAAAATACTGAAAATTTCTCTCGCTTGTAAGTTATGTGGGAAAACATTCTAAAATGAGCAGTGTTCACCTTTAAAAATCAAATGCTATTATAAACTGGATTTTGTGGTAGACACTGGAGAGTCAATCAAAGACAAGGCAGAGAGCTTGCTGTCATGGAATCTAAAGTCTAAGGGAAGACAAACACATAAACTATAATTATCAAAATGGGTGGTAAATGCTGTGATTAACATTTTTGTGAGGGCAGGGACCATATCTGTCTTCTGTATCCCTATCATTTACTATAGTAACTAAAACAGAAGAGGCACTAAATAAATATTGTGAACTAATGAATAAAACAATAAATGTACCCATCCTAGAATAATCAACGAGGAATTGCTGCAGGGGTTGACTTTTATGTTGTTAATCTGTATTTGTTGGAAACCAAATAATCACTGTTTTAGGCCCAGAACATTGAAAATAATAAACATAGAACTTACCCTCAAGAAATTCTCCATTATCATTAGAATAAAGGCTGAGGGATATGAAAGCAACAATAACTCAACCCCAGTGGCATGCATTCAATAGCAGAAGTAGACACAAGCCAGGAGGGTTACCCAAAGAAAGGAGTGCCTCACTCCAGTTGTAGTGCTAGTGACCTTGACATGTCATTTCATCCCTCTTTAGGACCAATTTCCGTGTCGGCAAAGTGAGTGGCTCATTCTGATAAACTTGGAGATGTTTCTGCCTTCATCAGGATTTAGGCTACATGCACTGTAGTTATTCAAAACTGATATACAGACATACATGGAGCTAGGAAATGAGAGGCAGGGCCCAACCCCCCATCACCAAACTGGCTGTACCTCATACTCTGGGTCTTTTGAAAGTACTCAATCTGTGCTAAAGCAGCAAGTTTACCTATACAAACAAGAACTCTTTCTTGTCATTCCCATAATTGATACAGGTGGGGAGGAAGGGAAGGGAGGTAAGGAAAATAGTGAGAAAATTCTCAGATGTAGGGGTTCAGTTTGGTGTACACTTTCAACCTTACAATAAAACACTGAACTAAACACTTCCTCTGGGTCCACTTTAGCTCATCAAAAATCCACCCGATAGATTTCTGTGGGAAGAAACAAAGATCTTTTTAAGGTCTTCCATTCCATATTTCACAAATCCTTGCAGAGTCCTAAAAATATTAAGATAAATGGCATTGAGTACTTTACCTCCCTCTTTTTGCCAGAAGACTAGGAATGATAGCAAGAAAGAGCACCACATGGAGAATGATTAGGTAAAAAACCATCCTCCTCTACCTTAAAATTCTCTGCGGGGAGAGAAGCAATTCAAATCACCTCTTAGAAGGGGTTTCCCTGCTTGCCTGAGCCAACTTACGTGTGAACACACATTCATAGGTACTACCAGCAATCTCTTTCAAGTCAAATACCTCTAGATCACTTCAGTGACATAGGAGGGGGGAATATGAGGCTCGATCCACTGCTTGGATTTTTTAATTCAGTACAAAACCATTAAAGTCCCAGTATCTTTCCTGAGGTCTGCCACCAGATTTGGGAGAAGACAGTAAGTTGGAGAGTTAGTTTGAAGTACACCTACTCACCTGGCAGAGGAAAACCTTTACAGTCACATGGAAGGATGAGTCCAGTGAGCTCTCAAATCCAATACAATTCTTTGTTACCCAATACAATTTATTCACTAATTCCTTCAACCATTTATTCACTTTCAGTGTTTGACATTGTAATTGGGCCTGGGAAAGATAGATGAAGGTCATTTAATTCCTGCCCTCAAGAAATTCATAATTGATTGCTGTAAGTAGCTAACATGCTCATGGCATTGTTCTAATATGACAATCCCAGGATATAGGTATTAACTTTATTATATCCATTTTGCAGATGGGACATAATTGAAGCCAGAGAGATTTAACTGCTTTTCCTAAGTCACACAGTGAGGAAATGGCAGAGCTGAGATTTGAACCTGGGGGTAGTCTAGCTGCAGAGTGCTCAACCACATGACTAGTAACAGGCAACATAGACATGTGTGAAATGCAAGGCTGTGGTACAGCATGGATTTAAGAGTGTGGACTCTGGAATTATACTGTGAAGGTTTAAATGCTGGTTATACTACTTATTAACTGTCTGACCTTTGGCAAGACATTTCTCTGTTCATCTTTCTCTTGTAAAATTTGTAGATGATAAAAGGATCTACTTCATGAGCTGCTCTGAGATTGAAATAAGAAAAATGCATGTAACCTGCTTAGCAGAGTGTCTGACATATAAAAATTATGTAATAAATATTATATATTACTATTAATAATGATGATAGAGTTAGTGCAAGGGAGTGACATAACATAAAGAAGTCATTTCTGCTTGAAGTATCAGAGAAGGCAGTTTGGAACTGGACCCCAGACATTGCCCCTTATCTCATTCTACTATACTGCATTATGTTTCCTAAGTAATTTTTTAAGGAGAGCCTGTACAGAAATTATAACCATGACTAAAGAGCATGAAAATATGACTTATACAGAGAAATATAATAATTAAATTAGTGACCAGGCATAATGATAATATCATGGCCAGAAAATAATAAGAATATAATAATGTACAATGCCTTTTTAAAATACATAGTGGTGCCTGTAAAACCTTCATATTTACCAAAGTCAAAGAGAGATTTGATCAAAGGAATTTTAGGTTAGCCTTGCTGAATAAGAATGTTTCTTCTTTATGAGTGGCTGTCTTATCCTTAGAACAAATGACCAAGAGAAATTGTGAGATCCTCTTTCTTAAAGATAGTCTTTTCTGGATGAGTTGATTTAAGGATGACACTGCAGGCTCAAAACGAATGAGGAAAACAAGCATTTTCCCTGACCAGGGGGCAATAAGAGTGATCAGCATTCATCCAAGGATCCTTAGAGCCCCCATTTACAAAGCCTAGTATATGATCTCCAGAGAAATAACTGTAGCCATAAAATGTAAAAAGTAGGGATTGGGGGTAGGGTAGTTATCTGGTCAATTCATATTTCAGATGAAGAGACAGGTCTAGAAAGATTCAGTGGCCTAGAACTCTAGCCATTTTTTTTTTCTTATTTCTATTCCAGAACTCTTTGACACAGATATTAAAATACCAGTTCCTCCCTCAATGTTATCTTTTGATTTCTCATTCCTATTAAAAAATCAGCATAAAAACTTAGGAAATACATAGCTTAGAAAACACAAAGTTAAGAATACTTGGAAGGAAAGTGATCTATTAGGGACCTATTATAGACTTATAGGGACCCAATGTTCATTATAACTTCATTGACGTGAATGGTTGCTTTCTAGAGCTGGAGAGACTATATTTCTATCGTTTCTATCTTGCACTCTCAATTTGCACATGACTCAATTTTTTTTAAATGACTTTCATATCTATCATTTCATTGTATCCTTCCAACATCCTAAGAAATAGTTAAGTAAAGCACTATTATTTTAATTGAACAAATTAGGAAACTGAAGTCAAATAAAGTTAAGCAAAGTATTTACTCTTCAAGTACATGGAAGCCATTTACTAAACAAACCCTCAAAGCTCCTTTATAGAATTCTATCCCTGCTTCTTTTCTTTCTTTCTCCTTAATTTTGTATGGTAATGTATCAGAAATATTGTCACATCTAATTTACAAGCTTCCCTGAGGGTTACATGATATGCAAGGATATTTGAATTATAATTCTTCTAGACTGTTGAATTAGAGGAAAAGAATTTGACATGCTTAGCGTATAAGCCCTTGATGTCTAGAGATTTCTTTCAATTCAATTTAGGAGATTGATTTTTTTGTTGTTGTGTTCTTCTTTTATTTTTAAACTATTACAACATCATTCTGATTTTGCTGCCTTTTTTCTCCTTACTTACATGTTCTGTGCCAAAACTTCTTAGATTTTTTTTTAATTTAGGAAAATGGTTTCAATAGATTTGAAATCCTTCTATTCTTTCTCTAACTTGTTAGTGAGGAAGTGGTTTATAGAACAAACATAATGTGGAATAATAGCTCCTCCAAAATAATATTCTCTGCAGAATCTTCCTAAAATGTCACATTGCGAACAACAAAAGATGATAATGGAATATGTATAGACACTCATCCTTCTGACATTATATCAAAGATGGAATTTTTTCTTTGAGCTGATGACATTTTGTAAACCACAGTTGAATGAATGGTTAGGAATAATAATGCATACTCCTGAGAGGATGAAATGTAACATGGCCATGTCCACACAAGACTACATTTTAGTAGTCCTGAAAAAATTGGTTTTCTGCTTTTTTCTGAAATTTGAATCACTCATTTCTTTCAGATGACCTTGGAGTCATCACCCAGGGTGTCTACAGAAACCGAGAAGAAATTAGTAAACATTGTATTTGCCCTCCCAAATAGAGAGCCTCATGGATGTTAATTTAAGTGAGCACCCTTAAACCTCAATGCATCCCTTTTCACCATGCACAGATGTTAAATACTTAAAGTATGTAAAGCCATGCTATATTCAAAGAACTGTCCTCTTCCAAATTAACTCTCAGTTTGATAAGAGGGATAGAAGGATATAAGTTAGCTAAAATAAAAAGTGTGAGATTTTATTATAAATGTAAACAGAAGCTATAAATAAATTTGAAGTTACTTACTAGTGATCAGTCAATGGCAATTGTTATTAATAATTAGCAGTGAAAGCATACTTGTGCGTGTGAATGATTTTCTCCTATAAAGAATAAATGCATTTATTTTACCAATATTTTTACCAATTCTGATTGGAGGGAAAAGAGAAGAAAATGGAGAAGGGAACCAAAATTTATTTTGAAACTCTTACATGGCATTATCTTAATTAGAGCCCTTATTCTTTATCCTCCCCACAATATACTTCTCACTTTTTTTTAAAGATTTTATTTATTTATTTGACAGAGAGAGATCACAAGTAGACAGAGAGAGAGAGAGAGGGAAGCAGTCTCCCTGCTGAGCAGAGAGCCCGATGCGGGACTTGATCCCAGGATCCTGAGATCATGACCTAAGCAGAGAAGGCAGAAGCTTAACCCACTGAGCCACCCAGTCGCCCATACTTATCGCTTTTTTATAGATTAGGAAACTGAGGATTAGAGACTGTAAGCAAGTTACCCATGGCTATCCAGAAAGAAAATAGTGTATCTAAGTTTTGAACCCAAATCCATTTGCTTCCAAAGCTGATAAACTTTCCTTTACAGCACATTTCTTCCTCTTCTGCTATGGACTGAACCCAACCCAAAGATGAACAAAATATTCAGCAATAATAGATGTGAAGTAGAGGATTTTGTTGGTCATGATACTGAGATGTGAAAATGCATGGTAAGGCAAGAAACATGGCACTGAAATGCTTATTAGAGCTATGATATGGAGAGTCTTAAATCCAGGTAACAGAGTTTGCTGTCAGTAGGAACACTGGAGACTGTTGATTGTCACATTGGAGAAGGGCGAGGCATTTGCTAGTATCATCTAGTGAGTACAGGTCAACTAATACTGGGACAGCCCCCACAACAAACAATTATCTGGTCTGAAATGTCAATAGTGCTGAGACTGAGAAATCTTAATGTAGATAATGGAATCCATTAAGGTATTTTAAGATTTTATGTATGCTTTAAAAAGATTACTCTGACATCAAAATTTTGGGAAAACTGAATGAGGAAGTGATTGGAGATAAACAAGGCAGTTAATAGATCTACAAAAGAGATAAGAGCAGTGACCAAGAGATAAGAGATAGACTGAAAGATACTGCCCAGGAGAAATTAAAATTGTGATGATCAACTGATTCCTTTCTCTCTCTCTCAGAAGCCATACTTAACATCCAAGTTTTGATCCCAGGATTTTAGTCTGAGTGAGCAGACAGATGAGAGAGTATCATGAATTTAGAGATAGACTTTAAATGGGAAAGCAGCACAGGTATATACTCGTCATTATTTTTTTTAATGGGAAAAGTTAACTAATGTCAGTTTTTGAACATATTTACTTGGTGATGTCAATGAAAAATCAGTATTTCTGAGATGTCCAGTAGATATTGGGAATACAGGTTGATTCTGAAAGCAGTGTCATTTAGGGCTGTGGATTTGGCAGCCCTTCAGATACAAATGAGTCTAGGGGCAGGAGGAGAAGGGAAGTTCCTGGTTAGAGCCAAAAAAAAAAAAAAAAAGTGGAAGAAACCTAAAAGCAGAACTACACCAGGAACCTCTATGATTACTTTGCAGAAAGATGAAGAGTGGGGTATTAATAGGTTGTGAACAGTTTTAGTTACATTGTAGGGGCTGAAGCTAGATGGTCATGGGCTGGTCATGGTCACAGGTTGCATAGGGCAAAATTTGGAGTTAAAAGGAAGGAGAAAGGTGAAGTAATGTGAATACCAAAGAAAGCTGTGTTTTCTTAGTAAGAATACACTTATTTCTCTCCTCCCCCACCCCCCCAGACAGCTAAGTATATACTCAGAGTGGATAAAGCTAAAATTTTCTAAGACTTGTAATTGAAAAAATATAACATCAGTTAAAAAAAAAAAAAAAACTCCTATAATTTGGGTTGCATGTCAATCGCTTTGGTAAATGAAATTGCTTTTCTAAATGAAATCAGACTTTGATATATACAAAGACATTAAGTGTGCCCAGCTAGTCCATTGTTTCCTAGCCCAGGCTATGGAATTGGAACAGTTCAAAAGCTATATTGAAGTGGATTTTCCTTGGCCTCCCTTAAAGAATGGTTTGTGTATCTAGGTGGGACCTGAAGAACTGAATGTTTCAAAACCTTCCCAGGTGATTCTGGTGGAGGTATTCCTCAAAATAAATTTTGAGAAACCATGGATTATATCCCACTCTCCTCATTCCAAAGATCAGGCTAAGCTAAATGAGTTACCCAGGGCCACAGAGCAGCTGAAAGGAAGTGCTGGCATTAGAACAGGAATTCCCCCAAAGTTGGACACCAAAGCTCCTTCATTAGACAGCCTGAATGTCCTCCACAGTGGTAAACTGGGGATTTGATCTGTTCTGACCCATTACTGTGTGTCATCAGGATCTTGCACTTTGCCTTCATGGTCATTAGAGCCATTCTGTAAATAGATACTCTATATCTCTTACATGTTCGATACACCGGGATAAGGGTGTAGCAGTATCCATAAGATCTCTGGCACCTCAGTCTTATCCTCAACCCCATTTTGGTGTTTTAATAATGTCTCTGTTCTTTCCTGGATAAACATTTTCTCTTCAGGAACCAGATTCACATGGGACATGTTTTAAGTCTAAGATTTTGCTGTTGATGGAAAAAAATCCAGAGATAATTTCTTTTCAGGGTCAAATTGCTCACTTTATTGTATGTTTCACCCTCTAGGAGAATATGTTGTTATGACCACTCATTTCCACCTGAAGAGAAAAATTGGCTATTTCGTTATTCAAACATACCTGCCATGCATAATGACAGTTATTCTCTCCCAAGTTTCATTCTGGCTCAACAGAGAGTCTGTACCAGCGAGGACTGTCTTTGGTAAGTGCCAATCAAGACATACAGGCAAGGGTCTGGAGGGCAAGTTATATTATGCTGGTGACGTTACAAGTGGAATGAAAAAATAATTATACATTAAAATCTGAAGTTAGCACAATAGAAAGGTTCAAAGAATTACCATTCTCATTGTGGTGTGATTTTAAAAAAAAAAAAAAAAACCTCTTTCTTTAAATAGAAAGCTGTTTTAATGTATGTAGATAAATGCATGTGAATATCAACTAGGCATGTGCTATGTTTAAGACTCTTACTACGGAATAAAAAGCCTTAAGATGTTTATAATCTAATCTGAAGATTATTCATGTGCAGAGATCCCTATGGTATCATTCTTCAAGAATAGGCAAGGAATGGAAAATCAGTTATCTCAGGAAAAAAGCAAGACTTTGCTACAAGTGCCCCGGAAAGAGTCTTTTCTTCTGAATTTATCAAAGTGCTTCCAGGTTGAAACTGCCAAATCTTTGCTCTGACAGTAGCCTAGGAACACAGGTATATTAAGATCCAGAATGCTTCCAGCTGCAGAGCACAAGAGTAGTTCATTTCAAACTTTTTAAAAAATTATCATTTGTTAGTATTAGCTAGTCTTGAAGCCACTTACAAGCACTAAATCCTGAACTCTTGTCAAGATGCTTATTTCTATATGTATATTCAGTTTGAGGCCTTTATTCACTGAAAATTAAGAAAAATAGAATAGAGAGCATATGTTTTATTTTTATTTTTGTAAGAATGAACAATAATGCTATAGTGAAAAAGATTTTTTTAAATGCTCACCCTTCCCCCTTCTTACCCTAATAAATCTTACTCTTCCTTTTTGAAAATTCTCTAAAGCATTTGGAATGTTTAATAAGTCAAAAACCTTGCTCTTAACATTTTCAACAATCTGATGTCTCAGCCAACTCATGCCCTTTCGGTGAGCATAACTACATATCTGTAAACTCAAATGTGGCCAAGTATTTCTGTGTATCAAGTTATATATTTCTAATGTTTTAAGTTCCGTACAATCACAAATACAATTTCCCAAGACCTTTAGCCTTTTAACATTTACTTAGAACACATATTTCTATTGTTTTTAGTCTCAACTCAGCACTTTCCTCTGTGCTGAGTGAGAAGTCTGAGAGGGTCACAGATGTTTAAAGAAACAATACACAAAGGAAAAAGAAAAAGGTACAAAAGTTGGACTTTGTAACAGTTTAGTATAAGGCATCCAGAATGCAGCAATGCTGAAGCCTGTTTTATGTCTTCAAAAGTCATCTTCTTGTGCTCCATGCTGTCATTTAGAGGCAATGCGGTTGTGTAATTTTGCTGCCAGATAGATCCAAGTTTTAGGTTCCGTCTTCATTTTTGTAAGATTCAGTTACCTAAAAGTAAGGGGTTTACGGGGTAGAGAAGGAAAGATGAGATTGGGAGGGAGACAAATCCTAAGAGACTCTTAATTTCACAAAACAAACTGAGGGTTGCCAGGGGGAGGGGGGTAGGGAGAGGGTCGTTGGATATTGGGAAGGGTATGTGCTATGGTGAGTGCTGTGAAGTGTGTAAACCTGGCGATTCACAGACCTGTACCCCTGGGGCTAATAATACATTATATGTTAATTAAAAAAATTTAAAAAAAAAGATTCAGTTGCCTATAAAATGAGAGTACAGTTAAAGTAAAATAGTGCTGTTTAAAAGATTGAGAAGAATAAAATAAAATATGTAAATTATCAGGTTGAATTCTTGGAACTCAGTAGATGCTCAACACATTTTTGTCCTTTTCCCTGTCCTTATAGCAGGAATTGTAAGACAACAAACACACGCACACGCGCATACGCGTACACACACCCCTCTCTTTATGCCCTTCTTAATTTATGGATACATTTAGTTTAAGAGCATACATTTCCAAATTAACTTCTGACAGTTGCCTTCATGAACCAAATTTTGGGAAAAAAAAGGAATTCACTCTAGCAGAGATTTATTAACAAGGACTGAAGTTGTCAATAATAATAGCCATTAACTTTGTTCGTGGTATCAGGTTCAATGCTAAACACTTTATTACAGTAGTTTATTTAATACTCGTAATAACCCTCTGAGTTAGACTTACTAATTTATAAAGAAATAATTTTTTAAAAGATTTTATTTATTTATTTGACAGATCACAAGCAGGCAGAGAGGGAGGCAGAGGGAGGAAGGGAAGCAGGCTCCCTGCTGAGCAGAGAGCCCAGTGTGGGGCTCCATCCCAGGACCCCAGGATCATGACCTGAGCCGAAGGCAGAGGCTTTAACCCACTGAGCCACCCAGGTGCCCCAAGAAATAATTAAAAAAAAAAAAAAAAAACAGAAGTTCAGAATTGTGAGGCAATTTTTTCCCATTCAGCAGTGAAAGAACTGGGATGTGAAACTGGGCTGTTCTGTTCCTCAAATACGGACATTTAAGTACCTTGCTCTCTGCTCCTGTTAATATTGATATGTAAATTTAAGGGCTGTTTACCAGTCACTATTTCTTAAACCATCTGTTGGTTATATAATACAGGTAATGCCCCAGAACTTTCTGTAACATCTCCAAAGCCTAAAGTAAGTCCATTCCCTACATCTGCGATCGTGTATCAAAAATATGATTTAATAGAAGTCTCTGTGTTTCTTCTTAATCTTATCACTTCCTAACGTAGGAAGTGTTACAAAGATCATCTACCTTAAAATTCATGGAAAACTAGGGAATATTGGATGGTTTAAAAAAAGCTATGAAAGGGGCACCTATGGTCCTGCTGGTTTCCCTTTGCACAAGTAGGCTGACCTTCAGTGATCAAATTTTGTGATGTGAACCCACAGATTCACTTAATTTCTTTCTTTACAGGAGTAACAACTGTACTCACCATGACAACTTTGAGTATCAGTGCCAGAAACTCCCTCCCTAAGGTGGCTTACGCCACTGCTATGGACTGGTTCATTGCAGTGTGCTATGCCTTTGTGTTCTCAGCTCTGATCGAGTTTGCCACAGTCAATTATTTCACCAAGAGAGGTTATGCATGGGATGGCAAAAGTGTGGTTCCAGAAAAGGTAAGTACTTTAATATTCCCTATGATCTGTCACTGGTATGTTTTATTCAACCTGCGGTATGGCATGTTTGGACTTTGGGAAATGGATGAAGAGTGCAGACACAGACTAATGAGGATTCTCTGTTTCTTAAATCATAAGTGACTGTCTGCTGTGGCAATTTTGGTACTGCTAAAGAGAGAGGTTGTTTTAAGTGGGCCGATGTGCAGAGTAGAGTGAAGGAGATAAAAGAGAGATGAACGTAAACATTTATTCTCAAATATGTTTTCCTGGGTCTCTATTGATTTAAGAACAGTTTTATTCAACTTGACATTAGGTGCAAATAAATTTATGCCATTGTAATTTGAACTTGAAAATAATAGTCTTTTTGTTGTTTTCAGAGCTTAATCACTTTGGTCATAAAAATTATTAACTCTAATGTCTCTGTTGAACTTAGTTTACAAAATGTATTATCTCCAATTTCAGTGAAGTAAAGGACAGGAAATATATTTCCTTTCCAAATTAAAGGTTTGCTTTAAGGATCATACACAAATCACAGAAAAATTCTTCATTATAGAAAATTATCAAGTCAAGCTCATTACTGTTTCTCTAAATTAGAACCTAATTTGGAATGTATTTTAAAGCACATGTGGTGAGGCTATTTCTACTTCTATGGTTTGAGGAAAAATATGTCAAAATGCAAGTGAGTCTTGGGATGGTAGAAAGGTCAAAGTCAGAGACACAGAGATTGTAAGATGTCTAGAAATAATCTAGGAGGAATCACTCTATAGCAGCTTTTTCCCAAAATTCTATTCCTCAGAGTACTAGTATCATGAGTTAGTCCCTAAGAATAAAGTCTGGTTGAATACTCCCAAATAATGCCGTGTCCTATATCACAGAGTCTCAGGATATTCAAGAACCGGGAAGGGTTTATGGTAAAGAGATTAACTATGGTATTTTTCTCAGGGCTCCACAGATGTACTAGAAAAGAGAATCCTTTGTGGTGGAAACCTCTACCATATTTAAACTAATTTAAAGTGTTACCTATTATGGGATGGGCCATTAATACATGCATAAGTAGGAAAGAAAAGAAGCTGACAAGGAAAAGCTCCTTTAGATTTGCCCCTCAGGCACAGACGAATCAGCTGAACCCCCCAGTGGTCTCCTACACAAGTAAAAGCAAAAGAAAGTCTGTGTAGAATGCATTATGACAGCCAACAGAACCTGAACCAGGCCCTCGATATTCACTTGTCTTAAAACATACTTGCAAAGTATGAAAAAAAAATTTTTTTTTTCTCTTAATTTGCAAACCAAGGACCTTGGCTCAGGTTCAGTAGAGAGAAAGGACAAGACAAAGGGATTCGCATTTACCAGTTGGAGAGAGGAGTGAAAGAGTGAGGACAGAGTGACGGTCAGATACGTACTTTAGCCATTGATGGTCTCCATTTGTACTAGAACAGAAGGGGAGACCAAAGGAGAGTGAGCCAAACATGGAAAATAGTTAATCATAAGACACCACCAAAGTGTAAGACATAGCCCAGAGTCACAAATGTGAACATGTTTAAATGCACATCTCAGAATCGGGGAAATCGTCTGCTAAAGTGCTTCAGAATTAATGGTACGCAAACGTGGGTGATAGACAACTGAATAGTCATATGCCAACCGTGGGAAAAATTGCTTTTCTAGCTGAATACTTTCTTTGTTGCAAGAGGCCAGTGTCTTTCTGATTCTGTCTCATCAGTGTCAGTATCCGTATCATGAATTTGGTCTGAAAAACGTACAATTTGGATTGAGGCATCGGTTGAGTTCACAGTCCACTTTATATTTATCTCTGTCTGACCCTGTATTTTTTTTTCAAGTGCTGTGTCTCATCAAAAATACTCTGATCTCCATCAATCTACAGTCCATGTTATTCAGCATATAAATATAGATGTAGTGTCATTATCCTATCTATATATATGCATATATATTTATCAGTAATTCATCTAAGCTCATCCTGATGAGAAAGATAACACTTTCTGTAAATTATCTATGCCTCTAAAATAATCTTCCCCAGGGCTTTGCCAGTTTCATTTGCTTATATCAGGGAGTGTGAGCATAGTGTGATCCAGGTCTCATTTTGACATTCAGAGAAGATGAATAAAATATGTTTTCTATGACCCAGGTGAGTGTTTTCAGGAGAGTTAAATTTTCAGTCTCTAACATGGTATAACTTGAAATTAAAAAGCAAATTTCTGTAAGTCATCACATTATCAACTGAGGATTCAGGAGCCTGCTTAAGATCCATATTCATATGGTAAATTGCTAAAAGAAATACCAATTTCTTAAAGAATATGGGGGAACTCAACATTCTCAAAAATTTAGAAAGATAATTAAGTATTCTTTCCTGATAAGCCAACCACATATTTCTCAATATTGTATTCAACATGATGTTGCAAAAAAAAGTTCTTAACTTGAGAAGCATTAGTATTGGAGTATTATAATAATTTGAGACTAGGAAAAATGAAATATATCAATAATATAAACTCTTCTCCAAGAATCATTCCTGCTGCAGATTGTTTCAGTTTATCTAACAGAATGTCTGTCACTCAACAAGTTTTGATTATATTGGAACCCATTGCCTCTCTTCCACAATAGAGTACATAAACATTTTATCTAAAGGACATGCACGGTTTTTAACGTCTGCAATGTTAGAACTTTTATTTTTAAGAAATGGACTAACACAAGTTCAGTTTGGCTGTTTAACTGTGTTGAAATAAACCATATCTATTCTTTCATTCCAGTAAAGATTATACAAAGTGTTACATTAATTTCAGGTGTACAGCCTAGTGATTCCCCAACTGTATACATTAATGCTGTGCTCACCACAAATGTAGCTACCAATGGTCACCATACAATGCTGTTACAATACCATTGACTATATTCCTAATGCTGTGCCTTTTAATCCTATGATGTATTCATTCTGTAACCAGAAGCCTGTATTTCTCACTTCCCTTCACCCATTTTGCCTATCCACCCCTGTGCCCTCCCCTCTGGCAACCAATAATTTGTTCTCTGTATTTATGGTTCTCTTTCTGCTTTGTGTTCATTTATTCATTTGTTTTGTTTATTAGATTCCATATATAAGTGAAATCATATGGTATTAGTCTTTCCCTGTGTGACATATTAAACCATATCTATTTTTGACCTGTAGTCACTTTGACATTGAAAGAGAGAATCACTTTTACTTGCATTATTTTTGTACAAATAATTATGGGAAATTTCTGTCACTCTTTATAAAGCTTAACCAAATCTGTCTTCACTATAAAATAGGAGTACATAAGTGGCCTTACTTTTTTTAAAAAGATTTATTTATTTACTTGAAAGAGAGAGAGAGAGAGCGCAAGCATGAGTGGGGGGAGGGGCAGAGAAAGGGAGAAAGAGAATCTCAAGCAGACTCCACACTGAGCAGGGAGCCTGATGCAGGGCTTGATCTCAGGACTCTGAGACTATGACCTGAGCCAAAACTGAGAGTTGGATGCTTAACTAACTGAGCCACCCAGTGCCCCTAAGTGGCCTTACTTTTAATGACGTTATACTAGAAAGAAAAAATTCTGGGCTTTTTGTCATGTCCTAATATAATTCTTAAGGATTTGGAGAGGAGGAAAAAATAGCAGGTCACAGGGCTGGATAATAAAAAAAAACAAAAATTAAACTGTTTAAATTCCTGACTAGTGTGCCTTGTGAAAAGCAGCAGGTCTTCTGGTAGTGATATTTTATTCTGATTCAATAATAAAAATACAAATTTTCCAGAGAGCATTGAGTCTGGTTGGTCAAGTTTAGCGGCTCATCAGTATTCTCCATATATACCCTTTTGCAGTTTCTGTAACCAGACTCTGCTCCTGAGGAATTCTGATTCAAAATATGAGATTGTGCACAAGAGATTTGCCCTTTAGAAATTTTTAACTAGTGGTTTAGTGTGCACAAAAGAAAGAGAACTACACTGTTAGGCCAGTGCTGTCCAGCAGAAATATGTGAGTCACAAATGCGAACCATATATATAATTTAAAATTTTCTAATTAGCCTTAATTAAAAAGTACAAACCAGTGAAACTAAATTTTCTTCTTTTTTTCCTTTCTCAAGTTTTTATTTGACTTCTAGTTAATGTACAGTATCATACTAATTTCAGGTGTAGAATTAGTGACTTATTAATATTCTTTAACCAGTATACAAAAATATTATATTTATAATAGGCCTTCAGAATCCTATACATATTTTATACTTAAACACTAGTCACATTTCAAGTTCTCAATGGTCGCAAGTAACTAGTGGCAACGGTATCAGACCACATAGCTGTAAACAATGATCTGCTTCAGTTTTTAGAAATTTCTTTATGACAGAAACCCCAGGAAATGCTGCAGTTGTGACTCATTGTACAGGTAACATGGACAAGCAGCTGACATGGAACAAGAACTGACTTCGGGATACCCTGAATAACTCTGCTTGATCATTTGCGCACTGGCAACATGGGGAGAAGGAGCAAATAATAGTTCAGCACCTTACTATTGTAAAACAAACCACTCCAAAACAGTGCCTTAAACCACCACACCTTTGGGGCTGGGAACAACTTGGTGGTAGTTCCATTAGTAGACTATGGGCTCAGCAACATGGTTGCAGTACACAAGAAGCTCCACCAGGGGGAGATCATCCGCAGTAGCCACTCATTCGTCTGGGGCCTGAGACTGGCTGGGCCTCTCACTGCACGTGATTTCTGGTCACCCAGTTTTCCAGTCCAGACTTCTTCATGAGGCAGTAATATGTCTCCAGAGGGTAAAGGCTGAGGCTACAAAGCTTCTTGAGAATAGGCATCATCTGGCATCATCTCACTCTACCTCCTGATGGGAAAGACAGGAAAATACTGGGTACTTTTTTCCAGCTTTATTGAGATATGTGACCCATGACATTGTGTAAGTTTGAGGTATACAGTGTGGTTCATATGATACACTTATATATTGTGAAGCCATCACTACCATAGCATCAGTTACCATCTCCATCCTGTCACATAGTTACCATTTCTTTTTTGTGGTAAGAACATTTAAGACCTATTCTTATCAACATTCAAGTCTAGAATATGTATTATTAGCTGTAAATACTGTGCTGTATGGTAGATGTCCAAACTTGTCAATTTTATAACTGGGCATCTGTGTCTGCTTTTTTAAATTATCTCCATAATACAGTCATATATCACATTTCTCACATTGTAAACAAATAATAGGTTTGGGTTCCAAAGTAAAGGTCACTTTGCTCAGCAACTTATAAACTTCCTTCCCACGGTTGACTGAACAAAATGGTTTTACTCTTTCCTTCTACAGCCAAAGAAAGTGAAGGATCCTCTCATTAAGAAAAACAACACTTATGCTCCAACAGCAACCAGCTACACCCCTAATTTGGCCAGGGGTGACCCTGGCTTAGCCACCATTGCTAAAAGTGCAACCATAGAACCAAAAGAAGTCAAGCCGGAAACAAAACCACCAGAACCCAAGAAAACCTTTAACAGCGTCAGCAAAATTGACCGACTGTCAAGAATAGCTTTCCCGCTGCTATTTGGAATCTTTAACTTGGTCTATTGGGCTACATATTTAAACAGAGAGCCTCAGCTAAAAGCCCCCACCCCACATCAATAGGTCCTTTCATTCACATTCTGTTGTTCAGTCCTCTACACTGGGAATTGCTTTCTGTTCTCAACGCAGTGATTCCCACCTGCTTTATTGCCTCTGTCTTAAAGAATTTGAAGGTTTCCTTATTTCCATAATTCATACAAGAACAACAGACCCCTGTCCAGCAGTCCTGAGCAAAGCAGAGCATACAGCTGAGAGACAGGATTCTGAGAGAGGAAGCAAGAGAGAAAAGTCATGACAGAAGGAGACAGAATGGAAGAGAGAGGAAAGGTGGGGGACTAGGTCCAGGCTAAGAGGAAAAGTAGAAGGAAAATAAAACTTTAACTCTATTAACTCCAGGTCATTTGTAGATATATATTTCCAAGTATTCTAAAAAAAAAAAAAAAAAAAAAAAAAAAGAGAGAGAGATACTGTATATGTCAAAAATATTTTTATGTGGAGGTGTTTCAAGGAATAAATTATAAATGTTTAATGAAATTTTAAAAATCTATGTCTTTATTGCACAAACTGCAGTGTGGTTTACATTTTGTTTTGTTTTTTAAAATGATGTATAGCTTTAACACTTTGTTTCCAAAGCTAAAGATCCCCATTTTTTCCTCTGTTTAAAAATGGCTAATGCATTATTCTGTTGTTAAAGGCTATTTTAAAATTCATGAAAATTGCATAGGCAAACATGCAGTTCCTTACTGTTAACCACATTTAATCCAAAAGAGAGAAATGGTTTAATAAATAGGTTACTTCACCATCATCTGAGCTTTTATCACTAGATTCAATGAAGAATCATTTTAACAGAGACATACACTCATTAAAACCAAAAACTAACTAACTAACTAACTAAATAAATAAATAAATAAAACAATTAAAAAATACTCCCTTTGCCACCCTGTCTATATGCAGATAGCACATGGGTCCAATGATCACTTGATTCTCATTATGAAAAGATGTTTTCAGAGGGGCAAACATATTTTGCAAGCTCTAGAATTGTTGAATGTATTATTTTATATAACAATACATTAAAAGCTTTAGATTGAAATTTATGATTAGTAAATATAGATTATTATATAAATTATGTATGTAAATATACAGCATGAGATTGTACATTTTTTACTTTTTTAAAGTTGTGTTCTTACAATATTGTGTAGGACTCACCGCTCTTAGCTGTTAGAATGTTGTGAAGTGCTACGGAAATACCTTAGAGCCTGCATTAAAAACAGAACAGCCTGTGGGAATCAGATGGAATTTAAAATAGATGGGTATAAAGTCCACTTATATAGAGAAAGCCTATAATTGTAAACTATCATCCAGTGTGCAGTAGTAAATCAGTTGCTCTCTGCTCAGGTCATGCCACATTTCCCTATTTGAGGCTCTTATAAAATAGAGAGAAAATGGAAAAGCATTAGTTGGAGCTAGAAAATCAGCTGTATAATATTGCTATAATTGCTGATACCAACTTTCTCAATGTGTTGTACCATATGTAGCATTAAATATAAAAACACATGAAAGAATGTACAGGAAATAGCTTTTATTGAGTAACATTATTACATTTCATTTATACTGTAGCAATATATTTGTAGGTTTACTATGTAAGGGCTTTAACTACAAGAGGTCCATTAATACTCCCTATAAAAATTCTGGTCTGTTTCATTACTTCCCAGATGTTTGAGAGATGAATATTTATGCAGAAGGTATTTTTGAAGTCTCCTTTTGTCTGATAGAATTTCAGAGATGTTTAAAATTAGCATCCAGAATCCGCAGGTCATAGTCTAACCACATTTAGAATACTACGACATAAACCTATCAGCATAATTGCCAAATAAGTCTGTTGGGATCTGTACCCAAGTTTTGAGCAATGTTTCTTTCAAAAAGCTGCTATCCAATGATATAGGAAAAAACAGTTTGTGTTTTCCTAAACAAACTCTGGTTTTCTTTTTAAATGTGCTTTATTGTTTGATTTGGTCCTGCCTAAATTGAATGAGCTAGGCCAATAAAGACTGAACCAAGGACATTTCATCCTCTGGTATCATGTGTAGATATCATGTATAGAAAATAAAATGAAATATGGCTCTAACCTCTGTGTTGCTGTTTATATCTGTTATTTTTCGGCGTTAACTCAATGTGTTTATTAAGAGCATTTTACCTTCCAGACTCCTCATGGCTAACATTTTGTCTGTATTTTGCTCATTAGATGTGAATATTTCTTATTAGTCTGCTTTCTGCTATGCAATGATTGCATTTCTATCATTTCTTAGTTTGTTAGTATGTGTGGATAGTATTCTATTGTATAAATTGATTGCACAATTTATCAAAGACAAATTATTCTATGTAGCTTTTCTACAGTGCTTTGCTAAACCATGTAATACTAGTTAAGTCTTCCTTGAAAATAAAGATACACTCTTATAGAGGACAGTTCCTGTTTACTCCCAGGAACATTTTTTAAAAGATGACACTGAATGTTTATTGCACCTTAGTGCAGTGAAGTGGCAATAAAACCCAACATGAATCGAGGTTGTTTATGGCAGATGCATGTATTGCTTTACAGAGTTTAGCAAAAGCTCTTAATTTTATGTCATACTGTATTCTATTCTAATAATAAAGCTAACATTATTCAATAACCAAATGGAATGCTTGACTCTCTTTTCATATTATCCATAGGACCTACCACTGACCTGCTTTAAACATTTTCACATGGGAGCACCTTAAAGTGCCAAGTGCTAACTAGAATCTAGGGTACAGAGAAGAGTTTTGAAGCTGTGTCAATAGTCTGACCCTAAACTATGAATGAATCACTTTGTAAAGAGGAATTAGGACGCCCATGTGGCTCAGTTGGTTAAGCCACTGCCTTTGGCTCAGGTCTTGATCCTGGGGTCTTGGTATTGAGTCCCACATCGAGCTCCCTGCTCAGCAGGAAGTCTGCTTCTCCCTCTGACCTTCTCCCCTGTCATGCTCTCTCTCACTCTCTCTCTCTCTCTCAAACAAATAAATAAAATCTTAAAAAAAAAAAAAGAGGAATTATTAAACACCCAGTATCTGGTGCAACCAGTAGCACTTCAGCTCAAAATTTATAAAACGTAAATAGAACAGAATCAAAATGCTGAAATGATAGTAGAATATCTATTGTCAATACTGCAAATCTATTTTCTGATCTACTTCGCAGAGACTGCGGTTTAATTGTTTTGAGGGGGGCGTCTGAGCATTGTCATTTGAAAAGCTCCCTTGGGGCTATTCCATTCCTCAGTGTTTCTGTGATCATGAAATCAGATTAAAGTACAAAATACTTACGATCACTTGAAAAACAATAGAAAAATTATTTCAATGACAGGCATAAAACTGTACCAGGTTTCTACAGACAAGACTATGCAAGGCAAAATCTTTCTGTGTCAGATGGTGGCCAGGCAAAAACAAAATAAATTCTATCTCTACAAATAATCGCTAAAAAAAATGATTGAGGATTTAGCAAAATTAATAATTTTTAAATCCTCCAACCAAATTGCTTATTCAATCCAAATAAAACTGCTCATGTAAACCAACTGAATCCACATTCACTGATTTCTTGGCTCTCACAAAAATGAATGTAGTGAACAATGGTAATTTTAGCTATCAAAATATATCCTTGTCGGGGCTCACCATAATAATTAGCTAAGGAATCAAAATCAGAATGAACTTGGCATAATTGCTGACCATCTGTTTGAATTTTATTATACCTGTTTGTCAAGACCTTCTGTTGGAGTTTTCTAAAATCTCTCCAACTCTGGTAACCAACAAGAACAAGCATCTGACTCAGTTACATTATAGCCACATTTCGGCCAAATAAACTCCAAATGTTAATTTAATTAAGTTAAATTCTGCTAACATTTGCTGAGTCTCTATCCTGTATTAAGTATTGTGCTCCATGATAGGGATGTAGCCATAAATATTTCATGGCTTTCTTTCCCTTAAGGAAATTGCAGTTATGAGAGGAAAGGAAAACAGAGTATCAAGGAAAGATAATATAAATACTGTGAGAAGAGTAGAGGATGCTAAGAGACAAATAGCAGGGATAACAGCACTCTTCATAAGTTACATAGTTGTATCTGTAGGAACTAATCATGCCCAAGCTAAAACTTGAACTGTAAGAAGAATTAAAGTTGTCCCGGAACATTTGTCAATGGCCTGGGGTCATGAGGCCCTACGCTTTGTGAGCCATTTAACCACCATCTGACACAGGAGACCTCTTTGAATCCTTCAGCTACTGTGGTAGGTCCTGAGATGACAGAAGTGAAGATGATGGGATGATCTTGGAAAGTTTGTAATTCATAGAGAATCCAAGTGAAGCTAAAGTTACAACACTTTAAAGAAGATGTACATCTACCAATCAATGTACACGGTATAGGGTATTTAATACTTGGGCGGTTTTGTGAGTTTTTAAAAGATGACTCAATATTTTTCAGGCAGTCTGTTGTTGGGGATGGTTGATGATGATGAGGGACAGGCCTTTCATTGAATGATGATAATAACATGGTAACACTTCACTCAGCGAGTCACAAAGACTATTGCCAGGGAACTAATGCATGTGTGTGAAGTAGACCATATACTACACTAGAGCAAGCACTCAGGCCTGTGAGAAACAGGCCACATGCCCAGTCTCCTTAACCTCAGCCCAGTTACTTTGTACCATGTGGAGAAGGGGGCTGTATATTCCTACAGATATCCCAATGATACAAACAAACAAACAAAAAATTCTTTTTAACTCCAATTTTGAAGCTTACTGTATTTGCCAAATATATGATCCAGTTGAATCTAATTCATGTGACTAATGATCTCTGTTTTTCAGAAAATCAAGACAGATTCATACATTAATTTTGAAAATCATTAATTGAGCAGATATACTATGTTTGGTGCAAGAATTACTTCACAGAGAAAGGGAAGTGTTCCTCCTTATTAATAGCAAACTTTAAAACTGTATTTGAAACAATGTTGATTACCTACATTTTCTAAAGTCACATTATTTTTCAATAAAACATATGTGGCCTAAAAAGAAGTCGTTTTCTGCATGGGGCTGTGAAATATTAAGGGATTTTTTTGTTTGTTTCTGTTGGTAATTTACCTGTATTTCTCTAACTGAAACATGGACCATGTCTTATTATGGAAAGTATGATTTCTTCATTAATAGTCCATCAAGGTGTAATTATGGATATTACTTTCTTTGATTCTTCCCACAAGCAGTGTAGTATAAAAGAAGAAATTTATGTAGGTCTGTTGATTTGCCTAAAACACTGTGTAAGTAATATTGCCTTCACAATAAAGCAGATACTTTCAGAATTCATCTTTTTCAAAAAAAAAATTTACACTGGATTTCCTCGACTGATGGTCTATGTTTGTTTGAAAAAATAATAATCTTATAAAATATTACAAACAACACAAACACAAGTCATTTCATATCAAAAAGAAAGGTCATCTGAAACAAGCTAGAGATGAATAGGGTGGCTCATAATGGACACTTCTGTATTCATCTCCATCGTAGCATAAAAAGGCACTGAAATCAGACATCTCACTTTAAATATTGACATGGCCTATTGAGCAGTTCCTGCTGAGCCTTATTTATGCAGGAAACAGGAATAGTAATAATAATAATGTGAACAATGCTAGAATGGAAAATAAAGACCTGAACAAATCTACTTTCCTAAGACAAAATGAAACTTGATAGGTTTTCTAAAACAATAATTCAGAACTCTAGAAATCAACCAAAGCCACACAACAAAGGAATATTTATTCAAAACAAAAACAAAATAGGGCTGAAACTTTTGGAAGAATATTTATATGCCATGTTTGAATCTGGAATTACACTCATGATCTCTTTATCTACATTTTTGCAATAATGCTACCAGTGGAGGAGAGGCTGTGTTAACAAACACCTTCCCACCTGAAGAGGTCTTTAATTTAGGGCAAAGCAGGCAGAAGTTCCATACCCATGGATACTGTTAAAAACAGTAGCAATCTTACAAGCAAATGAATAAAACCACTAATATTGAAGGTAACTAGAAGTAACAATCCCAGGTAAAGCAAGCAGAAGACCCAAAGAACCAAAAGTAGAAATTTAACAGGAAAATGAGGAAAATAAGGCATCCAGAGTGGGCTGACTTCAAAGCAGTATAATCAGTGTGTCTGAAAAATCAAAAAGCTATGTTCAAGTAATAGAAGTATTATGACAATGGTACATTAAATAGAGAATACCAATAAAGAGATAGAAATCATTAAAAAAGTAACTCTAAAGGGAAAAAAAAATCTAGACTTAGAATAGCTGAAGAAAGGAGTGCCTAGGTGGCTCACTCGGTTAAACCTCTACTTTCAGCTCAGGTCATGATCCTGGGGTCCTGGTGTCAAGCCCCAAGTTGGGCTTTCCATGCTCCCCATGCTTGGTGGAGCATCTGCTTCTCCTTCTCCCTCTGACCCTCCTCCCTGTTCATGTGCTCCCTCTTCTCTCTCTCTCCCAAATAAATAAAACCTTAAAAAAAAAAAAGTAGCAGAGACAATATAGTCACTAGAGGAGCTCAAAAGTAAATGTGGACTCTAATTTTATTATTTGCATATATCCACATTACCCACAGCCTATGTTTATGGGTTCATTGGTTTTATTTCGGAAGCTAAAGTAACAATACCCTGGGGTGAGGAAGGAGGGAAGACTGAAGATTTAAACAACAAAGAATAAGTTTAGTAGGGAAGGTATATACATTTTAGTATAAATGACAAGGAATTCAAAATTTTATTGAAAGAAATCTTAGAGATTTCGTCTCATTCAGTATAAAACTGATAACTATAATAAACTGTACCCACAAATGGAAAAGTGAGTACAAATAAAGTGGAGAAATAAAATTCAATGAACCTGTTAAAACAGAGGGGTTTTTTTCTGACATAATAAAATTCGAATATTTTTTGAAAATTAAATTGCTTTGTCCCTTTTAGAGAAAATTCAATTTCAGACATTACAAATGGGACTCTATCCTGCTCTCTACATTCTAGAACAGCGGTTTGTAGGACACTCAGTAACATCTGCTCCTGTTGTTTGCAGTTCTGTCCATTTGCTCATGAGCTACAGTTTTCAACTGTTGTAAGAGCAGGAAAATGTCTGTGGATATTATAATTATTATAAATGCATATGATCTTCAAAGATGAAGTACAATCCATGCTTAGAATCCTCTAGTGTTAGGGGTGCTTGGGTGGCTCAGTGGGTTAAGCCTCTGCTTTCGGCTCAGATCATGATCATGATACCAGTGTCCTGGGATTGAGCCCCGCATCGGGCTCTCTGCCCAGCGGGGAGCCTGCTTTCCCCTCTCTCTCTCTCTGCCTCTCTGCCTACTTGTGATCTCTGTCTCTGTCAAATAAATAAATAAAATCTTTTTTAAAAAATTCTCTAGTTTTAGAGGGTGCCAAATGGACACCCAATAATGAAACACTGCCCAGATCTTCCCCACATTGAAGGTTATACAAGAGATTGTTGAATAGAATTAGAATTTCCGGCATAACAGTTAGCTCAGGGTGAGGAGTGCAATAGAGTCTCTTCAAAATACTGTTGAGCACTTCTCTTTAACAAGGTTATTCAGGTACTAAAAGGTTAAACATTTAAATTTGGTTTTACAGTAATATTGGTGATTCTCTGTTCTTCTGCACTGATTACCATTGGGAACTGATGGGTTGACATGTGGAAACTGAATCCACATATTTGGAGGTCAGCTGTCTACAGTAAGTTCTGCTTCTTCCCTTCATGGCCACTGCAAAAATAGAAGACACAGGAAGAATATACTAAAACTGCTTTTTAAATTCAAGCCTTAGGTAGTACCCAGTAGAGAAGTACTCTCAGGAACATTTTTCATTCAAAAGCAGTTTTCTTGAGTAAGGGATTATTCAAAGGTAAGAGTAAAGTGCTATGTGGCCCAAAGAAAAGACACTTTTTCTCTTCAACCGGTTTTGGCCAGTGCCCCAGGATAAAGTTAAATCTTGATGTTCCATCATATTTGTGTATTCTGTGGATCCTAAACAAAGCTCCCATAGGAAAACAAGCCATTGTATGATGTAACAGGAATGATAATCACTGATTAATTGTTCCCAATGACGTATTGCTTTCTTAGTGTCAGGGATTACACTATATTATTTCATATGCTCTTTCATTTAATTCTCATATCGCTGTGATGCACTGATGACAATTCTCATTTTACAGATGAGAAAACAAAGGCTTAGAAAAATTACAGAACCCACCAACTGTTTTGTAGCTATAAAATGCCAAACCAGGATTAGGAACAGGATCATATGCAAATAGTGGCCCAAATTATATTTAGCAATCGTTGATATCTGGAAATTATTTTGATGGTTTAAAAATAATATGACATCTCAATAAGCAGTATTTGCTAATGGATGGCATTAGGATATGACTAAATTCTCTTATTGACCCATTGAAAGCAGGTAGAGGGCTACTAGTCAAGAGATCTTATTTCCTAAAGCCTGCCAGGCTATTATGGGATTATTTATTTGAAATACACTTTCTTATCAAGTCATATAGAGGTTTATGATTCTTTTATACATTCTGTCAAAAGTAAGGGTTACAATGATAGCAATACCCTTAGCAAGAAAATAATTACTCAAAACTGTACTTGTAAGGATATAAATACTACATTCATCAGTACAAACTACTATGCAATTTTCCTATTGAAAAATCAGTTTTCCAGAGCAGAGGGCAAGATAGCCAAGAAAAAAATGATGAATTTTTTTTTTCCTTTTAGAAAAGGAAATGATTTGGGTAAGCATTTGAAACAGCCTTGCAAATAGTTAGGTTTTATGTAACTAACATCAACCTTCCTCTCCCTTACAATAAAAACCCTAACTGGACATTTACACACAGAGTATTGAAATTGCTTATGACGCTAAGTGTGATGATGATTTATACACTTACTGCCAAACTCATCAAGTTGAATATATTAAATATGTACAGCTTTTTGTATAACAATCAAACCTCAATAAAATAGCTTTTAAAAGCTAAATCTGGGGCACCTGGGTGACTCAGTGGGTTAAAGCCTCTGCCTTCAGCTTGGGTCATGATCCCAGGGTCCTGGAATTGGGCCTCGCATCGGGCTCTCTGCTCAGTGGGGATCCTGCTTCCCTTTCTTTCTCTCTGCCCGCCTCTCTGCGTACTTGTGATCTCTGTCAAATAAATAAATAAAATTTAAAAAAAAAAAAAAAAAGCTAAATCTTTGGGGCAACTGACTGGCACTGGTTGTGTCTGCCTTTGGCTCAGGTCATGATACCAGTGTCCTGGGATGGAACCCCACATCAGGCTTCTTACTCAGCAGAGTCTTCTTCTCCATCTCCCTCTCCCTCTGTTCCTTCCCCTGCACTCATGCTCTCTCTCGCTCGTCTTCACTCTCTCTCTTTCTCAAATAAATAACATTAAAAATTTTTTAAATGAAATCATTAAGATAAGTACAATGAAGAACATAAACCAGTATAGATAACACCTATGGTTGATCTTTGTGGGAAGTCAACACATTCTGGGACACGAATGTCAAGGAAAAGCCAGAAATTGATAATATACCCCAACCAGACAGAAGGCTGTATGGCTGGGATAAGCTGGTAAAAACTCTAGCAGATAAATCAAATACACATGCTGAAGTATTGTGGGTAGGAGTTGGAGGATATGGTGGCCAGGTAGCAGGGATCTTAGATCTTAGCAGCCATTGTAGACTATAAATAAGAGGCTGGAATTAATTTTAAGTTTTTTGGGAGCTGTTGCAGTTAATCAAATGCTAAGGGTCAGGCTTCTTTGTCTGAATTAAAAATTCAGGTCCTTTCAATGCTATCAATAACATATCTCACACCTGTTTTCATAAGAGAGCCGGGGAGTGTGTGGGGGAACATGTAGAGTTGATTTGAAAATAGATAAGAATTGCTTCAGGAAAAAAAAATCATTATCACATACCACATAGATTTTAGGGAAAGAAAAAAAGACAAAAAGGAAAGAAAGAAAGAAAAGAAAGCATATTTCTTCCAGAGGGAAGAAGAGTTGGAAAACCCAGCCGAGAGATTATTAGGTCTATACATTAGTTACAGATTTAAACAGTATGTCTTCTGCTTGGGTATCTACTGATATTTGAGTTTTATTCAACTTTTATTGATCAGGTAATATATGGAAATATGAAAAATAGTAAGTACAGATTGGAATGTGTTGTAAACTTGGACATGTAAAGAAAGACTGCCAGCAGTAAATGAGAAAGGACCGATTGAATAATGAGTAGTAGTAGATGAGTAGTAGATGAGGATGAGGTTGGGATGGGAGAATTAGATATCAAATTATTTTTAAGAATTTAAAAAATTTTACATATACATTTTTTCCAGTTTTATTGAGATATGAAAATCTGCTAACAATAAAGCTGTATCCTCCAAGGCCACAGTAAACTAAAGGTGAGTGTCTGTTGCCCCTTCCAGACCAGGCATGTAAATTCCAGTTCTTCATAATCCCACCGCCCTCCTGTGCTCTCACCACCACCCAGCACACCTGCCTGGCTTCATTCATTGATATTATGTTTCTCAACTTTGTTGGCATTTGGAGGCCCTTAGTCTGTAACATTGTGCACATCTCAGTGGAAACCGAGCCTTCAGACTCTCTGATGCAGTAACTTCTTCATAAATCTAGGTTTTAACTCTCTCTCTCTTTCCTATATTTGGGAAAATAATAACAATGTATGTATGTGAATGTAATGTAATGTGTGTATCTCTTTGCATCTCTCTCTCTCTCATACATATATAAACAGAAAAAGAAAAAGATAGAAACAGACACACACATACCCAAGTATATATGCATAGTTATTATTATCTCCTCACATATTTCCTCCTATTTGCAGAACCTAATAAAGAGAGGGTAAACTGCATAACAAAGATGGTGGCCACATGGTTTTTTGGTCTAGAATTATAACAAGCCCATAGGTGATCTTGATTCTAAATGAACCTTCTCAACAGCTAATGGCTTCTCGCAGTGCCAGTGACACCTGCATTTTTTAAAGTAAAGAAAGGGCAAATTCACTCTTTCAGCATCCCTGGCTTTCAGGTACCTGTTTGCTTTTGTTGTTGCCAAAGGTTATTGGGACAAAACAGAAATGACAGATTGTCTGGAGACTGTAAGCTGGTAGCAGCCCACGGCAGTCCAGACAGCACCAGGGAGCAAAACTTACACAGACTGTCAGGCCCTGTGCTCTTTCATCGGGACTGCTAAAGGGTGCAGGTGGCCTGGAGATCAGGACACTCTCGTAGAACACAGGAGAAATACTGAATATTTCCTCCCCACCTGTTCTGTTTGGCTCTTCTTCATTTGATACAAATATCCTCAGGAGCAAAGAGGACCTGCTTTTAAGGAGAGGTCAAATATCCTCTTTTTTAATTCACAAGAATAAAAATAAATGCAAACCTAAGGGGGAAAAAAGCAAAACAAAACTATAACAGCAAATAAAGCTGTTTATCAGAAGCAGGAAAGGGCAGAGATAACCACAAGGTCAAAGATTTCTATAGCTATGACAGATAGCATGTGTGATTTTAACCTTTCCCTGCACATGTTTCGTCAATTCCCTGGACCAAAACGTAACCTCCCTGGGAATATTTGTCTTACAGGGTGTATCTTGACAACTCCAAAGTCCTCTCCAAACTCTGTGGGACAACTTTTGGTTTAGATAGATTTTTAAGTTTTATTTCCTCCCATTGAATGGCAGGTTTTCCCTTCCTTATTCTCCTTATCCTCTTCTCTTGCAACCCACACTCCATGTGACTTGCCCAGTGTTCACAGCCTCAGGCTCTGTCTGTGCCTGGATCCTCTGGCCAAGTGAGCCCAAGTGGCAAAGCTTGGGCTTTATCCAAAGCTTTGCCTTATCCCGAAGGCAAAGCTACAATATTATTGAATTACCTACAACCTGAGCTCTGATTGACTCCAAAGATCAGAAGTGCTCCCAACCTCAACAGAATTTCACTAAAACCACAAGAAAAACAATAAAGGGACCAAATGCACTGTGAGGTCAGAGGCAAGTGTATCAGCTGGAGTTCAGAAAATTAGGGAAGAATGTGACTTCACCCACCCCAAATGGATAGTGTCTGCATAAACAGACCAAAAGTAGGCTGCATCAAGAGAGCTAGAACACAAGACAGAGGTGCCAATTCAAGAACATCTGAGTTGTGTTTGTGAGAATGATGAGAAAACAGACTGTTTGGGATATTTTATTTTTAAATAGGGGAGCAATGATGGAAGCTTGCATTGTTAGACCATGTTCTAAAATCACGTGTCTTGATGTTGGATTTATTTCCATTCCCTTACTAGAAGGGGTCTAGTAAAGTGCAGTGCTTATGAATAGAGATTCTGTTTTAGAAAGATCAAATTCAGATTTCCTCTGGTGCTGTCTGTGTGAACAAGGATAAATTCCATATCCTCTCTAGGTCTTGTTTTCCTGATTTAGAGTGAGAATAATATGATTTAGCTACCAAATTGACTAGAAAAATCAAGTGAAATAATGCAAGGCAAAACTAAGTACAATGCCTAGGACATAGAATTTTTCAGGAATTATAATATATTTTTATCTATTATATTAATAATCAATATGTATTATATTATTTATTCTATAATCCAAGACTCTTTTTGGAGCATCTATTTGATTCCATTAGCTGCATTGGACACTAAGCACAGAATGATGAGTGAAACTGATTTCCTGTTCTCATCTCATTATCTGTTTGAAGAAAAGTGGAAATTTAACCAACAGCTTCAATACCATATCATGCACAACGTGATTATGGTAAGTACAGAAGCCTTGGGTCCGCTGCTATGGTGTGAGGAGCCACTGGGGCTGAGGGGTTGAGGAGCTTACTAGATTCATGCTTGAGAGGTCCGGTAAGGTTTCCAAAATTTAGAGGTGATGAGCTAACAAGATCCAGGAAGGTCTTCCAAGCTGAGGCAATGGTAGCAGGTGCAGAGGCCTCACAGAGTTCAGAGTGAGCCCCGCCAAACAGTTCACTGGGAGGCCACCCATCCAGGACAGATGGGGCTCCATAACTATAACAAACACAGCAATGTTCTTTATCCCTTTTTTTTTTTTTTTTAAGAGAGAATGGGCACACACATTGGGTAGGGAGGCTTGGGGGGAGGGGTAGAAGAAGAGGGTTGCCCAGCAAAGAGCCCAACACAACCCTGAGATTGTGGCCTGAATAGAAATCAAGAGTTGGATGCTTAACTGTCTGAGCCACCCAGGCACCTCTACCCATTTCTGAGAGAACAGAAATAATTGACTCTGCACATGGAATTTGACAGCAATTAATTGGAAGATACAGATGTTAATGTTTTGTTATAATATGATATTAATTAATTAAATAATTTTACTTGTCAGGTTAGTAGAATGGCAGCCCAAATTGCAGAAAATTTTATGTTTCTGGAGCACAGAGAGATGAACAAGGTAAAAAGAAAATCACCAAAGGGGTGCCTGGGTGGCTCAGTTGTTAAGTGTCTGCCTTTGGCTCGGGTCATGATCCCAGGGTCCTGGGATGGAGCCCCACATCGAGCTCTCTGCTCAGCAGGGAATCTGCTCCCCACTGCCCCCCCACTGCCTGTCTCTCTGCCTACTTGCCATCTCTGTCTGTCAAATAAATAAATAATCTAAAAAGGAAAGAAAGAAAGAAAGAAAGAAAGAAAGAAAGAAAGAAAGAAAGAAAGAAAGAAAGGAAGAAAATCACCAAAGTCCCAAAACAAAAGAAAAGGAAAACATTCTAGAAAAAAGTTGCTGTAGCATACTGACTCCAGTAGGGATTTGGGAGTTACTGATGAAACTCTATAGTCATCGCCCTATGCACCACTGTCACGAAAAGAGGAAAATGAGAAAGCAGAGCCAGGGCTCAAGAGAGTCAGAATTGAAATATAAATTAAATGTAATCGTGCCATGTATTACCACCTCTGCTCCCGTGCAACTCAGAAACCCATTTCAGTATAAACACAATGCCATGCTGTTCCATCTGTAAGAGGTTGACCTCAAAGGGGAAAAAATATTCTCACAACCGAAGCTTACTCTTGATTAAGGGAATGTGATTGTAAGGGCAGTTTCTGCAAACCCTTGCAATTCAAATGAACTCTGCAAATTTTAAAAGAATCTCATTGATCAACCTGGCGCTAAACCTCTCCTTTTCTTTCCTTCTTAGTCTCTCCTCTATTTTTTTTTTATTATTGAGCTATATGTTATCATATATATAATGAAAACCTACCATGGCACTCTCTGCTTTCAGTCTACCGATTATTGAGGCTAACAAAATGATTAAAACCCAAGAAAAAGATAAGACAGATAAGGTACCAAAAGAAATAAATACAAGAAGATAGAGTACCACTATTACCTTCAAAATGCTGGAGAAAAAACACCAACAAACTAGAATTTAGTGTGCATCTAAATTATCATTTTAAAGTGAGAGAAAAAAATAAAGACATATTTAGAATTATAGAGAATGTGGGAGTTTAGCACCAAATCAACTTTACTAAAGTAGTTATTAATCAATGTAATCCAGAATCCAGAAGGAAAGTAAGCAATATAAATAATGAAAAAAAGAAACTCCTAAACTCTATATAGTTTAATTAAATTTACTTTCATTAGCAAAACTAAGTTCAATTAACTCCTAATTGTTTAAAAATAATATTTTTTTAAATTTATTTTGTAAAAGAACAATAGCTTCTGGGTATAATGGAGTAACTAAGATCAAATGTACCTTCTCATTGCAAACAATTAGAAAACTGGATTCCTGTCTCACATTGAGGTCTTCCATCCATTTTGAGTCTATCTTTGTGTGTGATGTAAGGAAATGGTCTAGTTTCATTCTTCTGCAGTTGGCTGTCCAATTTTCCCAACACCCTTTGTTGAAGAGACTATCTTTTTTCCATTGGACATTCTTTCCTGCTTTGTTGAAGATCAAAATCCTTGAGATAAAAACACAGGCTCTTCAACCTCAGCTGCAGTAAATTCTTCCTAGAAACATTGCCAAAGACAAGGGAAGCAAGGGCAAAAAAATGAACTGTTGGGACTTCATCAAGATCAAAAGCATTTGCACAGAAAAAGAAACAGTCAACAAACCCAAAAGACAACTGACAGAATGGGAGAAGATATTCGCAAATGACAGATCAGATAAAAGTATCCAAAATCTATAAATAACTTATCAAACTCATCACCCAAAGAACAAAGAATCCAATCAAGAAACGGGCAGAAGACATGAACAGACAATTCTGCAAAGAAGACATCCAGAGGGTCGACAGACACATCGCTGAAAAAATGCTCCACATCACTGGCATCAGGAAATACAAATTAAAACCACAGTGAGTTACCACCTCACACCAGTCAGAATGGCTAAAATTAACAAGTCAGGAAATAACAAATGTTGGCGAGGATGCGGAGAAAGGGGAACCCTCCTACACTGTTGGTGGGAATGCAAGCTGGTGCAACCACTCTGGAAAAACAGTATGGAGGTTCCTCAAAGAGTTGAAAATAGAGCTACCCTATGACCCAGCAATCGCACTACTGGGTATTTATCCCAAAGATACAAATGTAGTTATCCAAAGGGACACATGCACCCAAATGTTTATAGCAGCAATGTCCACAATAGCCAAACTATGGAAAGAACCTAGATGTCCATTAGCAGATGAATGGATAAAGAAGAGGTGGTATATATACACAATGGAATACTATGCAGCCATCAAAAGAAATGAAATCTTACCATTTGCAACAATGTGGATGGAACTAGAAGGTATCATGCTAAGCAAAATAAGCCCATCAGAAAAAGACAATTATCATATGATCTCTCTGATATGAGGAATTTGAGAGGCAGGGCGGTGGGGGGTCATGGGGGTTAAAGAGGGAAAAAATGAAACGAGATGAGATCAGGAGGGAGACAAACCAAAAGAGACTCTTAATCTCATGAAACAAACTGAGGGTTGCTGGGGGGTGGGGGGGTAGGGATAGGGGGGGCGGGGTTATAAACATTGGGGGGGGGGGGGTATGTGCTATGGTGAGGGCTGTGAACTGTATAAGCGTGATGATTAACACACCTGTACCCCTGGGGCAAATAATACATTATATGTTAATTTAAAAAAGAAAAAAAGAAAGAAAGGAAAAAAAAAAAAGAAAACTGGAATAACACAAAAATCCACAGTATTCAGACATACAGACAGACAAGAAAGACTGTGATCACAGAGAAAAGGGAAATAACTGAGTTGAGCCCTGTGATCATCCCAGCTTTCAATCTTGGTACAATATTCTAATGTTTCAGCAAGGGTGCTGCTAAGTGAAGCATGGTGATCTCACGGACTCAAAATAATGCTCAACATCATTACTCACCAGGGAAATGCATATTAAAACCACAACAGGGGCAGCCGTGTGGCTCAGTCAGTTAAATGTGCCACTCTTGATTTCCACACAGGTCATGTTCTCAGGGTTGAGAAATCCAGCCCCACATGTCGGATTACACGCTCAGCAGAGAGTCTGCTTGAGTATCTCTCCCACTGCCCCTCTCCCTACTCGTGTGTGCTATAGACAAATAAGCAAACAAACAAAAAAGAATTAAACCACAACAAATACCAACCCCTATGCACCCACCAGGGCAGCTAAAATAAAATATTGAAGATTGTGAACTCGCCATGTGAACTAGCAGTTGCTCTCCCAGGTATTTGCCCAAGAGAAATGAAAACATGTCCATGTGCAGATCTGTACATAATATTTATAGAAACTTATTTGTAATAATAAAAGGAGAGAGAGAGAAACAACCCAAATACTCACCAACAAGGGAGTGGATAGTTTGTAATATATTCATTCAATAGAACCTTATTTACAAATAAGTGGAACCAAGAACTAACATACATAACATCATGAATAAAAGTCAAAAATATACTGAGTGAAGGAAGATGGACAGAAGAGACTGGGCACTGCGTGATTTCATTTATGTAAAATTCTAGAAAAGAAAAATCTAATTGAGAGTGACAGAAAACAGGTTAGTATTTGCCTGGATCCAAGAAACTGAGAGATTGATAGAAAATGAGCTTCATTGAGATTAAACAGGCAAATTATTTCATAATTTGTTGAAACCACACACTTCCATATTTTTAAGCTATATCTTAATCTAGTTCACTAAAATGTGATAATGAAAAATCTAGGGACACGTTATATAGCTGATACACATATGAAAAGATGTTCAACTTTAGTAGGATTTAGGGAAATGCAATAATACACTATAATCAAATTTGCGAAAATTAAAATGTCTGAAAATACCAGCTGTGGACAAGGATGTGGGGAGTCATGAAATCTCACCCTTGAGATATGGGAGTGTCAACTGATACAACGTCTGGTAGATTTGGGGTATGCTGACCCCATCATGCACAATGACACAGAAACCTGTAGTCAGATTGCCTGGGTTCAAATCCTTCTCATCTAATTATCATAAACTTTTCATTACTTATTTGTAAAGTGAAGATAATGAGTAAAGCTACTTCATTAAAAAAATGCCAGCATCAGATCAATATATAATATATGTAAAGTCTTAGAACAATGCCTGGTTTGATCTGGGAAGGTTACACAGGGAATTTTAATTCTTTCAACATTTATATTTGCTTTTTACTTTGAAAAACATTTGAAGCAAATTGGATAATGTCACATTTTGTAAACCATGTGTTGAGTCACAGATGTTTATGTTGTTCTATGTGAATGGTTCAAGATACTGGAGTTTTATGTTAAAATCATATTCTTCATGTCTTTATAAAAAGTAAGAAAACAAAGGATAGGCATATAAACGTTACAGTTTTTCTTCCAATTCATTTACTCATCATATCTGCAAGTCCCAGCAACAATTATGTTCATAGGCCAACCTCTAAACTAACGAGACTTATTATCATCATAGGTTTCAAGTATATTTCACATTTACAGACTTACTTTTCATTCATGTATACATACACTTGTAGTTTTACCAGATATGGATACTAAAACTGAATTTACATTACTAAATACTAATATAAAATGTTTAGTTCTTTCATTGTATTTAATGTAATTTATTTTACTAAGATTTTGTCTTCATTATTTTTTGAAAATTTTCTTATTATGCTTAATTCCTCTACACTCTAGTCAGGTTTAAAGGTAGAGAGCCTGGATTCAAGCAGCCAGAAGTAAGTTGCTTTTTTTATGACTTTAACTGTTGATTTAATGCATTGCTCAGAGAACCATTAAGTTCTTATCCTAGTGCTCCAGATTCCATTATTGGTTACAATGTTTTTTTGAAAGAGCATTTTATAATTATATCACAAGTTATTTCTGAAAATTTTCCAGAAATCAGTGGATAAAACTATCTAATTTCAACATTTTCTTTAGAGGAAAATTGAGTTATCAAACTGAATGATCTGGGAATTAATAAAATTAAATTAAAAATTGTTCTTTGCAAAAGAGAGAGAAAAAGAGAGAGAGACACAGAGACAGAGAGAGACAGAGGGAGAGAGAAGGAGGGAAAGAGAAAGAATGCAATGAAACTAATAAAATATTAGTTTGTAGCAAAAGGTTTTCCTCATACAGACTCTCATGAAGCTGAGATTAGAACATTTAGTTCCATCACTAAAATAAACAATGGATGCAGCGAGAAACAAGAACAAATATTTGCTAAATAGATTTTTTTTTTGCTAAATAGATATAAAATTTAAAAAGTTTGTTGATATTTCCTTAAATGTAAAGAGATTAAATGCTTTTTAGCTACTAGGATTTCACTTTCTTTATTTTTTTAACACACAATTAATTACAATAGGGTTTTTTATCCCCTTAAGTGGTGGCCTTAGAGGTGATATTTATCATTTTTGAGCTTTATGTTCTAATATAATATATTTTACTTTTGAAAAATTTACCTGGGAATCTCAGAAAAGCAGAAAGCTTGGGGTAAGAATTAGATTTGATTATGATGCATACTCAACATCTAGGAAAATTCCAGTCCCTGAAATTAGCCAATTGTTAAAGTAAATAAAACAGTATATTATAGTCAACCCTTATGTGAAAGATACAAATTTAGCTTATTTTTCTGAGTAGGTACAACATGTAATCAATCACAGCATACAACACAGTGTGGTTAAGAATGTGAGTTTTGTAATTTGCATTTCTGAGTAGACATTTTCCTAGCTGGGTGACCTAAGGTGAATTACTACATGTTTCTGTATCTCGATTTCCTCGTCTTCTAAAAGGAAGTTATTAAAAGTTGTTTTTAGTCTCATTGGTTTGGTATTAGAATTAATAAATTAATAAATCTACAATGTGGAGTGTAATGGACCAAATGTTTGCATCTTCCCAAAATTTATGTCAAAGCCCTAACCCCCAATATGACGGTATTTTGAGGTAAGGCCTTTCAGAGATAATTAGCTTTAGATGACATCATGAAAGCAGGGCCATTGTTTCACTTGGTCGCGCTCTCTCTCTCTCCACCACATGAGGACACAGGGAAAAGCCTACCATCTACAAGCCAAGAATAGGGTCTTCATCCAGACCCCGCCACCATGTTGGTACCCTAACCCTAGACTTCCCAGCCTCCAGAACTGTGAGAAATAAATACCTGTGGGTTAAAACATCCTATTTATGTCACTTTGTTACACTACCCCACACAGACTGAGACATGAGAGTACATAACAAGTAGTTACTACATAAATGTTAGTTTATATTATTTCATCTTTTGTTTATTGCCGAGTATGTAATTTGCACTCAAGTTTTTGATTTCTGCACATACACTAAAATGTGAAGAAGGAAGGAGACACAGGAAATTCAAAACTGAAAGCCAATCTGGAACCACTTACCCTCCTCCATTTTCAGGATTTACAACACAATCCTGGTCCAACATTTCACAGCCACACAGGTCGTCAGTGAATACGACCAGGATGGAACTCACGGTTTCTTTCCCCAGAGTCAGCAGCTTTTCCGCAATACTTCTCTTACCAATCCTTAGGTACCTTTTAAAATAAATCATAGATCAGAACACCCTTCTAAAGATGTAGTTTAGAGCGATAAATATGAAATTATAATTCAACTCCCACCTCCCGTTCACCCCTGGTAGCATATTAGAAACCTTTTCTCTAGAGAAATTTGATTGTTCCAATACAAAGTCAAGTATCTAGAGACCCTAAGAATTTTTTTTTTACGGAATTTCTGACACATGACCATTTATTTCTTTTTATTTTTTGTTCGTTTTTATTTGTTTATTTTTGACATTGAGAGACAACTGTGAGCTTCAGGCGGAAGCACATGCCATTTGGACATTTCCTGTTTCTTATTTCTGCTGAGGTAAGTCTTTCAACTGCTCTAGCTGTCCATTAGTCTGCTAACTTTTCATCATCCCCATGCCTGTTCAGTTCAAGGAGGCATCATTCTCCACCTACGGTATCCTGATAGCCTCCTTAACTAGGCTTGCAGCCCCTGGAATGGTCTATGTTTGGGGTCTTTGTGTGCTGTAGCTACTGATTCCTTCAAAATATGAGTCTGCCTCTGCAATTGTGATATATTGACTGCCATTTCTACAACAGCCGGAAAGCTTTTCTAAGCCATGTATCATTTGTCTCTGTTTGATTGTTTGCTTTTTGCCTTCTTTTCCTCATTTGAAAAAGTAAAACATGTCTATTACAGAAATACGGACAGCAGATTATGAAAAGAAAATAAAGATTACGTATACCTGCACCATTCAGACCAAGGTGAGTCACTTTGAACACTTTGGCATGCATTTTTCCAGTAAAGCCAGGTTTTGACTTTGCCTTTCTACCTACACTAATTTGGTCACAAGAACATTGTTTACTATGAAGGCATTTTGATCTCATTGTCCATTTGCTTTTCATTTTGAAAATAGCAATGATGGGGCACCTGGGTGGTTCAGTGGGCTAAGGGTCTGCCTTCTGCTTAGGTCATGATCCCACTGTCCTGGGATGGAAACTTGCATCAGGCTCTCTGCTCAGCAGGGAGCTTTCTTCTCCTTCTTCCTCTGCCTGCTACTGTGCCTACTTGTGCTCACTCTCTCTCCCTCTCTCTCTGTCAAATAAATAAATAAATAAAATCTTAAGAAAAGAAAATAGTATGGACATGTCAAGTACAGAATTCAATGTGGTCAGCAACATCAAAAAACTATTACCGTGATAATATCTATCCATCTTGAATCACAGTTCAGTACTGAAATAGTGAGATAATTTGCTCATAATTTTGTAAATTAGCTAAGAAATAAAATACAAATCATAAATCTTTTATTCAGTTCATAAGCCATATAACTATGTAAGAACATCAATCTGCAATAAAATAAAGAATGGCTGGCCCTGCAGGCAGTTAAAATCTTACATAGATGAGAAAATTTCAATACCATTTAGAAGTTATACTAACTGACAGTAAAAACTTTATAGAAACAATCAACAGGGACTAAAACTTACAGTTTCTACAATTATTTGATAAAAATTTTATTGCTTAAATTTGGTGTAAGAGCCCATTCTTACTGACAAAGCATGACTTCAACTTGACTTCCCTGCGGTTTGTTTTCTTATCAGACTATTGTCCTATCAGTTTCATTTTGGGAGTATGTGATACAAAGAACTGAAAAAAAACAAAACCACAAGAACTACAGTTAGCAAGATTCAAAATAAACAAAAATTCATTAAACTTAAGTAAATCTTCATTGTAAAATGTATCAGAAAATAACTGTTCCTTTGACAATTATGCTTAAACGGCCCTATTCATAATATTGATCATAGAATTACATTTGCTTAATTGCAATAATATCAGAAAACATCTTTTGGTAAAAATCTACCAATATTGGTATAACTTGGTTAAAATATTCCCTAACGAACTGAGACTTAATAAGGTTCTGGGTTGGGTACCTGAGTGGCTCAGTCAGTTAAATGGCTGCCTTCAACTCAGGTTCATCTCAGGGTCCTGGGATTGAGCCCTATTTCCGGCTACTTGCCCAGCGGGGCATCTGCTTCTCCCTCTCCCTCTGCTGCTCCCCCTACTTGTGCTCTCTCACTCACTCTCTCTTTCTCAAATAAATAAATAAAATCTTAAAAAAAAAAAAGGTTTCTGGGTCAACAGGATGGGAACAAAATGGTGGGATCACATTTCATACACCTCTTATCCCCCACACATGCTAGATGGAAAGCAGCATGTGATGCATTTTACTGATCTCTAATTTTCTTTAATGAAGAATTTGAAATAGTTAAAAATCATTAAATATAATTATAAATCTAATTTATTTTGTGTCCAATCTTACTTATTCTCAACTGAGGAATTTTTATTCAAAATACTGTCATATTTTTCATCTTAAAAAACAAGAACCCCTTGCAGCTTGAGAAAGAAACAATGACTAATGCTGGTGAAACTCTCTGTGTCCTTCTGTACTCACATTCTCATAATTTGTTATAAACAAAAGCTCTATCATACTCCTGATACATTTCTTCTATTTATTACCATTCAAGTCTCTAGACAGACCTGAGCTTAAGCCTAGCTCTGCCAATTATTAATGGCAGGATCTTTTTTAAATTACTTAGTCCTGATAGCTCAAAGTCCCCTCAGTGAAAAATGGGGAAATAATCTTAGCATATCTTTTGTGTTGTTGTGTTGATCAAAGGTCATGCATAAAACCACTTAGTATTGTTCTTGGTGCATGGTGCATATGTAATAAATATCGAGTTATTATTATGGCCATTGTCTTTAATAAAATTAAGATTAATTCCTAAAGCCATATGATGTGCTCTTTTTGCGGTGGCTTTCAACTAGAGGCTTAAGAACATATTAGGAATAAATATAAAACTTATTAGGAATAAATAAATATAAATATAAATAATATATAAAATATAAATATATAATGAACAAATATATTCATATATATATGAATAAGTATATTCATATATATATTCATATATAATAAATATATGAATAAATATAAAACATATTAGGAATAAATATAAAACTTAAAGTAAAAGTCATGCATCACAAAAGACAAAATTGCCATGCAAGTATCAAATTATTTGTGTAATAGTATAATAATATTTGTAATGTATTTCATATTTTTTTTCAAAATGTGTAAGTAACTAATTAACTGCATTTAAGGCAGTACAGAAAAGTGTCTTCCAAAAGACAATAGTGAAAATAAAATACAACCTTCAATATCGACATGGTCTCTATACCACTTTAAGACAGCTGATGGGGATTCTTTCTGCATGTTACTATAACCTGTGTGCATGAAGAAGAGGTGACATACTGCCAGAATTTGCAGGATATCCATTTCATATTTGAAGTGTTAGATATATTTCTGTTCATTTATTTGTTTGTTTTTACACATTCTCCTTGGTAGCTAAATCTAATTACACTTAACCATGCCTGTGTTTACTCAGATTCACACTCAAAGAATAACCTTAATCAAAAAAGGATCATTCACACTTTTGAGCCTTGATTAGGAACATTGAAAAATAACATTTTAAAGATTCCCAAATGCAGAATATGCAAACCATTCAGTAATTGTTATCACATAATCTAAAATAAACTATGCTCAGTGTCAAGTGAAAAAAAAGGCACATGGGAGAATACTGTGTTTAATCAATATGGCAGGAAACATATTATTTTCTGCAGTAATTGCACTTCCCATGCAAAGACATAACATTAAAACATATTCTATCAACAATTTATGTTAAACCACATGTATTTTTTATAAAAATTTAATGAAGTAGATATTGCTGTTTAACTTCCAATTGTCTTGTCTTTTGATTTGTTCAGAGGAAAAAGTAGCAGAGCATAATTTAAGTATCATCAGTCTTCAGGGTTATCTTCCAATACAACCACTAAAATTGGGTACCTGTAAAAGATATCAGTGATATGCACATATCTCATCAAATATATCTTTTAAGGTATAAATGTAATCCATGCTATTAATCAATGCTTATCTCTTGGTGAAAGATCAAAGACATGGAAAAATAAACCAGAAGTAGAATACTTTTTCTTTTTTCCCAGCTGTCTTACAAATAGCTAATAGACATAGTACACTTGGGCCCAAATATATGTAATTTTGCAATATTTTTATTTTTTTATTCTTAACTTGAATTTCATGGAATAACAACATATATATTGGCCAAAATAAATGTTTACAGTATAACATTCTCAACCTCTTCATTTTGCAGGTGTATTGATTCTAAGAGTTTCAGTTTAAAAATCACTCAATGTTTTAAAATGTATTTACATATATAATATATACACAAATATACAAGAATGTTTTTTGCATTATAGTTTCTTTTTTTGAAAACATTTTTTATTAACATATAAGGTATTATTAGCCCCAGGGGTACAGGTCTGTAAATTGTCAGGTTTACACACTTCACAGCACTCACCAAGCAGCATAGTTTCTAATCACAAAATATTTTGAAACTCTGAATGTCCACCAATATGGAATTGAGTAAATAAATTATTATATATTATTACAATTAAAGAATATATCATCATTAAGAAAATAAAGTATATCTACATGATCTTAATGTGAGACAATCTCATATATATATATATTTTTTTTTTAAGATTTTATTTATTTATTTGAGAGAGAGAGAGACAGAGTGAGAGAGCATGAGAGGGGAGGTCAGAGGGAGAAGCAGACTCCCCATGGAACTGGGAGCCTGATGTGGGACTTGATCCCAGGACTCCGGGATCATGACCCTAGCCAAAGGCAGTCACTCAACCAACTGAGCCACTCAGGAGCCCTCAGATATATTTTTAAATGATAGTAAGTTGTGTAAAAACAAGTGGAGTTGATTACCAATGAGATTAATAAAGAAATGTACACACACACACTTATAGAGATATTGTAGATTAATTGATGGCAAAAATTTCTCTAGAAGAATTAATGGCAGTGGGGTGGGAAACAGTTTACTCTATACACTTTTATACATTTAAAATTTTTTATCTACACAAAAAGTAAATAACCTCTTCTTTTTAGGAAAAGAATATCTAGCTAAAATATTGGTGCTTTAGTATTTTGAGCAACTATAATATCTGAAAAACAAGTTACTGGTACAGTCATGTTCAGAACTAAATTCCAAACTGATTATCCCAAATAACTTCTACCAAAGACAATAAAAGATATATAGCATACATAACATATATTGTGTAATTGAAATTTACTAAGAGAGTAGAACTAAATGTTTTCACTAAAAAAATGAAAAGTGTAAATATGTGAAATGATGGATGTATTAATTATAACTCAGTAGGGGAACCCCTCCCAAAGTATGTGTGTGTGTGTATATATATATATATGTATATATATGTACATATATATATATATATATATATATATACACACACACACACACATATGTCAGATTATCACACTGTATTCTACAATCCTACAATATTATTTATCAGTTATACCCAAATAAAGAAAAATACATTTAAAAAATTTTTTTTACATTTAAAAAATATTTAAATGAAGGTATATAACATTACAGATAGAAGTATTCCTATAATCTTGACAAAGAAGCTAGCTATTATGATGAAGTTAGGAAATTAGCAATGCTAGTTATAAAATAGTAAGATATTGTTACTATGTTAGTGATAATTGATTATTCATATTGAAAGGCTACCATATGCAATAGATTTATTATATATGAGGCGGACAAGGATGCAGCCAAAAAGCTCTAATATGCTGACATGACCCAATTTATTCAAGGTCACTCAACCAATCTGTGTTAAAATCAGAAGTGAAATACAGCTCATAATGGAGCCCTCATTTCACTAGACAGCACTGTCTGATAGAAGTGGGTGGCATTCATCATGGTGACACATTACCTGTAGGCTGCACCAATGAAGTGAGACATCCATAATAAAAGAAAAGTAGTAAAAAAAAATAGAGACAAAAAGTCCATTTATTCAAGTTAAAGAGTATTCCCCTTCTGCAATAGTTCTAGATTAACCAGTATACTCATTCTGTCCCATGGACCTATTATAATAAGTAGGAACAAGATGGAAAAGCAGTATTTGGGGTTAAAAAAAAAAAGCATCTGGAGTGGCATATGAGTTTCAGACTCCATCACTTTCCCTTTAGTCCTCTGACTGAATTTGTGGTCAGCACTAACCAAATGCAAACATACTTTATAAAGTCACTTTCTCAGCTCCCTATTGTTTGTTCTCCTTAGTTAATTATGATTACAATGCATTTTCAGAAACAGAAATGTATAAAAGGTATTCAAACCTGACTTATTGTCCTCTAAATATGGCTCAAACCTTCCCTTACAACATTATTTATCTGCAAAAATCAAATGCAATTTTATTAAATGGATGTATATTTTGCAGCTCACAATTTTAAATAAGTTTGAACAGTAATTGCATTTCCCAACAGTCTCCTGGGAGGAAATAAAATATGATTTTTTTCCCCTGACCTCCAACTGCAGGAAAATTACTTCATTATTACTTTACTCTGTAATAGACTGTCTCTATAATCATTTACTTTGATGTTACATAATCTGAAATATTTTTACAAATAAATGAAAAACTTTTCCTAAAGATAACTTTCTACACACACACACACACACAAACACTCCCCAAAATGAAAAAAATTATATCAAGTAAGTATTTAAAGATGTAGACAAAATTCCTCTGAATTGTCTCTTTTTTCAAGTTAATTCTCTTCAACATTTGGTAGCTCATCTATAGATACACTGCCTTTACCAAACCATCTTGGAATATAATATCCAGTACCCAAAGCAAAGAATTGTTTTCTCCATCATGCTGGCCCTATTTATTTATTATTTACATTTATTATTGCAAAGGAAGTCACAACTCTTTTTTTAGGTACTTTCTACTATTAGCTAGTATTGAATTAAAATTCCTACATTTTTTGTACCCTTATTTCAATGGGTAACTAACCTGTTCTTGTGAATTTCCTGTTGGCAAGCAATCATACATTTGTATTGTCACTTAATATTTTTTCTTCTCAAAATTATTTCAACCTCTCAAGGACTTCTTTGTATTTGATACTGTAATTGATCATTTTTGTTTCTTTACAATATCTGTCACCTCACAATTAGATAGGCAAGCTATCAGTGTCCTCATCCAAGTCATTAATAAAATATTGAATGTGCAAGAGCCAAAGAAAATGCCATAACATTCCAACTTGACATTGACATATATCATCATTTTTAGACTGTGATTCCACCCCTCTCCATTATTAGCTGTGATATATTTCTATACCTGGTCCAGTAACAACTCTTAGAACCCTGTCAAATGCCTCACTGAAATGCTGAAGCACTATGACTTCCAGTCTATGAACACTCGGTTCAGGGACAGGTACAACAAATAGAATATTCACTTAGGTCACAATAAATACCTTAACATGCATGGCTGTCACACACACACACACACACACACACACACACACACACACACACACAAAATTACTAATTCTAATCAATATTATTAAAAAGGGATACCACCTATCATAATCCTTTTTAAGAGACTCCTCACTCTTACTTTTCCGTATCATCTACTTATGTCCTTATTTCTATGCCTCATATCCTTTCCACCAGAATTCTGGATCTCACACATTAGTTAAACTAAAAAAAAAAAAAAAAAAAAAAGATATCACAGTAATAGAAGTTGCCAGCTTTTTAGTTTTCTAAGAGAATATAAATAAACTAACTCCTTTATTATTGTTCTCGATTAAAGAAATAATTTTTTAAAATATGAGTTTATTTTTTAGAGGAAGTGCATGAGTAAGAGGGGCAGAGGGAGAGGGAGAAACTCTCAAGAAGACTCCATGCTGAGTGCAGAGCCTGATACAGGGCTCGATGTCATGACCCTGAGATGATGACCTGACCCCAAACCAAGAGTCAGTTGCTTAACTGATGGCACCACCAAGGTGCCCCCAAAAAATAATTTTTATCATTAGAATAAGAAGAATATAACTCAGAAATTAAAAAAAGAATTAATTACATTTACCTTTATGAAAACTGACCACATTTTCTTATTTACTTTTTTCACTGGCCGAGAAAATATTTCCACAGGCTATCTTCTAAAGGCCACTGATCTAGAGCCTGTTCTCAGCAGATCAAAAAAGGAAATACTCCATTTACTCAATATACATACAGAAAAGAGTGCTATGTGTCAGAAATTGTGATAGGTGTGCCAGGGATGGAACATTTCTTTAAGATATGCTTAACTAAGGAGAAATGACAGGCCAACAGAAGGATAATCAATTCTGGTACAGACTGTTGGTAAGTGTTCTAACAGGATCAGGATAGGGTGCTGAGAAAACATGGAGTGAGGGCCTACCATGTTGATCTAAAATGAGCTAAAAGTCTTCCCAGAGAAAGTGAGGGTTAAGTTAAAAGCTAAGCAATTGACAATGATAATGACTACAATTAGCATGATATTAAAGAGCAGTAAGGAAAGAGGGAAAGAGAGAGGGGAAGGCTGTTCAGATAATAGAAGCAAGTAATGAGGCCAGGCATTGAGAACAAAATTGAAATTCTACAGTCACTAAAAGTAGTTTAGCATAAAGCACAAAATCCAAGTATAGGATTGACCCAACATGAGAGATATTATTAGATTATTAACGATAACAGTGCCTACTTTCTAATTAGTTTCTACGTGATGCTTTATAGCCATTTATTTAAATTAATTTCATTCTTCCTTTTTCTTATATTTAACAAGTACTTTTAAAGCACTTATATTTACCAGACTTTCTTCTCAGTAAGAGAAAGGAGAGAGAGACTAATTTAATCCTCACAATATCTATGTATATTATTTTCCCCATAATATTTATGGGAAAACCAATCCATATAGACACTACATAACTTGCTCAAATGATAGAGCTGGTAAGTAGCAGAATTTGGTGTCAACCCCAATCTAGCTCCCGAATCTATGCTCTCAAATACTACATTATGCATAAGAAATGTATAGTATCTCCATTTTATTTTTTTAAGATTTTATTTACTTATTTGACAGAAAGAGACAGCAAGAGAGGGAACATGACAGGGGGAGTGGGAGAGGGAGAAGCAGACTTCCCACTGAGCAGGGAGCCCCATGCAGGGCTCAATTGAGGGCTCCATCCCAGTAACCTGGGATCATGACCTCAGCCACCCAGGCGCCCCAACCAGGAGCTCTTTTTTGTTGTTGTTGTCGTTGTTTAATTCTTATTTCATGTTATTTTATTTTATTTTCAGTGTTCCGAGATTCATTGTTTATGTGCCACACCCAGTGCTCCATGCAACACTGGCCCAAGATTACACTGTGTCTCTCTCTGTCAAATAAATAAATAAAATCTAAAAAAAACCCACAAAAAAACAAAAACCACTGGCCTAAGAATTCATGTCTACCCTACCTTAACCTCCTGTTCTACAGCTGAAAGAGCGTGACTGAACATTCTGAAGCCAGACTGCCTGTGTTCATATCCCAACTCTACTACTTATTAACTACTGCTTATTAACTGCCTTACTCTGGAAAACTTTTCTTGCTTTCTTATGCATCAGTTTCTCCATCTATAAGGTATGCAATTGTAAAATACATGCCATATAAGGTCATAGGTAAGAATTAAAGGACGACTACTTCTAAAATACTTCAGAAGAGAGCATAATTGATAATGCCCAATAAGAATCATCTGTTATTATATTGTTTTACATGGCTTCCTGGTAACAGCAGGCTCCGAAAGCATTTGTCATGATCAAACAGAATTTCACAGATACGTGTTCAAAGAAAATACTTTGTTTTATAAAACCACACCTAACCAGATCAAATGAGCGAACTAATCATGTAACTTTCTAGGGTACAATTGGACCACTGATAGTTTTAATATTAAGTTAATCATTCATTTTAAATGTTTTGTTTTCCTTGTTATGGAAAGTTTAGATTTAGGACGTACAGGCACTGGTTTTACCTAATGGGAAAATTAAATGGATTCGTTGGCTTTGTTGCTGAGTGAGCCTTTTTGAGAACTGGCTTTCTGTTGAAAAAGAAGCCAGTAAGCCCATTTAGAATGGTACAACCTGTCAGCTGAATGTACCATTTGTTGACTTCAACAATGAGATGCCTACCATTGACTTTTTTTCTTTATTTTAAGGCTCCTTAAAGAAGATAAGTACAACAGAATTTTGGCTGAAATCTAGTGGGGAAAAATAAGATGAATTCCTTACAATGAAAATGAAATTTTCAGGTATAATTAATTCTCTAACCCAACCTATAACCTCATAAACTTGTCTTTTGTACATTTTGCAATTCAGTAAAAGAAAATTCATGAGTGTCTACTATATGTGAGGCCTTTTCAAAAATCTGCTGAATTAAGACTATCATATTGTGTCACACCACGTATCACACTGTGCTTCTGGTACATTGTGTGTCAGACACCAACCATACACAGAATAACAAGATATGGTCCCTGCCCTGAAGGAATAATTATGTTTTGGTTATCTTATAATTCCAAAATTTAAATGACCACTAAACCTGATATTTACCATTGATATTTATTCAATCAACAACAGTCAAAATATTTATTGGTTGCTTTCCTGTTAGTACCTAATGCATATTTATCTTCCCCTAAAAGGAAAAGGAAGCATAGTAAGATACGTCCATTGACATTTTGTTCATGGAGATCTCTCTTTCAAATTAACAAGTAGATATTTAAAAACTTGGTATCAGGCGTTTGGCCTATCTTGATTCAGAATCAAGAATTATTACTCATTATTGATATAATTCTTAGTGGAAGAGAAAATTGATTACCTCCACTTTTGTATGAGTAAATGTTTTGTACTTACGAAACAAAACTTATTCTCAATTAGAACAATCAGGTAAGTCCTTTCCAAGGTGAAGTACAGCTAAATGTAAGAATTAGCATTGTACAATGTTCAATAGAATATCCCAGATAAACTCCTTGGTCTAAAACAATAGTGGTCCTTTTGATTTCTGCACTAACATTTTTGTCCTGTACATAAAAAAGAAAATAGTCATTAGCATATTCTGAATAAAATGCTTATTTGTCCATCCAGTATAAAGTAACTGTCCTCATTTTTTCATGTCTTTTTGCTCTCATCTGACAGGAACTGCCATTAAAGACTATTTCATAGTATTGTAGTTAACCCTTCTTTTTATTTCCCCAAAGCAATTTGTTTAGAAAGTATATCAAGAGGAATTTCTTTTTTAAAAGGAGAAACACAAAAGCATTTGAATGAATTAGGAGGATAAATAATCATTATCCATAAAGATGGAAGTCAAGATATACCATTTTACTAATTGTAAATAACATCCCTGATGCTAATCTAGAAGAGAAATAGTTCATCAGCTTAAATTAAGACTATGCTTGTCCCTCTACAGAGTTAGTGAGTGGAAACATGCACACTGCATTTGACCTGCAGTAAGTCAGGAGATCCTGAAATTTTATTACGAGCTCCACATCAAATTTAACAGGACAGTCATTTAGGTTTAAATCAAAAGTATGTGCTCTCTGAATACTGATTTTTTTTTTTAACTTGGAAAAGGAATATTTTATGCATGAATTGCTATGGTATGACTTAGTTGAGAAAAATACCATGATTATCCTTTTTTTTTTTTTTACTGTGATCATCTTAAGATAACATTTAATCAACTCCCTTTCTATTAAAAACAATTGTGTTTCTATATCCAGAGGAATAACTGGACAGTTTTCTTCACGATTAGAACTGGAAGTGTTTTCTCTAATATTACAAAAGAAATGTTGGTATTGCTCTGAACCATTCCACTAACTGCAAATAGGAAGAGTCATGAGTTTTTACTAGTTACTCACTTTGACCTTCAACCAGTCACCTTCATTAGGAGGAGCTCCAGCAATATTTGGCCCAGCTGGGTTTAACTCGACAAGCCCGGAGACTAGTCATTTTCATAGTGCTACAAAACATAGTGAACTTCAAAAACCAGAACACATGCATTTTCTGTGCTTTCCTTCTCCATGTAACAGCAAAGTACTTTGTGGGTTTTTTGTTTTTGTTTTTGTTTGTTTGTTTTTTAATATATACATCTGGGGTCCACATGCTACTTTTGTTCTGTTGATACATGCAAAAAGCCTCTTCAAGAATATTGGCTCAATAACTGAGTCTATTTTTTTGAAGCACTTAGAGATGATGCTGGAAGAATCAGAAGAAATGGTAGGGGACCTTAGAAGCCATTAAGTAAGCAGGGAACAACTTACTCAAACTCTTAACCAAGTGTAACTTAATAATTTCTTTTCTTTTCTAAGATTTTATTTATTTATTTGACAGACAGAGATCACAAGGCAGAGAGGCAGGCAGAGGGTGGGGGGGGGGGTGGGAAGCAGGCTCCCCGCTAAGCAGAGAGCCCAAATCGGGGCTTGATTCCAGGACCCTGAGATCATGACCTGAGCCGAAGGCCGAGGCTCTAACCCACTGAGCCACCCAGGTGCCCCATAATTAATTTCTGATATACATATTATACAATAATAACTACAGTATTTTGAATCCTTACCATGTACTGAGACTGTTCTAAGAATTTGCTATAGCTTATCTAATTTATTTTTTTTTAAGATTTTATGTATCTATTTGACAGAGAGATAGCAGAAGTAGGCAGAACAGCAGATAGAGGGAGAGGGAGAAGCAGACTTCCTGACCAGCAGGGAGCCCGATGCGGGACTAGATTTCAGAACCCTGGGATCATGACCTGAGCCAAAGGCAGACAATAACCGACTGAGCCACCCAGGTGCCCCTTATCTAATTTATTTTTAAATAAATTGTGGTGTAACTAAAACAGAAAGTTCAGTAACTTGCACAGATGACACAGCTAAAAACGGGAGAAATCCAGCTTTCATCAAGTGGCATTATTTATTATTCAAAAATGTTCACAAAGTTTGTTTTTTTTTTTTTGCCCACACCTCTCCTATCATGTCATTTTTTTCCCACTCTAATAATCAAATGAGGAAACATAAAAAGAAATTAGAAAAGTTAGCTTGTTGCTATTGCTTTCATTTTTGATGCTAAGAGGTATCTGATTTGTCATCCTTTTTTCCAATAAAATGTTTCATTCTTTAATATCCTAGGTTGATCATGAGCAAATCTTTAGGTTCGTTAAGCTAAGTTTCAAAATTCCTAAGAGTGGGTTTTCCGATTCATAGGATAATGGCAGCTAATTAAATTAAAATCTGTTTTTCAGGTACAGACAGATCCATAAGAAGAGATTCTAACCAAAAACAGAAAACAGAAACCCATTCATATTGTATAATCACAGCATATAGGGTAGCACTGTTCTCAATTTCCACATAAGTGGGAAGACAAATTCCTAAGCTTGGCACAGCCTGCTGGGGAGCCCGTGCTGAGTGGGGCCCAGTGATGATAGAAGACAGGTGGGGTCATTGTAGCATGAAATCATCCAGAATACCAGAGGCCACTTAGGGTAAGGAAGGTTTTGGAGAATGGCACAGGCCTTTGGAATGCTGAGGCCTGCGTGACCGCTTGGTCATAGGAATGCCTAGGGGAGTTGCCTTCCCCAAAGCTTTCTTAGCCAGAATGGCAGCCCTGGGATCTAAGCAGTGTAGGCATTGTCCCTTAGGTTATGTTTAGCAGAACTTGTAGAACACGCAGATTAGCATATTGTATCTTTCCCGTAAACAGATCCTACTAGTTTCAGTAAGACCCCTTGCCACACATCACGTGCTTGAGAAATAGTGATAAGGATTTGTGATTATCTGGAAGGACCAATAAAAGCAGCCGCAAGGAAGAGCAAGGGTCTTCGACTCTGAGCATTGACCCTCTTGCCTTCCCCTCTTTCTTACAGCAGAGTTTGGAGTAATCTTTCATCCGTAGGTACAGGGAATGCGGGTCATTCCCCACAGAGATACTCCCTAAAAGAGAAAGACACACCTGAGTGAGGAAATTATAACAGACCAAGGTAGCATGAGATCAGAACGTGGTCTACAGGGTAATCAACAGAAGGGGCCTCAACACTGGCCAGAACAATACATGACCATTTTGAAAGAGTACTGCTTCTGATATATCTTAGAAACTTCGGGTAAAGGGAATGAACAGAATAAAACAGGTGGTGGAAATTAACGTTACTGCAGAGCAAGGTGAATTCCAAGCCTCAGCAAGGAGTTCAGCTGTTGTGAGTAGGAAGTTCCTTATAGGCCCCTAGAACATAGAACTCACACAGTTCTGCTAATCCCATAATGGGCATACCTGCTGTTACAATCTTTAAAATGGAAGGAAAAACTAAGAAGCAAATGCCTCGTCTCCTCTTAGGGGATAGAAATACTTTTCTATTAGACATTTGCTCTAATTAAATTATACATTGTTAAGTGTCTTAATTAACTTATGGGGGAGTCTTAAGTCTACCGGGCTTTTTACCTTCTGCTCTTTACCATGAGTCCCGCAACTCCGCCCTTTATCTCATCAGTGATCCATCAGTTTATGAACAAACACGTGGAGGCTCTCAAAAAATATACGTTGTGTTAAAAATATATGTTGTGTTAAAAATTTTAAAAAGCTCCTATAGAACAAAATTGAATCACAAAATCGAACAGCCTACCAGATATTCTCTTTAACATCACCTATTAAAGATACTGTACTTCTGCTACACAGCAGATCAGGGCACTTCTAAAATAAGAAATCTAGTAAATTACCCTAACTTTGGCTTCCTATCTGCATGTGTTTGTTTTTCTCATCCAAGAAAATCTGTTGTTTTAAAATTGACAGGAAATATCAGGCAACATATACACAAAGTTACAGTAAGAAGGAAACAACCTAATGGAAGGATTTAGTTGCAAGCAATTTATCTGAGATTTGATCCAAAGACAGATGACAAAAACAGGGGAAAATGAGGCTCTGAAAGCCTGTGCAGAGCATGCATTAGAACTATCCCACTGAAGAATGTAGGAGCAGATTGATTTGTCGACCACCTCTGTCCTTCACTGGTTTAGGGTAACTCCTGGGGCAGTAACAATTCCAGCCTGTTCTGTGTCCAGAGTGCATATGCCTATAGACAGTGAATATTCTCAAATGGAAAATTCAGGCTTATTGCCAGTTTTGATTGAGGAGATGAGTGCATTTAGAAAGAATATGGAAATTAGAACAAAGCTATTCTGTAGAACCTTTCCACAGCCCTTATATATGAGCTTCATGTTTTACAACTATATGCTATCAAGTCAACAACAAAATTCTTTCTCCATGTGTAAGAGTGTATACACACACTCTCATACACACAATTATTAATTTGTTTCCAAATATGATTTTTTCAATTTTATTTATTTATTTATTTATTTGTTAAAGATCTTATTTATTTGACAGACAGAGATCACAAGTAGGCAGAGAAACAGGGAGAGAGAGGAGGAACCAGGCTTGCTGCTGAGCAGAGAGCCCGATGCAGGGCTCAATCCCAGGGTCCTGGAATCATGACCTGAGCCAAAGGCAGAGGCTTTAACCCACTGAGCCACCCAGGCATCCCAAACTTGTTTCCAAATACGATTAATGCTACTTCGTCTTTTTCCATGAATAATCTTGGTTTGACCATTGAACCAGTAGGCGTAATAGATGCCACGACACATCATCTTTGAAGATCCTGGACAACATCTTTGAAACCTTGTAAGCCTCTTCAATCATATATAAACATTGAGAATGTCTTTGATTCTTGTCTAACTTCTCACAAAATCAAGTAATTCTTTCCATTCTCACTACTATAGTACTATAGGATGGATTACTAAACAGCCTTTTGACTCTACTCCATAATGCTGACTTTATCTTCTCCAGGTGAAGCTCCATAGTGATTATTTGTTCTAAACTCCAAACCAGGGGTGCCTGGGTGGCTCAGTCCCTTAAGAGTTTACCTTTGGCTCAGGTCATGATCCCAGCATCCGGGGATCAAGCCCCACATCAGGCTCCTTGCTCAGTGGAGATCCTGCTTCTCCCTTTCCCTCTCCCTCTGCCTGCTGTTCTCCCTGCTTGTACACTTTCTCTCTCTCTCTGTGTGTGTCAAAAGAATAAATAAAATCTTTTTTAAAAAGTTAAATTAAATTAAATTGTAAAACTCCAAACCAACCAGATATCACCCCTCTTTTTTATAACACTCCAATTCCCATGGACGGGGTTTTAATCCCCCTCTCTGGGCCATTAGGCATGTTCTTCTCTTAGCCTGAAACATTTTCTCCAGTTTCTCCATGTGGAAAACTTTATCTTTGACATCAAACCATTTGTTTCTTCCTTTCCTGTCCTACTGCCAACCTTTGTCAAATGACCTTCTATGTGCTTCTGTGGTGCCTGTATTTCCCCATCACTGTCATAGCCCTTTTATCTGTCTTCCCCCACTAGACCATGAGCCCCTTGATGGGAGAGGCCAGTCTTCTTATTTACAGTTTTGTTCCCTATGCTTTGTAGGAACTTTAAATTTTGTTTGGAGTCTATGAGGCCAGCAGTGTGTAATGATGTCTTAAATGAGTAAATGATTCTACATTTAAAGATTGAGTGCTTATTGAATATCAGGTACTGGGAAACCCAAGTCTCAAATGTCCAGTGGATATTTGGCTAGAAATGTATAATAAATGTAAGTGCAGATGAAAGAGTTCCTGAACTGGAAAAATGGTGTATTAAAAGATTTGCTCCATATCACTGGAAATTTACTTGAAGCTAAAAAACACAGTAGATAAGTTAATATTAATTAAACTACTTTCTGGTACACTAGATTTTAATTACATTTTTTTCTTGTCTGATAATTTGTCCTCATCTATCATCTTTTGCTCACCCCAATTTTTTTGCTACCTAGTAACCATTACAGTCCTCAATAACTTACAATGTGTCTTGTGTTACTAACTTTGAATTTAACAAGGCTGTGTTACTGAACATCTTTAATTAAATATTAATCCCTTTAATGGTTGGACATATATAGAAAATCAAACATCTGGGAGAAAAATATGGGCCTTTTAAATTTATTAAAATGAAGTGCACATGAAGAGATAACTGTACTCAAATCCCAAAACCTTCAACCCTACATGCATATATACCACCACAACCCACAGTTTTGGAAAAAGCAATCCTTTGTTGGTTTTGCTAGAAAGTTTTTGCTGAAAACCCTCATAGGATATCTTAGTTGTAAGGATTACGTAAGTCACAGTAGCATGCCCTATACCCCCAACTGTTGTCCATTTACATTGTAAATATTTCAGCATTTTTTATCTAATATCTATACCTTGATTCTTTTTTTAAAAGATTTATTTATTTATTTTGGAGTTAGAGAGTGCCTGTGTAAATTGGGGGGAGGGGCAAACGGAGAGGGAGAGAGAGAATCTCAAGCAGACTCCCTGCTGAGCATGAAGCCCAGTGGGGCTCCATCTCATGACCTTGAGACCATGACCTGAGCCGAAATCAAGAGTCAGACACTCAAGCGACTGAGCCACCCAGATGCTCCCTTTAATTTTTTATTTAACTTTTTATTTTGAAATAAGTACAGATTCATGGAAAGTTGAAAAACAGAATAGGGAGGTACTATGTGCCTATTACCCATTATCCCTGATAGTACAATATTAAAACCAGGAATGTGACATAACTACAATGTGTGCATATAGTTCTTTGTCATATTATCACATAATTTGGTAACCACCACCACACACAATCAAGACACAAAAGTATTTCAGCTTCACAAAGATCTCCCTGTTATTAACCTTTCCCAGTTATACCCAACCCCTCCACTCCACTATTCCCAAACTATGGTCATGACTCCGTTTTCTTCTATATAATTTTGGAAATTTCAAGAATATTATATAAATGAGATCATAGAGTATTTGACCTGTTGAGATTGTCTTTTTTTCACTCCGCACAAGTGAAATAATTTGTTATTTTTTTCTTGCTGAGTTGTATTCTGAGTAATGGATGTACCACAGGTTGTTTATATATTCACCTATCGAAGGCATTTGTGTTATTTCCAGGTTTTTACTATTATATAAAACTGCTAAGACAATCTTGCACAAGTTTTTGAGTAGACATCAGTTTTCATTTTTCTGGGATAAATGCCCAGGAATGCTATTGTGTTGGAGGGGGTGATTCAGAGAATGTGACTTTCATTTGACCTCAGTGCTGGACCCAGGCAATTCGAGGCTCCTCCTCCCCCTCTGTCCTGGAAGGGTACTTCCACACACAATCCCAAAACCCGAAGCCATTTCAAGGATGTAGCTGTGAAAGAGTAAGGTGTTGTTGAGATCAGCTGGAATGGATATGTAATTAAACCTCAGTAAGACCTCTATATAAATGTTAAGATCCTGGCAGGTAAGTGTGGAGGTTTGTCTGCGTTGTGGCTGCCCAAGAAAAACCTCATATATAAGTTTCCTTGCTTATTAAAACTACTATCTACCAATTCAGAGTGGTCTCCCACTTTCTCTGGTCTCTCTATGTCCTCTGTGCAGAAGTTAATTTTAAATTTCAACCAGGAAATTGGCGAGGTTGCTGACCAACCACTGTAGAGCCCCCTAGGAGACCACAGAAATGGGGCTTGGGAAAAAGCTATTGAGAGAGAAAGCTCAAGTTGGCTGCTGAGCTCTAGGTGGTGGGGGAGGGGCGGCTACTGATAGGAGAGGTGGGAGTGAGGGGGTGGCATCTATGTTAGTTGCATGTGTACCTGCCGACTGGTAAGGACAGGGATGCCTCCCAAATGCCAGCTGGTTTAATGTGGTTTTTTGAGGAACTGTGCACAGAGTTTGATACAGGAAAACCATAAAAGCATCTTTGAAGAGCTAGTATTTAAGTTTAGATCTGAAAGATGAGAAAGAGATAGTCACTTGTGGACTTGAATATGACTGTGAGTTGGAGGAGTAGGTCAATTTGAACGTGATCATATTTTAGGCTGAGAGAATAGCAGTAAATTAGATGATGGGGGCAAGGCAAGAATCTTGCAATTTTTGAGGCAAAGAGGAGGCCTACAATATTGTGTGAGTGTTATTGTGGCATAGGATGGTGCTGGAAAAGGAAACAAAGTGAGACTTTACACAAGAAGCAGTGGAAAGTCCTGGACAATTTTGAAGTGAGGGTGATAAAATAGTTTACATTTTAAAAGCCCCCTTCTTGCTGCTGTGTAGAGATAATAGACCACCTGAGACCAAGATTGAATATCAGAGGGATATTGCAAGAGATGGTCAAGGTGAGAAAGGATGTTTTGGTCACAAAGGATTACAGATTTAAAGACTCCAATGGTAACCATCTGGAGGTCCTGGAGATGCTTTGGGTGGATGGATGTGGTAGAAGGAAGAATCAGTATTACAATATATACTTTTTCATGTTTTGATTTATCTTCTATGTTAAGATATCTATACATATATATTTTTATAACATACAGTTGAGTAGATAGCACATACGGTGTGGACTGGAGCGTCAGTTCCGGACTCAGTCCATCTGGTCTAAAATCCTATCTATAGTACTTATTGCTCATTGGAAATGAGATATGCTTCATTTCCTGCTTGGGGAAATGAGAGTGCTAAAACCACAATACTACCGTGTGGGTTGTAGGGAGGTTTAAATGCGAATACAACCACAGCATCTGTAACAGAGTCTGGGATTTTGTATCCAGGGAACTGTGATATAACAGAGTGAAAGTGTTTTCTGAACATACGAGAAATAACCATCAATTGTACCTGCGCAAAGTCAGGAATGGGTTTGTTAAAAAAAAAAAAAAAAGAAAAAGTGATACTTTGAGGCTGGGAATGTCAAAAAACCTGGGCCAGGTGAACAAAGCAGATAAGTGAGAAGTTAAATCTCTTGATTTAATTGGAGGGGAAAAAAAAAACTAATCCTGCAAATAAACATTCATTTCCGTGAGAAATGTCTTGAGCATATAGGACACTCTTGTTCTTTTCCAGGGATACAAATCAAACTGAAGGTGAAGTTTCTTCAAAAACATTTTGAATCCACTTACTAGATTTAGTGTTGATGCCTTTTGTGACGATTTCAGGTTGATAGTGATGCTGTGCTCTTGTTATAAATCAGTCTACGAGGCCACCGATATATAATGCTTATCCTGCATTGTTGTGGGTCTAAACCATGAAGCGGGAAAGTGTCTGTCAAAGATCTCTGCAAGGCGCACCTTTTTGGCTGGTACTGAGGAGTGTGTGACCCCTCTCTGCCAAGGTGTTTGTGAGTCAGGCAGCCACTCGTTTGATTCAGGCTCTTGGAATTTCTAGTATCTCCTGGATCTTTGAAACGCTCATGTTAATCCCAGTCCTTTTAAAATTTTTTAGTTCTTTCTCTAAATGAGGACCTGATGTTGCCGGAGTTCACTTAATAATGGAAGACCTGGAAGGAAAATCTATAGTTCCTCACTAACCGCGGTTCAATACCGGGATCTTAGTACTATCTGGGGCAAAATAAACAACTGTCAATGCCCTTCGTGATACCTTCACATGACCATAGATTACTTACAAGTGTGTTGTTTGATTTCCCTGTATATGGAGAACTTGAGAGATAATTAGTTATTAATGATTTCTGACAATACCATTTTGGCAAGAAAATATGATCTGCTTTATTTTTACCCTTGAAATTCATTGAGACTTGTTTCTTTGACCCCCCCTGTAGGGTCTATACTGGTGAATACTGTCTATGTATTTGAAAGGTATCTGTATCCTACAGTTGTTCAGTGTGTTTTAAAATGTCAATTAGAAGTTGGTCGATGCTGTTTTTCTTTTCTTTTTCTTTTTTTTTTTAATTTATTTATTTGACAGAGATCACAAGTAGGCAGAGAGGCAGGCAGAGAGAGAGGAAGGGAAGTAGGCTCCCTGCTGAGCAGAAAGCCCAATGTGGGGCTCGATCCCAGGACTCTGGGATTATGACCCGAGCCAAAGGCAGAGGCTTTAACCCACTGAGCCACCCAGGTGCCCCTCGATGCTGTTTTTCAACCCTTCAGTGTTCTTGTGGATATTTGATGGGTATATATTTTACCAGAAACTGAGAAATGCTATTAAAATCTCCATGATTCTCTATTTTTCTGTTTTCTCCTTTAGTTTTATCAATTTTTTATCCTTTTATAATTGCTTAATATCCCATTAAGCACATGCATATTCAACATTGTCTTTCTCATGAATGGATCCTGTTTATCACTCTGAAATGCCATTTTTATCTCTGGTAATATTCTTTATCACAAAATCTATTTTATTTCATTAAAACTACATAATCAAGGTCACTCATGCCTTCCAATATTTCTTTTTAATGTTGCTATTTGTATTAATTAGATTAGTGGCTCAGAGATTAATTTGAGATCTTGTTCTATGAGTAGGTGAAAAAAATGAAAAAACTGTGTTGCTCATTTACCTCCACTTCAATTCATGAATTCATTTATTCAACTCCACAATAAAGAGCACATACTCTGGGCCAGGCACTCTCCTGGGTGCTGGGAACACAGCAGTGAAAAGAAAAACCACTATCCCTGCCTGTCCTCCCCACCCCCCAGCGTATATTAATCAGAGAAGCTCACCTTTTATTCATTAGAATTATGCTGAATTCTTAGCATATCATTCATCCCTAGAATTTAAGGAAAATGTATTGTGTTAATAATAAAGTCATTGTCAACCTATTTATATTCAGAGTTTAAGCAACTAGATCTTGAGAACTGACAGCATAAAATTAAACATTTTTACTTTCTAGTTTATGAAAATGAGTGGCTTTTGAAGCCCATGCTGCTGAATATCTAAGTGTACCTTTCTAAAAGAGTCAGAGGGAAATGCTAGAAGAAAAGAATAATTATAATGAACTTAAAATATAATGAATGACTTTAGTAGTTATTTACACATGCTCGAAAAAGAATAAATTGTCTGGAAGATAGGCTTATAGAAAACGTCAAAGTTGAAGTCCAGGAAGAAATAAAAGAATGGAAACTACAAAAAAGTACATCTGTTTTGGAACGTAGAGAAAATGTCTCATGTGCTTTTTTTAATGTTGAAATAAACACAGGTTCTGCAAACTTTCAAACTGGAAGTCCATGAAGTGAAAGGAAAATGGATGGCGCTAGATAATATTTGAAGACTTACCATGTTCTGGTAAGTCTGGTAAAATTCGTATAGTTCAGAGTTTCTAGATACTCCATGTAAAATAAGCCCAAAGAAAACAACACTTGAGCATATTACATTAAACTTCTTGCAGTCTAAAGACCGAGACCATCTTAAAGAAATAGAGGAGGGGGGAAAAGGGCATAAGTTATTAGAAGGAGCAGCTCACAGCAGCATTTCAGAAGGGTAGAAGGCAGAAGAAAATCAAAGGTCCTCTTTAAAGCACTGAAAGCTGGAGAGTTCCTTAATTATTAAATCAGATGAAATAAAAATTAAGAAATTTTGCAAGTATGAAGTACTTACCATACTGGGAGCAGGCGGAGATGTGAATTCCACAGGCAAATACACCCATGCTAGATTTGTATGCACGTAATCCTGTCGTCTTAAGACACATACAGTAAACTTCATTAATGCTGCGGTGAACATTGAAGTGCTAAATTCCCTGGAGATCCTCACTGCAATTTTGTTTTGGATGAATTCCCACAAGTGGGATTGCTGGATCATATCTTAGTTCTATTTTTTGTTGAGGAAATGCCATAATTCCATGCTGTTTTCCACACCATTTTAAATCTGCACCAATAGTGTACAGAAGTTCCAATTTATCCATAACCTAGCCAGTAGTTTGTCTTTTGCTTTGTGATAGTAGCCATCTCAACAGGTGTGAAGTGATAATTCATTATGGGTTTGAGTCCCATTTCCCTGATTAGTGGCATCGAGTGTCATTTCCAATACCTTTGGTCATTTGTCAGTCTTCTTTGAAGAAATTTCTATTCTAGTCTTCAGTCCATTTTTTAAAATTTGAATTATTGAGGTTTTTGTCTGTTGTATTTTAGAAATTAATCCCTTATTCAACATGTAGTTTGCATGTATTTTCTCCCATTCCATAGAGTATATTTTCACACTGATGTTGTCATCTTTATAGTGTAGAAACTTGTTAGGTGAATGTAGTTCCATGTGTCTGTTTTTGTTTTGTTTGTTGTCATTTCCATGAAATCCTTGTGAAAAGTTCCAATGTCATGGAACTTTCCCCTCTTGTGTTTTAGGAGTTCTACAGTTTCAGGTCTTAAACTGTCTTTCATCCATTTTGAGTTGACTTCGGTGTGTGGTGTAAAATTAGGTTCTGACTTCATTCTTCTGCGTGTGAATATGCAGTTTTTGCAGTTACGTCAAAGCCATTTATTAAAGACCCCCTCATTTCACCATTGTATAGTTCTGGCACCCTTATTTAGGATCAGTTAACCATAGGTGTTGGTTTATTTCTGGCCTCTCTATTCTGTTCCATTGGCCCCTTGTGTTGCTTTTTATGCCAGTACCATACTGTTGTAATTATTACTGCTTTGTAATATATTTTAAGAATGAGAGGGGCGCCTGGGTGGCTCAGTAGGTTAAAGCCTCTGCCTTCGGCTCCGGTCATATCCCAGGGTCTTGGGATCGAGCCCCACATCGGGCTCTCTGCTCAGCGGCGAGCCTGCTTCCCCTCTCTCTGTCTGCCTCTCTGCCTACTTGTGATCTCTCTCTCTCTCTGTCAAATAAATAAACAAAATCTTAAAAAAAAAAAAATGAGGGAATATGATGCTTCAAGATTTGTTCTTTTTTAAAACAGTTTTGGTTTTTTAGCATCTTTTGTGGTTCCATATGAAAATTAGAATTGGGTTTTCAATTTCTGTAAACAGCTGCATTGAGGTATTAACCAGGATCGCATTGATATCAGCACTGTAATGTTCAAGGCAGCACAGTTCCCAATAGCTAAAATGTGAAAACAGCCTAAATGTCCAACAAATGAATAAAGTGTAGTATATAAATGCAGTGGGATAGTACTCAACCTTTGAAAAGAAATCCCTAAAAAAAGATAAAAATAAATAAAAATAAAGATGAAATCCCTGACAAAGTATAAACATGAGTAAACTTGAAAGACCTTAAGCTAACTGAAATAAGCCAGTCACAGAAGGACAAATACTATATGATCTCACTGACACTCCAGGTGTCAAATAGTTAACCTCATAAAAGCAGAGTAGAATGGTGGTTGGCAGGGACTAGGGGAAATGGGAAGTAGGAAATAGGTAATCAATTGAAACTTTCAATTATGCAAGATGAAAAGTTAGAGATCTGTCCATTTTGTCTATTGTTAACACTTTGTTGTACACTTAAAAAGGTAAGAAGGTACATTTCACATTAAGTGTTATTAGCACAATACGGTCATTGTAACTAAAATAATAAATAGAGCAATACAGTCATAATCAAAAATAACTCCTTTCTCTCCATATATAAAACAAATAAATCAGTAAAAATAATGAAGAAAGCTGATTTATGGGAAATAGTGTTATACTAACCCAATGCTGAATAAATACTGTGTATTAGTGTATGTGGAACATTTACCAAAATATACTAATACTGGGCAATAAAGAATATATTCTCTATCATAGGGAAATTTTTCCTAGGAAATTAACTACTCCCACCTACCTCCATACTTGGGGGAAATAAGAAATAGCATTCTATATAATCCAAGTATGAAAAATGTCACACAGGAAATTAGAAAATATCGCACACTAAATAAAAATGTAAATGCAACATAGTAAAATCCAAGGAATAGAATTTCATGTTTAATGGAAATTTATAGCTTTATCTCTATAGTGTATATAAGCATACACATGTAGCTCCTCTTTCTAATTCTGCTCTAATAGGTTACTTTAATCAAACTGTTGGGACATTTGGTAATCAGGAATTATAGTTTCACTTGTCACAGCTATCCACAATTTTTCTGTTAAGTTCATTATATTTTAAATTATCTCCTTAAAAATGTCTCATTTTAAGATACATAATTGAGATCTTATTTTTGCTTTTGTTTGTTAAAAATAACTCTACTATCAAGTTTGACTTTATAAGATTAAGGGCCCCTTTCATTCTTCAAGACTACCAAGCAAGTATATGCCAGTAGAAAAGACAACCCATGTAAGATAAAAAATATATATATACTTAGATGTTAATAAGTGAAATGCTCATTTTATTAATAAACACTGAAATGCAGAAATTGTATATCAGAAAAAAAAACCATTCAAAACATTCAGTGCATTTAGTGAGTATAAGCCTTTGGTTAGCAAAATAAAGACCTCTTTTTTTCTTTTTCTTTTTTTTTTTTCCCTTTTCTTTTTTTTTCTTTTCTTTTTTTTTTCTTTTACTGAGCACATTATTTCTGTTCTCTTAACAGAAGAAAACTTCACAAAATTTTAATATTTTTTTAAACCTTTGCTTCAATAAAGTCAAAAGTTCTTAGGAAATAAAGGTTTCCCTGAAATAAGAATTAGGAGATCTGTATCCTACATATGCACTGCTATTAACTAACATTAAAGCCTTGTCCAGAATCTCTTAAATTTGCTGTTTAGAATCCTGCTTTACATAAATTAAGATTTCATGAGCCTTGATTATGACACAGTGGTGTCAAGGTCAGCTGATGTAAAGTGAGGGAGTTCACCTCAACTCACCCAGTGGCATTATATTAGGGTTGTAAAATTGCCCCAAAGCTTTTAGTACAACCCAAAATTTCCTAAGGGAAGAAAAGCGTTCATGAACAACCTACTTCTTCAAGACACACACACACACACACACACACACACACACACACACATCTTGAATTTGTTAATTTATGAAGAAATATTTGATAAGCAACTTCATCACCTAAGATAGGCTATTGAGCCAAATGTCCTGTTATTTTTGACATTTATTAAAAAGATCCAGAATATAAAAGTGGTAGAAAATAGCTATGTGTTATAGCATTACTCTTCCATGTACAGGAAAAGCTTTGGTTCAATAATAAAACAAAGTTTAGGGGAGCCTGGGTGGCTCAGTGGGTTAAAGCCTCTGCCTTCGGCTCAGGTCATGGTCCCAGGGTCCTGGGATCAAGCCCCACATCGGGCTCTCTGCTCAGCAGGGAGCCTGCTTCCTCCTCTCTCTCTGCTTGCCTCTCTGCCTACTTGTGATCTCTGTCAAATAAATAAATAAAATCTAAAAAAAAAAAAAAAAAGTTTATCCATGAAGATAAATGTAAAAATAAAAAGTTATCTCTCTCTGGCGTGCTGAACTAAATGAACTGTAATTTATTTGACTTTAGAGATAGGCCAATAAAAATGCATTATTTCAAAAGTGAAAATGAAAACTTCATCTTGCCACCCTCCTTTATCAAAATCAGAAAACTTCCTTTAATCATTGCTGGAGAAAAATGGCAGCAACATTAACTAATGCAAATAAAAATGGTGAGAGAACTTGCATTTTATGTACTTACTAATTACCAGACAATAAGTTGGAAAACAAATGATTTTAACCGAAATATTTAGTCAAATGCTGCATCACCATGGATGCAGTCAAATGGCAAAAGCGACGGTCTTTAGTGAACGCCTTATTTCAGAACAGACAATAGGTTTTGGAATCCATGCTGACTTCCAAAACTAACACTTAGATTCATCCATAAGGTGAATGTAATTTCTGAAAATCAGATTTTGTTGTGTGGAAAATACTGATAAGGGGAAAGATAAATTGTATTCTAGCACTTTCTATAAATACTCATTATCCTATATAATCTATAGCTGACATCCAAATAAAAATAGCTACAATGACTATTAACAGTTTTGAGGGAGAACTATTTCTTCTGTGTATAATACTGTCTAAAATGTTAGTACTTGCTGGACAAAAAAATCAAGTCCTTGTACCTCCTTCAGCACTTATCAAAATAGAAAAGTAATAATATCACATTAAAATGTTGAGGTATCCAGGCACCTGAGTGGCTCAGTCATTAAGCCATCTGACTTTGTCTCAGGTATGATCCCAGGGTCCCGGGATGGAGTCCTGCATCAGGCTTCTTGCCTGCCTCTCCCTCTCCCACTTCCCCTGCTTTTACTCTCATACACTTTCTCGCTCTCTGTCAAATAAATAGATAAAATCTTTAAAAAATAAATATATGAAATACTGAGATATCAACCCAAATTTTTGTCTCCAAAATCCAGTTAATTCCCTGAATAAGATACTACTTGAGTTGAAGTTTGAATATTTTAAAAACAAGCTTTATGGGTGTGATACCTAAACAATGAATCTTGGATCACTGAAAAAAATAAAATTTAAAAAAATTAAAAATTAAAAAAATTAAAAATAAACCAGATTTATTGTGGTAGAAATTAAACATAGTAAAATTTACCAGTTTAAGTGAATATTTCAGTGTGTGTGTGTGTGTGTGTGTGAGAGAGAGAGAGAGAGACTATGATTATCCTAATACTAAGAACCCCAAAAGTTGTCTGCTTGTCCCTCTTTAGTGCATTCTCTTTCCCCACCTGACCCCCCTGGAAAACGCTGATCTGATCTGCATTTGTTACTGGGGCCTCAATTTTTCTGTACTTTCATATAAATGGAGTCCTGTGAAATGCAGTCTATCTGCTTTCCTTCACTTAGCATGATGTTCATGAAATTCATTTGTACTGTTGCATATATCAATAGTTTGTTGCTTTCTATTTGTGAGTAGCATTTCATTGTTTGGTTCTATCAGAATTTCTGTTATCCACCAATGCAGAAATTTGCTCAAATGAAATTCTCAAAAGATCTTTTCTTTCTAAATGTCAAAACTAAGTTACATTTTTTAAAAAATGTACTCAAAACCTTCTAAAATCCCCATATTCCAAAATCTATGTTACTGGTAGTCAAATATACAAAGTCACTAAGGGCCCATTGTCAGCCACTTTCATAGGTAATTCACATTTTTTTTTCTAAATGAAGATTTTACTGCTGTCGCCCTTCCCTGCACCCTGCCCGCGCCCCACACCCCCAGGAGAAGTCTATCAGATTCTCAGAAAAGTTTTGGTATATTCCTATATTCTGCCTGGAATTTCTTACCCCAGTTTTGGTTTTTGTAATGAAGCATTTAATGACAGACACTTCAGCAATCATCTTGAAAAGATGCTAAATTTCTATGTATTCAACTCTCTTAAATGTTAAAAATAAGAGTGTCTCTGCTTAGGAAAGAGACCGTGCACTGTCATAGTTAAGAGTGCAGGTTCTGGAACTTATCTGGGTTCAAGGCTCAGTCTTGTCACCTCAGAGCTGAATATTTGGTCAGTTAATTCAATTTCACTGTGCCTACGTGGGTCAACTAGGCAAATAATAGTGCCCACTTCACAGAGTGATAACTATATAACTCAATGCATGTTCTGTACTTAACACAACCATTTTTATATGCACTATTCACTACTAGCAGTAGTTAGATAATTGACTTGGTTCTAAAAATGTGTAGACTTTGTGTAAATTGAGTTTAAGTGTCTAATATTAGAGGATTTAGATATTAAAATAAAAATCCATAAGACAAATATTTTGATCTATTTATTTAAATTTCTTTTAATTCTATTAGGTTATATTTTAACTAAAAATGTATACCAGGAGGAATTAAAAAATTTTACCCTGCAGGATTCAGATGGAATCACTTTCCACTGGTTGAACTCTGATTTTTCTGGCTTGCTTCTAGACAATTCCTAGGCCTGATCTCAGACATCTTAGCCTGGATATCTGACCCACACCCCTCCCCATTAGTCCTTTGATCAACTAGGTTTTCTTAAATTCACAATGGAGATACAGAATCTTCAGCCTAGTCATCCCATCGAGAGACATTTTTGAAAGCACACAGAACTCTTTGTACTGTACATTCCTTGTAAAGAAGTAATGTTTTTCTTCATATTCATAAATATGTACCCAAATCGGAAATATAGATGGCACATAGTCCTAATCCTTTTATCCAAAGCTTACACTTACAGGGCTCCTTTTCTTTTGGCATTTGCTTTAGGTCCTATAACGTTTTAAAAATCGATGTTTCAAAAGCCTCCTTTAATCAGATTTTCTATGGCCTTTATCCTTACTAAAATGTTGACTATCTTAAATTGTACCAGAGCCTACCTTTGTCACTCAGACCTTAGACTATGAAATAGGTTTAATTATAGTTAAAGAATCCATAATCTGTCTAAGCTTTGTTAAGAAATTCTTTGCTCTGGTATTACAACAGGAAAGTCGATTTATGAGACTAAGCTAAACAGATTATAGATCCCTCTAATATTTTTCACTTTTGACTCTTTGATTTGGGCTCTGGAAATAATTTTCATTATGAAATACTTGTTAGAAAAGTAACTTTATTAATACATATTACATTGTAATAAAAATTTAATACCAGCTTTGGTCTTTGTATTGTGTGAGATAAAAATAGAAGCATAAATCTCCTATCTTTTTGATTGCTGAAGATATTACAGAGCATGACTAAAAATAACTCCATACAGTCTGGTTTGACCTTTTAAGATTCAAAAGGTTTGGGGCCATACTTAACTTTCTGTTTTAAGAAGTTACTGTTATTTAAAGAAATTAAGATTTAATTCTTATATCTCAGAATAAACTTCCCTATGTTTCAACGTATATTTTGCTTTTTGTCTTTTTCCAGTTGAGTCCATTTTTTTATTTCTGTATAATATATATTCACTCTTCAAGGTCATATAACTGCTATATAGTATAGTAGATAAATAAATGAAAATTCCCCTAAAAAAGAATATATGTTTAATAATGAAACAAAATGTTTATATATTTCTATAAAGCTAATCAGAAGCATAAATTAGATCTCCTATAAGAAATGACGTTTAATACATCAAGTGAACATAAACCTTCAGTTAGCTGGCTAGGTATATCAATTTTTCTGGTAATGTTGATGCTGCTTTTACCTTAATAAGGAACTAATAGAATGTCACTTCCTCCTTTCTAGATGAGCAATCTATTGGCCTCACAGATGTTTCTAATTCATCAGGAAAGTAATGAACTCTCACTCAGTGTAAGTCCTTGCCCTGTAAAGGACATAAGGACAATGTGATGTTCTAGAGAAATGAAGAAAAGTTACACTTGGAATAACTTAAACAAGACATTGTTTTGTGAAAAAACTGTATCTTTTCCATTTTTGCCAAAACAGAATACAGAGCCAGAAAGATCTAGTTTTACTTAGGTTTTTTTCCTAGCAAATCTACAGAAATAAAAATTGGGTTTTAGTGTATCTCTATTACTAGACTATGCAAAGAGTGCTGGATAGATTTTTACCAAATGTGGAGAATATTTGAAATGATTTGACTTGAATGCCCATGTTCCTTACCCGATAAAATAAGTCTTTGGTGGTTGAATTCCTGTTCTCTTATAAAATATTCATGGGCTTTATGCAGAGCACAGTGCTTGGAATTTACCTGGATTTGAGTCCCAGTATCACCACTATAAGGCACTAGGAAAAGCTTCTAATTATGATCAGCCCCGAGTTCCTCATTTGTAAAATGAGGACAATAAATTCTATACCTCATAGGGTTGCTACGTGTTTAAATGAGATCATGCACTTGAAGTAGCCAGCGGAGTATCTTGCATACAGCAAGTGTTCAGTTAACAAGAGGCAGCTAATGTCAGTATTTTTATTATTATTATTTAGTTATTATGCATATTTGTGCTTCTTGACTATAAGAAAATATGAAATTGGACTTCTGAATACTTGTATAGATAGAATGTATTTAAATCCCCCCCCATCCAGGGGCAGCCTTCTCCCTGTATTACTAGTTCATCTGTAAATATATTCTAACAAATAGCAACCATCCACTGTTCCCCATCAATCAACAAATAAAAATACAACAATTACCTATTTAGTGTCATATATTATTATATAAAGGTCGACTGGGAGATACTTTAGGGGTATGTCATGGATGTCATGGATGGTCTATGGTCTTGTCTTGCATTTTTGGCTGATTAGAGAAGACAAATTTACTGGAGTCATTTATAAATAATAGCCTTTAATTTTATAGTCCATTCTAAGTATCAAGTCATAAAGTGTTGACATTGTAGTGCATTTTAAAGAGTCTTCCAGGTGCAGGTAATAATATATAACTCAAATTAGGTGAAATAAAAACATGAACTTACTGCCTTGCATAAATGAAAGCTTCAGGGTAGATACTGGCTGGGCATTGGCTGGATCCAGGACATCAAATAATTTCATCAGTCCTCAGTTTCTCTGTCTTTCTCTGTTACATTTTCTTCTTTGTTGACTTCATTTTCATGGTGGCCCTCACTGTAAACTGGTGAAGTTGGTGCCGGCATCTCATGACTCACAGAATCAAAATGTAGAAAGCCAAAGTCCAAGAATCTATCATGCAGTCTTTTCCCTTCTTTCCATTTTTCAGCCAGCTTTGCTTGACTTGTGTTAGGTACTTTCAAGCTCTCTCCACTAGGTGGCCTCTGACAGTCCAAAGTTACATCCTCACTGTCTAAAGGCCAAGAAGGAGTGAAAGAGATTGTTTCAGTCATCTCCACAAAATCCCAAGACTGCGTCATCTACATCACTAGCTCTGGTTTAGCTACTTAACCATTTCTAAAGTAATCACTCTCTGTGTGTAAGAGAGGGTAGAGGAGAGAGTTGCAGAGCTTCAAATGGGTAAAGTCTGAGAGGCAAAATCACTCCTAAAGTCAGAAGTGTATTCAATACCACCAGAACCAAATCAAATGGATTTTCTTATGGAAGGGTTTGTTCTCCAATGAGATAAGATGGATCTTATCCACATCCAATGGATAAGATGTTATCAAAGAAGATTTTATAGATGCCTGGAACATCCCAAAATAGATGCCTGTTATATTGCTTAAGGCACGTTTGATTCCAAATCACCAGTTCTTACTCTAGAAAACCCCAGCACCGCTTCTGAAATTCCTGTAAAATCTTCAGCAGCAACTACTTAGTAAGCTCTAAGTTGCTTTTCGCTGTGTTTTCAAATACTTCAAACCACTTCATTTACACATCAGTATTGTGAGGTAAATATCTTCCTATTGCAGATGAGGAAATTGAAGTGTATCTGGGATTTGTGCAAACCCACAGGGTGAGGTAGGTAATGAACAAGTTTATGAAACTATATCTCTGCCTAATGGAATTATCTTATTATTTTAGGAACATCAGCCTTCATTCTCTTAAGTCAAGAGTCCTAAACTTCATTGCCTGTAGGAGAAAGGGAAATAGTATAAATTCCTAGAGTAAACAGGGTAGAAATGAGTGACGTCACAAGGATGCATATCTTCTGGACATGGGGCAGCTTCTATATTGAGACCGATAATAGCTGCCATTCAAACCTTTAGACCAACTATGTTGGCTCTTCCAAAGTTCAAAGAGAGGCTAAATATTTGAATGCTGTGTGCAGTTTCCTCTACTTTAATTCTTAGCGCTGTGTAGGCTACACAATATATTTCTCATGTTATCAACGGATGGTCTGCTATTTTGAATAGTTCAATGTCCTGACTCTCATTCAATGTCACTACTGCAGAATTAAGTGTTTATTCCACCTTCCTTTCTCAACCTGCTATTCCTAGAATGAATAAATGCATGGGAACATTGTGCTATTCCTCAGATAAATGAGCTGCATAGTCTAATCTCACTCTACATCATTTCCTAGTGCACTCTTCCTCTTTTGTTGCATTATTATTAAACCTCCATAAATTGTGAAAGAAGGTGGGGGCGGAGGCAAATCATACAGAAAAAAGCTGGAGGTAGGTAAGATAGCATCTGTCTAGCTAACTTGGGGATGAAAGGAGAGTGATAATTTAAGAAATATTTCAGAGATAGAATTGAAAGCCCTTTGGGCAGCAGAGAGAAGGGAAGAGTTAAGATTCTGCTGATCTTTATTAAAGAAGAAATTGAGATCAAGAGGGCTTGTTCGGATCCACGACTGATGGCAGAGATAGACCTAAAGCAACCCAGATGTGACTTCCAGCTGTCAGTTGCTTATCTCTTCCTAAGTTCCAATAGCTTCCCCCACCACCCTCTGTGTCTTGCTCAGGCTCTGCCTGTGTGAGACACAGGTAACAGCAGGTCACAGGCTCCTTGTTCTTGTACGTGAATGACCATATGAAAATTAAAAAATGGAAAAGGAAAACGGGGTGTTAGCATAATAAGTAAAACAACAAAAACAAAATTCTCATTTAAATCTCAGTAATCAAATTCCTTGTACTTCTGAACCTTAAAATATTGCCTTTAAGGAAAGATCCTATTTTTCTCTGTCTGCCTGTGACCACCTTAAAAAAAAAGCATGCCTGTGATATTGTATCAAATAATGTATCATTTCTTTCATTTGAACAAAAAAGTTTCTGCGTTTTACTTTGTTCTAATTTCCCTACATTTGCTCCCATTTACCAGGTTCTCCAGCCATACTAGCCTTTTATTCCCCCTGTTCCTTGAACATGCCAAGGTCTTTTTCATTTGTTCTTCCTTCTTCCTGGAATGTTTTGCCCCAGATTCTCCCTTGCCTGCCTGTTTTTCTCTTTTTAGACCCTTTTCAAATGTCCATTTACCACTCAAGTTACTGCCCTCAGTTAATTATTGCCTCATACTATTATCCTAAAACAATTATATATTTGTTTAGTGCTTTTTATTATTTCTTCCATTAGAGTGCAAGCTTCATTTGAATGGTCCTTATCTGTCAATGTCACCATCGCATCCTTAGATGTAGAAGAGTAACTGACACATTGGAAATGTCAGAGTCTTTGAGATGCCACATCTCTTCCACATGGGTTCCAGAGCATAAGAATGAGACAGACAGAGAATGAACAAGAATGGCAAGGGAAGGTCAAAGGATTTTCTACATTACTCAAGAATTAGCAGAGAGTACTTGCTATCTCAGGCAATTCCTGTCTGGGACAGTCTGATGCAAAAAAATACACCCCTAGACCATCAAATGAGATTCCTGGTTTACAGTGAAAAAAGGAGCTAAACTGAACCTGGCCAGTTTATGTTTCTCAATCAATCTAATCCTACGGGGTCACCTTTCCCTCCCAGAGAATCAGTATGTGAAGACGCCAGGAGAAGCCAATAGGTACATTAACAGATCTCCTTTAACACGGAAAGAAAGACCTACAGTGAGAAAAAGTATTTAAAAAATACTAATCAATAAATATTCTTGAAATGGATTTATGTTCTTTAGCTCTAATTATGGTGGCAAAAGTAGATGGTGTGGGTTAAAAGATTTTTTATATTTATATAAAGTTTATGTAAAGCAGGTGACTTATTTTTAGCCTAGTATTCTGCTACAATATTGTACAATGGTATTTCCAACCTTGGAGCTTCTTGGTGACATACGAAGGCCACAGGAACTAATGATGAAGGGTAAACAAAAGACAAATAATGCCCTGAAATTTCAGCAGAGGAAATGAGACCAGTGTTAACATTCTGGTCACCCATCAGCTTGGGCCCTAAGAACCCATTTCCTCTGCTTCTGTGCTGCTCATTTTCAGTGAGTCTCCATTACTAAAAGAAGACAGACCATCGGCGGAAACTAATCTATCCTCATTCAATTAAACTGCGAAGCAATTACTTTTTTCCCCTAAGAGAGTATAATTAGTCCCCTTTGAAAATTTATTCCAGCTCCAGGAGAAAAACAGAACCTCTGAAAATGTATGTCGAAAGCAAAAATATGAAGAAAGTCTCCTCACCCTTCTTATCCATCTGCAGCTTCTGTTCCCTCTTTGGGCTTAATCTCCACGTGTTTGGTCTTTGGTGCCTCCCAAACATGCTTTTCTGCATGACCCCTCTTCCAGTGAATGACTTTGTCTCCTAGTTCAAAGAGGCACCAGGGTTAAGATCTGAGAATGTGTAGAAGCAGCGTGGTACACCAGAAGGCCATTTGGACTTGGAATTCTTGTTCTCTGCTTTGTGACAGTGGGTGACTTCATTTCCTTCTCTGGGTTTTAGTTCCCTTATTTTTAATTTGAGGTATTTGGATTATTCACACGGATATTAGCATAGAACACTTTTTAAAATTCTTTTCCAGGGGCGCCTGGGTGGTTCAGTGGGTTAAAGCCTCTGCCTTCAGCTCAGATCATTATCCCAGGGTCCTGGGATCGAGCCCCGCATCGGGCTCTCTGCTCAGCAGGGAGCCTGCTTCTCCCTCTCCCTCTGCCTGCCTCTCTCCCCACTTGTGATCTCTGTCTGTCAAATAAATAAATAAAATCTTTAAAAAAAATTCTTTTCCGGCAAATTTTTAAAATCAAAATGTGTAGCTATTGTAGTTGAAGTCAAAAGGGGTGCAGTGGTGTAGGAAGAGTCAAAGCGAAGGACATTCCCTCGTAGCAAACTCACAATCCCTCCTAGGCCCTTTGGAATATGTGGAAGAAGCCACTGAACTAAACTAGATCTCTGACATTCTGTCCTTAATAATTCTGATTTCTCCTAGTCTAGGAGCATGGTTTGTTGGTTCGAGATAGACCTAAATTTGCATACAAGGATCTTCTTGACCCTTGGAAATTTATTTAATCTATGAAGATCTTTTCCTCTTTTGCAAAATAGGGGAAAAATGTTTTTTAAAGAAATGTTAGCATACTTTTTCTGGGACATTCTTATCGCTACAAAGTCTTAGCATTCTTTCTGAAAAAGTAGATGGAAATCTCTCATCTCGCTAACTCACCATTCACCTTGTCATTGAACTGTTACCATTTTTTTTTTTCCTGCTGCAAATATTGCAGTAAACACCCTTACATATACGTCTCCTTCCATACTTGTAAAAGAATATCTAGGTTATGAACCTAAAGTGGAATCAGATATTCAATATTTTCCATCGTAGTAGGTAATATCTAAGTATTGTCCAAAGTTATTTTGCCAATTTATAATCCCAGTAATCTTGAACTTGATTACCCTTTTTGCCATAACTCTGTCAATATTTGAATTCATCATACTCTTAAATTTGGAAAATTTAGGAATTTTATATTTTTACTATTTTGGAGCTGATACAGAATAGCTCATTATTTCTGAGCTAAAACATATTAGGTACTTAACACATGTTTATTATCCCGGACAGATGTTATCTTGCTAATAGACATGAAAATAACGAAGTATTATATAATCAGTATTTTTCCTTGGCATGTTAAGCAATAAAAGTAAAGAACTTGTTATTATAGGCAAATTAGGTGTTAATGCTAGTAAGAGTGAAGTTTGTAAGCCAGGTTTAATATGAGATATAATTTCATCCTGAAAAGAGTGATTACTTTGGAGTTGGATGGATTGAGTATGAATTTCCCTTCTCCTCTCCCTACTACTTATATTATCATGGAAATTTTGTACTATCCATGTACTATCCATTAGTTTGTAATTTGTAGAGTAGACATTGCATAGGCAATTTTTCAGGACTATGAACAATAGGATTCATATATAAGATGGCCAGTTTAGTCCATAGTAGCTGTCAGACATTTTCGGTCAGGTTTGTATAGAATGCTAGTGTGGCGATCTATAGTACAAGCTTTATATATGTTTTCCAAAACTCTATAAGATAGATACTAATATAATTTCTTATTTGGCAGAAATGTGACTCAAACTCAGTTTTTTTTTTTCTTTTTGAACTTCTAGAATATACAAATTACAGCAGATATACACCTGAGAGAAATTATCCTCTTCAGTTTGCCACGTGTCCCACAGTAGTAGAGAAGGCCAGATCTATGACAGTTGCTTAATAACTTTCACGGGAAACTCAGGCTATGTCTGATTGCAGGATGAACTGAGGTCTGGAGTTAAACAAGGACATATAAAACTTCAGCATTTGCTTATCCATCATCTGGAAGAAAGACCTAGAAAGACTTGTGGGTTCGAGGAAGGGGCAAAACAATTAGAGAATGAGCTGTTTAATTATTTTTAATTTTACAGATAAGATGCCAGCCATCTGGCATTTGGCAAGGGACAAAACTCATTCACTTGACTCTTGGGAAATGCTAGGGGCTTAAAAGAATATGTCAAAAGATAAAGGCAATTTAGGCATAAATAAAATACTTGTTAACTCAGTTTGCTCCCCCTTGCTCCTGCCAGCATCACACACCACATATCTCGCTACCCAAAATGTTGCCGTCGCTTTCTAAGTAGTCTTCCTCAGGACACTAGTTTTGTTGTTTTTTACCCACCCCCCCAAAGAGTTTTGTTTTATTTTATTTCTGTCTTTGTCTTTCACAAAGTTTTAAAGTGAAACAAGACAAAAACAAATTTTGCAAGGCAGCCAAACATGATTCTAGTGCCATGACTGATAGCTCTTGACCTCCAGGATTCTTCATGTTTTCTAAATCATATTCACCGGCAGAGGCTGCAAGCCTTGATCAACTTTTCTCTGGACACGTAGCATGTCCATGATCATGGCCACTGCCTACCCCTCACTGTAACTTTGTGGAAATTGCCAGTACATTCACGGAGAAGACAGAAGGTATAAATACCTCTGAGAAATGAATTTTATGAAGGGACAGAGCTCTTCACCCATATGTCTAGGTGTAAATAAAAACTGATTACTAAGAAGCAACTGAAGTCCTTGGGGTTAGAATAGGGATTTCCAGACTGGTGTCCAACATCTGAGGAAGAGGGAATATGTGTGTTGGGGAAGAGAAGAAATAAGATGGAATAACATTCTAAAATCCCATCCCATTAAATGAAGTTAATTCCAGTTCCATTTGAATATTGGAATTCAGTAACATTAGTAAATCTTAGTCCTTTATGTGTTAACACTAATGAGCATATGGTTGTGTCCATCTGCTTGATTTATGTTTTAGCTTAATATCGGAGGCAGGTCAAACTTTACATGTCCAAAATATAGCTTGCCACCATTCACTTCAAACCGTCCCTGCCATGGGCTTTCCATTTTGGTAAATGGCGGCATCATCCACCCAATGGCTCAAAGAAACTGATGCCCCACATCCAATTAATAACTAAATCTCTTTAATTCTCATAAATATGTCCCTTTCTTTTCAACCCCACTTTATCTGGCCAAAAAAGTCCTAATGATTTCTCCTATGGACTCTTAATAGATTCCAACTGGACTTCCTCCTTCTACTCTTCTTATCCAAACCATCTACTCATCTTTGAAAAACACTAATCTCACTGTTCCAGTGTTATGCTGGTAAATATTTAACAACTAGCTCTCTGAGGAAAATAAAAAGCTCCAGGGGTGCCTGGGTGGCTCAGTTGGTTAAGCATCTGGCCTTCAGCTCAGATAACGATCCCAGGGTCCTGGAATCAAGCCCAATGTCAGTCTCTCCACTCAGCGAGGAGCCTGGTTCTCCCTCTCCCTCTGCCTGCTTGTGCATGTTCTTTCTGTCTCTTTCTGGGTCAAATGAATAAAAAAAAAATTTTTTTTAATCTTAAAAAAATAAAAAAAATTTAAAAGCTCCAATTTGTTATGTTTGCCAAATTGTTTGATGTAAATACTCCACTATAACAAATTTCAGGTTACCAATATGGTATCACTGAACACAGAGTCAGAAGAAAAAAATTATTTAAAGATCTCCTTGAGGGTTTTCTCTCCCATTTGCAGAGAATATTCTTCTCTTCCACTTAACCTTACTTTTTAGACAAAAATAAAATTTATGCATTACTAATAGATCACATTGCATTATGCATTACTAATAGATCAAAAGTTTTTTGACTACAAGCCATGCTCTAGGGCTTGGTTTCCACAACCTCCACACTATTGACATTTGGGGCCATAAATAATTATTTGTTATAAGAAGGCTGTTGTGTGTATTCTAAGGTAGTTATCAGCATTGCTGCAGTTTACTCACTAGACGCTAATGGCACATCCTCCTCACCCCTAGTTTTTCGTCCCTGCCAATGTGTGACAACCAAAATGTCTCCAGACATGGTCATATTTCTCCAGCAGGAAGGGACCAAGTTTTCCTTGGTTGAGAGCCACTAATACGTGAAATAATTTTAGGTAGTTCCTTACAGTCACACATATGTGTACAAGCTGAAGGTTTCTACTATCAAACTACCATCTGTCTTCTAGATATCTAGAGGTAACTTTTTTTTTTAAGTGGGGACAAAGGGATGAGGTTGCTTCTTCATGTGCATTGTTCCTAATGTTTTGCTCTATTGGCAAAAGGAGAGCTGTTGTTGGCAAGGAGTAATTTGAACAGGGCTTGGCAGACTGCACATCCTTTTTGCTGAACCTGTTGATGTTGGTTAACAGGTCTTAGATGGACTTTACCTTCTGTACGGGTGTTGGTTGGCACTCACTTACATCTCTTGATATGGCACAGCCCCCCACTGGCTCCTGGGCAATCTGTCATTGACAGTGTGCTCCTGGAAAGTCTGTTGTTTTTGTCCAAAACCCCACAAAAAACTCTTAATTTTACTGAGTGTCATTCTTAGACTTGAGTGAAGACCGATTTCTCTGTCTTTATCTTTTTGCAAATAAATGTTTTATGATTTAAGTTTACTCCTTTTTTTAGGGTTTAAGATTTTGAATTCTAAATTAGCAAGCTCTTATAAAAATAAAACCTTTTGCTTTCAAGGTTAAATCCTCTCCAAACTTTTGTGAGTACTTTTTTTTTTTTAAACTTTTTTCCTATGCATTTGATTCATCACTCTGATCTATTTTTAATGTGAATAGCTACCTAAAAAGCAGCGTGTGGGGGTGGGCTGGGGGGGGGGATAAAAAGGAAAAGATATCTCCAACGGTTATTATACCAAAATATTATCCCACTACAAATTAAATGGATTATTTCATCATACTATGAAAAGTGTAATATTCAAGTGTTACAGGTTGGTGAAGCCATGGCTATGTGGTTATGAAGTCATGACCCCTGTGATTTAGTCTCTAAGAATTTTTTGCTATTTTGCAGCATGACTTACAAATAAATATTAAAGGTGGAATCTCTTATTTCTTCACATGTTCTGAAGGAGATGGCTTGATTAATGCCTAGAGCAAGTTTTCTAATACATCCTTTTCACCTCCAAGCAGAGCGATAGATACACACTCCCTTCTGAGGGGATCCCTAGTGTTTCTATCCTCTCATCTAGATTCTTCAAGACAAAAACCACTTAAACCTAAAAAGGGAAAATGTTTTCTTATACTTTGGGGAAGAAAAAAAGCAACAGCTTTGCTGAAGTTGTAGTTGCTCTTAGGTACAGGCCAAAGGGAAAGGCTCAGAACACATAAGTCCTTGTGATCAGTGCTAAATGTTGTGAGAGCACAGAGAATAGAAGATTTACATCTGTCTATGCCTAAGAGATAGGGGGTAGGGGCTGGTTGGGGAACAGGGGAAGGGAAGGAAAGCATTTATGGAGGATGTGACATTAAATGGGGTCTTGAAAAATTAATAGCTTGCCAAAAGGGTGAAGATGCACCCCAAAGGTGCAATTTTTTCCTCCTTATGTCTTGTATTTTTTTTTTTTTTTAAGATTTTATTTATTTGAGAGAGAGAGCACATGAGAGAGTACAAGCAGTGGGAGGGGCAGAGGGAGAGAGAGAAGCAGGCTCCTCTGAGTCAGACTACCATCCCACAACACCGGGATCAAGACCTGAGCTGAAGGCAGACACTTAACTAACTGAGCCACCCAGACACTCCTCCCCTTACCTCTTCTAATACCTACTTTTCTCCCATGCATCTGTTGCTTCATACAATATATGGTTGTGCGTGGTATCTGTACATCATCTCTTCAATCACAGGATACAGTTCTTGAAGGTAAAACTGTGCATTAAACTTATTATTCCTAACAGCTATTTAGTGAATTACAGAATTTAGTAAAAGCTGTTGTTTTGATTACTGATGAAAAGGTGATGCAAATTGTATCATCCCTCTGTCTCCCTTCCCCTCCACAAACCCAAACCTTCTATGCTCAACACAGATTACACATGGCTACATGGAGGACTTCAAAATCTTCAGCCCACAGAAGGAAAGTGTGGTAACTAACTCACAGGATGCTTCTTTATTTAGGCGGAGCTTGGAATAGAAGCCTGGAGGAGGGAAATTCCACAAATGAACACAGATGTATTATTTGCAGGTTAGCTAACATATGGCATGTTTAATTGCAGTTCTAAAACAACAGCAAGACTAAAATTGATGGTTCATTTTTAAAGTTTCAAGTTATAGAGCCTTTTAAACATCATTTTCAAATGTCAGTGTTTTAACCAAATTACCTAAGGCATTTTTCATAGTTTAAAAGATTGAATTGGAAATTCCAAAATGACTGAAAATTTAAGGGGAAAAAAAGATTTTAAAAACAGGTTGACTTTTCATTCATATGTTAAAATCCAATTTTTTTTTTCTTCCTTTCTCTTCCTTCACTTTGAGCAAAAGAGTAAGATTTGGAATAAAAGCACATTCTTAAGACATAATAATTAAATTCTTCTTTACCATTTATCTTGAATAATAAAAAGCATAAAAGCTACAGTCAGATTAATGATAAGAAACTATTCTTCTGAATGACTATTTGGTATTTAATTTGTTTATGATAAACTAAGAACAATACTGTAATATCAGTTCATCTTTTTCTTCAAAAATCAACTTGGTTTGGTGCCTGGGTGGTTTAGTTGGTTAATTAACCTACTCCTGATTTCAGCTCAGGTTATAATCTCAAGGTCCTGGGATCAAGCCCAGAGTCCAAGACATAGTCAGGGCTCCACACTCAACTGGGAGTCTGCTCAAGGAGGATTCTCTCTCCCTCTTCTTCTGTCCTTCCCTGCACATGGGGTTTTTCTCTTTCTCTCTCAAATAATTAAAATTTGGGGCACCTGGGTGGCTCAGTCATTAAGGGCCTGCCTTCCTTTGGCTCAGATCATGATCCCAGGGTTCTGGGGTGGAGCCCTACATTGGGCTCCCTGCTTTGGGGGAAGTCTGCTTCTCTCTCCCCCACTCCCCTTGATAGTGTTCCTTCTCTTGCTGCGTATCTCTCTGTTAAATAAATAAATAAAATCTTTAAAAATAAGTAAATAGGACTTAAAAAATTAAAAATCATTTTGGGGAGAAAGATACAAACCAAAATATTGCAAAACCACAAACCAAGTGGAAATTTTGAATTTTTATCTATAAAATTAAAAGAATTCTCATGAATTTCTAATATCATTTTAGATTATGTATAAGTTTTCTAAAGTTGCTTAAGTGACTAGAGATTGATATTTCTGATTTTAAATATAACATATGTTTCTTGTTTTATTTTTACTTTTTATTGTGATATATTTTAACCACATAAAAATGCATCAAAATGAATATGTAATTAGATAATTCATGCTTAATTAAAAAGTTAACATGTACCAAACCACTATCAAGAAATATAATATTGAAAATATAATATTTCTTAGAATTTCCCCAGTGCCCTCCCTCAGTCAAGTCATCCTTCTATCCCTAGCAGTAATCATTATCCTGAAATCCATAAATGAATTTTATCAGAACTTTCCTAGTTTGCTACTTAAAATGCTGTGTATTTTATGCTTTTTTTCAGATTGTCTTTCTGACTCTATTAACACCAGGACATTTCCTACTTTAATCTCTTAATTTGGTGGATTACATTAATTTCCTAAAGTTAATTGACCTCTTTCACTTTTGGTGATGTCCATGATTTCCTTAGTACTCATTTTGAGTTGTTGGTTTTTGTTTGCTATTATTTTGTTAGGATATTGATGTGGTTTAAAGTGTTGGGGTTTGGAGTGGATGGCCAAGAAAGAATTCTTGAGAAATCTTTAGTGCAAAAAGGTGGTTTTATTAAAGCACTGGGATAGGATCTGTGGGCAGAAGGAGCTTCACTGGGGTTAAGAGGAAAGGCAGATTACATACTTTCAAGTTGGGAGGGGGTTAGGGAGAGCAAGCACAAACCTCCAAGGCATTTTGGAAACAAAGTTTCCAGGACCTTGAGGGGGCCAGCTATTGTTAGAAAAGGTCATTTATTACTGTTCACTAAAAACTCAGTCCTAAAACTATTCAGAGGTAGATAGGTGGTCATATGCTTGGGTCATGATTGTCAACATACATCTTGGTAGGTAGACGTAAAGGAAATTTCCAAAGGGATTTTTATATGTTAAAGTAGACTTAGAGGATCCTAGAGGGGTCAGGATAATGTTAAGCTAAGTTTGCCTTTTGCTCTTAGCAAAGTATTAACATCTACGCAGCTGAGTATCTAGAGGAATGTCAATTCTGCTGTTTTAAGGACTTGTCAGTAGGCTGTAGGCAGTAAGGAAATTTAGTTGTTCTTTTTTTTTTTTTCTTTTGCCTTTGTTTCCCACATCAGATATTGCTACATTAATGAAGAAGCTCGGGATGTATATATATGTATGTGTATGCACACATATATTCACATATACATACATAAACATAGAGAAATCTATGTAAAAATCATTTTAAAATTATTTTTCTATAGAAAATAATTTTAAAAGTCCTATACCACCCTTCATCACCTTACTCTAAAAAATGTTTATTAAATATATTTGGGAATAAGCATGGTCCACCCATATTGATACTCCATTCAATACTTCAAGATGTGTAAGTTTTACACAGATTTACCATCATGATTAAGTAAAATGTAAAATATATTCTGCAGTCTATCATCCTTTATTCCAGAAAATATTAAGAGTATCATTTGGTGTAAAGTTAACAGATGTGTGAAATACACTGTTCAAAATTTGAACTTTGATTTTGCTGCCATTTTATTCTCGAAAGGACATGATGGATTGTTATGCGCTGACATGCACACACACACCTACCAGATGGTGCCTTGCTCCTAGCATTTTCTCAAGAGGGAGCAAAATTCACTTAGGCTGTCATTATGTTATCTCCAAAGGAGAGATTCTAATATTAGTAGTCCTCTATCAGTATGGTCTAAATTAAGGTAGGGTGGTTACACTCTGACATTAGTACCTCAAGTTTCAATGGGCTGGAGGATGTCCTTAAGAGCTTGAAGAATTTATGTAACATTATTTCAGGTTTTTAATTTTGCCTGAAGCTAAACAGAATTGTATATGTCAATTTCTAGGGGTAATTGTCTCCATTTCTAGGTGTCCTTTCTTATTTCAGAATAAGAAACTGATCTGAAACAGATCAGGTCAAGAGTTTTCTAAATAGGGTGCATGGGAGGCTCAGACAATTGGTTAAGCATCTGCTTTCCACTCAGGTCATGATCATGGGGTCCTGGGATGGAGTCCCACATCAGGATCCCTGCTGGGCGGTAAGCCTTCTTCTCCCTTTCCCACTCCCCCTCCTTATGTTCCCTCTCTTGCTGTGTCTCTCTCTGTCAAATAAATAAAACCTTTAAAAAAATATTCTAATGGAGTAAAAGAAAGTAACTATAAAAAAAGTTTTCTACTTCACCAGTGGTGTTTGTTTGCTCTTAATAGCATCTTTTGGTTTCTATATATGTTCCAAGTTTTAAAGAATAATACATGCTCATTGCAAAAATCTCAAGAAACAACAACAAAAAAAAACCCACAAATTTTATTTTTCAGAAATCACTCCTAATTCACCATTCACAGAGAATGATTTTTAGCATTTTTTTTTTTTAAAGATCTTATTTATTTATTTGACAGACAGAGATCACAAGTAGGCAGAGAGGCAGGCAGAGAGAGAGGAGGAAGCAGGCTCCCCGCTGAGCAGAGAGCCCAATGTGGGGCTTAATCCCAAGACCCTGGGATCATGACCTAAGCTGAAGGCAGAGGCTTTAACCCACTGAGCCAGCATCTTGATGTTTTCACTTTCTGATGTAGGAGTATATGAGTTATATATACAGTGTGTGTATCCATTATACTGTTGATAGACATTGAGCTATTATTAAAAATACAGTTAACGCACAAGGTTACATTAGTTTCAGGTGTACAACATAGTGATTCATCTTCTCTACTTTATGCTCTGCTCACCACAAGCATAGTACCATCTGTTACTATATAGCAATATTACAATATTACTGACTGTATTCTTTATGTTGTGCCTTTTATTCTCCTATTCATTCCATAACAGAAAGTCTGTACCTCCTGCTTCCTTTCACCCATTTTGCCCATTTCCTCATCTTCCTCTCCACTGGATCATAACTTCTCTGAATTTATAAGTCTGATTCTACTCTTTTGTTGTTGATTCATTTGTTTCATTTGATACCACATGTAAGTGAAATCATACGGCATTTATCTTAGTCTGACTTATTTTACTTCCACTCTAGGTCCATCCATGTTGTCACAAGTGGTGTGATCTCATTCTTTTTTATGGCTCTATTAAATTCCACTGTGTTATATATATGGCATCTTCCTTATCCATTTGTTTAATCATCAAAGAAATCAAAGCCACAATGAGATCATCTTACACCTGTCAGAATGACTAAAATCAAAAATAAAAAATTAAAATTAAAATAAAAAAATAAAAAATAAAAAATATTTTAAAAAATCAAAATAACTAGTGTTGGCAAGGATGTGAAAAGGAAGGAATGTTTATGTACTGTTGGTGGGAATGTAAATTTCATAATCACTGTGAAAACAGTATGGAGACTCATCAAAAAATTAAAACTAGAAATAGTATATAATCCAATAATTCCACCACTGGGTATTTTTCCGAAGAAAACAAACACACTAATTCTAATTCATAAAAGATGTGCACCCGTATGTTTATTGCAGCATTATTTGCAATAGCCAAGGCATAGAAACAAACTAAGTGTTCAGTTGGTAGATAAATGGGTAAGGAGAACGTGAGATAGTTATAAAATACACACACACACACACACACACACAATGGAATATTATATAGCCATAAAAGGATAATCTTTTTTTTTTAAATTTTATTTATTTATTTGACAGAGACAGATCACAAGTAGGCAGAGAGGCAGGCAGAGGGAGAGTGGGAGGCAGCCTCCCTGCTGAGCAGAGAGCCCGATGTGGGACTCAATCCCAGGACCCTGGGATCATGACCTGAGCTGAAGGCAGAGGCTTTAGCCCACTGAGCCGCCCAGGTGCTCCACCCAAGGTTAATCTTTTTAAAATTTAAACTGGTGTATAAAAAAGTTTACTAGAACATGTTGTATATGTCTTTTCATGGATCTAAGAAATAATTTTGAATTTATACTCAGTAGTGCTACTGCTGGCTCATAGAGTATGTGTATATTTATCTTTCTTAGAAATTGACAAATGGTTTTCCAACTAGCAATTCCAATTTGCTAGTGTGGTATTGTCATTCTTTCTAATGTTAGTCATGTTTGTTAGGTACATGGGTATATTACACTTGTATTTCTTTGATAAATTATATTGCTCACTTTTCATTGGCTGATCAGTCAATAATCTCAAGAATTCCATTGAGGGCTTTGGCCAATTTTTTAAACAGGTTTTTTTTTTTTTTTTTTTTTTTTTTTAATTAGTAAATTTTGTTTTTGTCTTTATCTCTCTTGGCTACAAGTTGCTTGTTATTTGATCTCTTTTTTTCTATTTTTTTAAATGTTCTGTTACTTTTTACTAAAAAGTAATATTTCCTTATCCATTCATCTGTTGAAGGGCATCTTGGTTCTTTCCACAGTTTGGTGACTGTGGCCATTACTGCTCTAAACATTGGGGTACAGATGGCCCTTCTCTTCACTACATCTGTATCTTTGGGGTAAATACCCAGTAGTGCAATGGCAGGGTCATAGGGAAGCTCTATTTTTAATTTCTTGAGGAATCTCCACACTGTTTTCCAAAGTGGCTGCACCAACTTGGATTCCCACCAACAGTGTAAGAGGGTTCCCCTTTCTCCATATCCCCTCCAACGCATGTTGTTTCCTGTCTTGCTAATTTTGGCCATTCTAACTGTTGTAAGGTTATATCTCAATGTGGTTTTAATTTGAATCTCCCTGATGGCTAGTGATGATGAACATTTTTTCATGTGTCTGATAGCCATTTGTATGTCTTCATTGGAGAAGTGTCTGTTCATATCTTCTGCCCATTTTTTGATATGATTGTCTGTTTTGTGTGTGTTGAGTTTGAGGAGTTCTTTATAGATCCTGGATATCAACCTTTTGTCTGTACTGTCATTTGCAAATATCTTCTCCCATTCTGTGGGTTGCCTCTTTGTTTTCTTGACTGTTTCCTTTGCTGTGCAGAAGCTTTTGATCTTGATGAAGTCCCAAAAGTTTATTTTTGCTTTTGTTTCCTTTGTCTTGAGACATATCTTGAAAGAAGTTGCTGTGGCTGATATCAAAGAGGTTACTGCCTATGTTCTCCTCTAGGATTCTGATGGATTCCTGTCTCACGTTGAGGTCTTTTATCCATTTTGAGTTTATCTTTGTTTACGGTGTAAGAGAATGGTCGAGTTTCATTCTTCTACATATAGCTGTCCAGTTTTCCCAGCACCATTTATTGAAGAGACTGTCTTTTTTCCACTGTATATTTTTTCCTGTTTTGTCGAAGATTATTTGACCGTAGAGTTGAGGGTCCATATCTGGGCTCTCTACTCTGTTCCACTGATCTATGTGTCTGTTTTTATGCCAGTACCATGTTGTCTTGGTAATCACAGCTTTGTAGTAAAGCTTGAAATCAGGTAACGTGATGTCCCAGTTTTATTTTTGTTTTTCAACATTTCCTTAGCAATTCGGGGTCTTTTCTGGTTCCATACAAATTTCTGGATTATTTGGGGGAACCAGGTGGTGGGTATTAGAGAGGGCACTGATTGCATGGAGCACTGGGTGTGGTGCAAAAACAAGGAATACTGTTGTGCTGAAAATAAATAAATAAATAAAGTAAAAAATCTTCAGCATTCCATAAAAATAAAAGCCCTTCCAGAATATTTGAAACAAAAAAAGTAATATTTCATTATATGAAGGTACCAGGTAACTATCCATTCACCTATTGCAAAGCAATTTTCTAGCTTCAAATTTTTGAAAGCTGTGAAGGTAATATGTAACATGCACAAACAGCTTTTGTGTAGATGGAAGTTTTCAAATCAGTGGGGTATAATGAGTGTGATTTGAAGCATGTGGTAAAACTATGGTGAGACTGCAAAACAAGCAAACCATCATCCAAAGTTGCTCCCCTATCAGTGATGAATGAGATCCTAGAATTCTGAATCTTCACCAACAATTGGTTATTGCCAGTTTTTTTTTTTAATTTTAGCCATTGTAATGTACATTGTGGTGACTCTTCATTTGAATTTGCATTTACCCAATGACAGATAATGTTGAACATCTTTTCATATATTGGTTTGCCACCTTTATATCCTCTTTGATGAACTGTCCAGATGTTTCTTGCATTTTGTTTTAAGATTTTATTTATTTGACAGAGTATGAGCACAAACAGGGAGAGTAAGAGATGGAGAAGCAGGCTCCCTACTGAGCAGGGAGCCAGATGTGGGGCTTGATGCGGGGCTCCATCGCAGGACTCTGGGATCATGACCTGAGCCAAAGGCAGACACTTAACTGACTGAGTCACCCAGGAACCACTATTTCTTCCCATTAAAAAAATCTTGTTGTTTTCTTGTTTTTGAGTTGCAAGACTTTTTAGTATATTTTACGTACTTGTTCTTTAAAAGATAAATTTTGCAAATATTTTGTCACAGTGTGTGACTCCTCTTTTAATTTTATTAGTAATTTCTTGAATAGAGCACAGAGTTTTAACTATAGTAAGGTTCAATTTTTTTTTTTTAAGGAATTTTACTCTCAGTTTTACATCTAAAGCTTTACCAATTCACCAAGTTCATGTAGATTTTCTCCTTTGCTTTCTAACAGAAGTTTTATAATTTTGTATTTTTACATTTAGTTAAACGATCCATTTTGAGTTAAATATTATGCCAGTGGTAAGGTCTATGTGTGGTTTCCCATTTTTACATGTGAATATACAATTGTTCTGCTACCATTTATTGAAAAGACTGTCCTTTCTTCATTGAAATGCCTTTGTGCCTTCGTCAAAGATTGACTATTACTTGCTTAGACCTGTTGTATCATAGGTTCTATATTCAATTCCACTAATCTAAGTAGCTATTGTTTTGCTAATACTACAATGTGTCGATTACAGTACCTTTTTATAAGTTTTAAGATAGTGTGAGTCCCTCTGTGTTCCTTTTTTTTCCCCAGTATCATGTGGATTATTCCACTTTGTTTGCTTTTACATGTAAAATATAGAATTTCTAATTGCTGGGACTTTTATTGGAATTGTGTTTTACCTACAGACTAAGTTGGGATAAATTGGCATTTTAATAATACCAATTCCAGTCCATAAATGGAATAATTTACCGTGTATTTAGACCTTTAATTTCTTTTATATGTGTCTTGTGGTCTTCCACATATAGACCACATTTACCATTTGATTTATTACTCAACATTGCATTTTTTGTTGTTCTCCTTGCAAATGGTATTGACTTTGTGATTTGAGAATTCCACTATGCATTGCTGGCGTACAGAAGAGCAATTGATTTTTGTATATTAGCCATACATCCTACAGTCTTTCACATGCTTTTAATTTCCAGGAGGTTTTTGTTTGTTTGTTTGCTTGTTTTTGTTACGATTGGTTTTTGAAGATTATTTGAAATTTTCATGTCTTTTATGAAATGGAGTTTTATTTCTTCCTTTCCTATATGTATACTTCTTATATAATAGAAAAAGGGGACAACATGCAATAACAGATGGGTGATAGAAAAAGAGAGATGGAAACTCTAAAAGGAATCAAAAGGAAATGCTATAAATAAAAAAATGCATAAGAGCAATGAACAGTGTCTTTGATGGGCCCATTGGTATTCAACATAGCCAAGAGAAAAAAATCAGTGTTAATGTCATTCCTTTATTAGCTCTTCACTGTCTCTTGTTATTCATTTTATTCTTCTAGTGGTTACACTCTAGGTTAAAATGTGTATCCTAGATTTATTACTATTGACTGAATTCATTCATGACCACTTCTCAAAGAATAAAAGATAGTTCAGACAGTTAATCTTTATTTAATACCTCCTATCCTTTGTGTGAAATATGATTTTTCAGTATACCTTTCACAAAGCATTATTATTTTTCTTTTATTAAGTAATAGATATTCATATTCATTTGTATTTATTATCATGTTTACCTTTCTAGTGTTTTTTTCCCTAAAATTCCATGCTTTCATTTGGAATCATTTTCCTTTAACCTGAGGAAGTCCCTTTGCTAATTTTTGTAATTAGTCCTGCTGGCAATAAATTACTCAAATATCAGGTATTTTCTCTTAAAACCCTCCTTTCTCTCATTTTAATTACCAAAGAATATTTTATCTGCACCGAATTCTAGGTTGGCAGTATTTTTATTTTAATCCTTTAAAGATTCTCTTTGTACTTGCCTAAATTTTGTTCAAAAGCTTGCCTTCAATTTTACTGCTTTCTTTTGTTTATGTATTTTTCATATGGTTATATTTAAGATACCTACTTTCTAACTATCATGTAGTTAGGTGTCATTTCTTTGTATTTATTCTGAATGGGATTTGCTGAATTTACTGAATCTGTGGGCTTGGAAAATTATTGAACAATTAGAAAAACTACCGAAACATTTTTTTAAAAAAGATTTTGTTTATTTATTTGACAGAGAGAGAGATCACATGTAGGCAGAGCAGCAGGCAGAGAGAGCTGGGGAAGCAGGCTCCCCACTGAGCAGAGAACCCAATGCAGGGCTCGATCCCAGGACCCTGAGATCATGACCTGAGTCAAAGGCAGAGGCTTTAACCCACTGAGCTGCCCAGGTGCCCTTGAAACATATTTCTTATTAGGAAAATTATTGAACAATATTTCAACAAATGTTATTTACGCTCAAGTAGTACTCTGAACTGAAAGATGGTATGCAATTTGTGCCTTACATGTTTCTTAGATACTGTCTTTAAAAATCTTTTTCTCTTTATACTCCAGTTTGTATCTTTTCTATAAATTTGTCTTTTAATTCACAAATCCAATTTTCTCGTCTCCAGTTTGCTCTTTAAAAATCACCTGAAGAATTCTTAGTGTCAAATATTGTCTTGCAGTCCTAGAATATCCATTTAATGTTTTTAAATGGATTCTGTATCTGTTGAAATTCTGTATTTTTTCCTCCATCTTCCATCCCTTTCTCATTTGTCTTTATCATATGATTATAGTTATCCTGATGATTTGTCTACAATCTCTATCTCACTTATCTCTGATTTTGCTATGACTGAATCTTTTTTCTTCCTGATTGTCAGTTTCTTCCATTGGGCACCATGGAAGTTAGGTAGTTGAAAAATATTAGCTTCTAAAGAGTGTCTAATTAAAATCTGTCAGGCAATTAGATTACAGGTAGATCAACTTGACAGTAGTAAACTTTGAGGCTTTGGGGGAATGACTTTTTCATTTTTTTCCCTTATAATTAGGGCACAATCCTCATTCTTACACTATGCTGTTGAAGGGTTTCTCAGTAGCTGGGCTCAGACTTCAAGGTCTATCTTGCAGTATCACACAAGCTCTGATAGACTTGTCTAGCTCTCCAGCCTCTGAGGGGTTCTCACTTTTAGGCCTCCTCAGATCTTCTGCTATGTATAGCTTAGGGGTTGGTAAAGAAACCAAGAAGGGTGGTTTATGCAGGATTCTCAAGCTCTAAATCAAGGATTGACAATATTTTAATGGAAGAAAGGGGAGGTGTAGTTTGCTGACCCCTATTGTTGCAACATTCTCTTAGGACAAAAGTCATGGTAAAGGTGAAATTCAACAACCATGTATCCCTTTTCTCAATAATGGCACCTGCTATCCAGAATAAACCGAACAGCAGATAACTGATTTTTTTAAATATTCTAACCAGCTTTTACAGTTTCTTTTTTTAAAATAGTGGAACAGCCTGCTGACACTTACTCTATCTTTGTCAGAGCCAGTAGTCTCCTCTTATTCTTATTTTCATATGAAGTTCATAGTTCAGTTATAAGAAATAATAAATATCACTTATGCTGCAGTGCTAAATTTCCCTGGTTGACCTCAAAGAAAGATCAGAGGCATAAAGTTGAGAGAGGGTAGGGGGTGGCGGTAAAGGCAAAAGGAAGAAAGGGTGGGGGGATCTTTATATATTGTTTTGCTTCAACCAAAGAAGTTATATTATCTTTCTGCCTCAAAAAGTAAAGGTTTAAGTGAATAGCAAGTCTTTTTGCTTAGAACTTTTAAATTTGCTTTGAGTCATTTCTCATTTGATTAACAGAAATCTTAGATATTTTCCATCAGAGAAATATATAATTATATCAGAGCAATATATAAATAATTTGAAGCTTGCTCGAAGTTTGAAATTCTCTGAACCAATTCCCATGTCCATTAGCATGTATAATTACGAGGTATTCTATTGATAGAGGCTGTTCCTTTCTCCTGATCCTTTTTGTAAGACAGTATATTTAAGAATACATTAAAAAAAAAAAAAAGGCTTTTCTGATTGTGTTGCGGGGCTTAAGTAATAATGTTACTTGAGAAGCAAGTTACTTAAAAGCATTTTAAATTTAAAGCTCAAATATCTTAGGATAGAAGTTATTTTCTTTTTTTTTTTTCTTTCTTAAAGATTTTACTTACTTATTTGACAGAGAGAGATCACAAGCAGGCAGAGAGGCAGGCAGAGAGAGAGGAAGCGAAGCAGGCTTCCTGCTGAGCAGAGAGCCTGACGTGGGACTCGATCCCAGGACCCTGAGATCATGACCTGAGCCGAAGGCAGAGGCTTAACCCACTGAGCCACCCAGGCGCCCCAGGATAGAAGTTATTTTCTTTCAGGAAAGTGTTTTTCATGCTCAAACAAAATAAATAATTTTTTTTTCCTAAGTAGTTAGAAAGAATTGGGAGAAAAACCCCACAAAAGTGAATCAGATGCAGTACTTACATGTCAAGGTCATGTAGGCATTCAAATTCTGACTTAATTCAGTTCACAACCTTTTCTTCACTCTGACGTGATGTTAAATACAAATGACTTGTTTTATTTTTACCAGCATTGCATTTGTAAAACCACAAACCTATTGCAAGTAAATGTCCTTGATTTATCATTTACCTCCAGTGAGCTCAATCCAATATAAAAGAAAGAATATCAAACTGGCACAAAGAGACATTCCTTGCTGAAACTGCCCGAGGTACGTTCATGCAGAAGAAAGCTTTGAATATATTCCAAAATATAGGTGGTTAAATTGCCTCTAAAAAGAAAGTATTTAAAATCTCCCTTAGTGTCATCTCCTTCCATGTCATATAACTGATGTTCCCATTCTAGATATAAACTCTGACACGTAGAATTAAAGATTAAAGGACACTGAGGAAAATTCTCTTTGACATATGTCGTAATTGATGACCTGTGGACATATGAACTCACTTTGTACAGGAGGAACTCTACAGATTCCTAATAAAAATTCCAAGAGCTACCACTTACTGAGTACTTAATACAATGTCAAACACTTTGCATAGGTTATCTGTTTTAAATCTTACAATATGTTATGAAGTTTTATCTCCATTGTGTAGCAAGTGAAACTGTGACCCAAGGTGGCTAGGTGATTTGTCACAATTCTAAGGGGTAGTCCAAAGCAATGAGCTAGTGTCAAGCACTGTTTACCCCATGTCTATCTAGATTCAAGGCTAGGGATTTCAGTGCCTTGCCATTTGCCTCTGAACTAATATGACTGTTATGCAAAATGCGTTCAATAGGTTTGTGGTTGGGCAATTGTAAGTTCAGAGAGAGCAAGACCACTTAATCTACATCTAACTGGATGGAGTGTTTATTTTCATTATTTTCTTTACTCATTTGTTAACTCATTTAGCAAATGTTTATTGAATGCGTATTTTCTGGGCATTCGAAATTTACAAGACAGAAATTCCTTAGCTTATGGAAATCACCTTCTAGTAAGGAAGCCTGACAATTAGCATAAGAAAAATAATAATAGTCTATGGCCGTACCACCCTGAACGCGTCAGATCTCGTCTGATCTCGGAAGCTAAGCAGGGTCGGGCCTGGTTAGTACTTGGATGGGAGAAAAATAATAATAATAATCAAATAATTTATCATAGTGGTAAGTTCTTTGACAATCATGCAATATGATAGAAATGGAATGAAATTTAGCTAGCCTGGTCGGAGAGACCTTTGTAGTTGAAGTAACATCGTAGTTGATAAAATACATAACTCACATGCAACATTTTAAAGCCTGAATTTCATACTTGTCAAGTGTTAAGTTTGGTTAATTCGAATTCAGATTTGCTCTCCACTTCTGCAATATTGCTTCAGAGGAAGAATCATTGAGCTCCTCAAATAGAGATACATCCTTCTATTGCTAATAGCCTTTCTTTAATCACAGATACTGCTTTATAGTAAGAATATTTTCTTGAAAGGGATAATTGGCTCCTGTGATAGCATAACTTCAAAGAAAAAGTGATTATTTTTTCCACTGATGTTCCTTACCATTTCAAAGAGCCTTTGTTGCCATTGTTAGTCCTGTTGAACATGATTCCAATTGAGGAAAGTGATCTGCCTAGTGGAAGAGGTGTGCTAACTCCTGAACTGGTGGTGAGTTTCATTTTTCCCCTCTTATGTTAGGAAAAGCATTAATCAACCAGGCAAATAGATGGGAGAAATGTCTTCAGAATACCCAATAGTCATCTGGGCACTACAGTTTAGTTGGTTTTCTTGAACTAAATAACTGTTCACAGTTTGTATGAACCAAACACTTCCCTAATATGTACCTTACAATATAACAAAAAAGAGTTTAGGCTAAAATTAAACACATAAACAACAAAATTGCTCTTGCAATGGTAATACATTATTTTATTTATTGCCTGCTCACTTCACTAAGGTAAACTTGGAGCTAAATTTTTATTTGTAATGTTTCCTGATAGCATCAAATAAATTTTTGCGTATAAAGGCAGTTATAAACTTGCCTTGCATGAGGGAAAATGTGTCACTGATGAGAAAGTCTTCAGGGATATTCTTAGTTTGGAGGACAAGATATCCAAGGCCTATTAAAACTCTAAAACAGTGTTATAACTTGTAATTATGTATTATTTTACTATGGTCAAACTTAGATTAAAATAATATTTATATTCTTACTACCAAAAAGGCAAAGCACATTTTTGTTTCCTATTAATTGAAGTGATATAATCTCTAAAGGTGACAGTAGCACCACCAGCTCTCTTTGCTTCCTTTAATTATTTTGTGTTAGCTATGACAAGGTGTTACTGCAGATTTATTTCAAAGAATTTCACTTCACTAGTGCCTTGGCCTTATTGTGCAAGCATGGCCAAACCTTGATTCTCTGTGGCTTATGTACATGGCTTTGAAATAGCTGTATTTCCAAAACAAAGTTCAAAAATCTGTAAAAGAGACAAGATATGACAGGTGCCATATACAATGAACAATTGCTAAAGGCAAGATTTGGTAGTGACATTTCTTTTATGTTAACTCCTTTATATCTTCTCTGAACAATCATTATGTCTTTCTGAATTTTTGTTCCACAGATGTTCAATCTTGTTTCTCTAGCATATTCTTTGTAAGATACATTAGGGGTGGTTTTTGGGGGAAAAAAAAAAGTTCCTGTTTTTCTCCACTTGCTATCTTTTTGTAATGATGTTAAATAGTGATTCTTTCTTCTCTAAGAATCTTCTAAGAATCAAGAGTGACTTCAGTTGCCTACCAAGTAACTTCACCTAATTTATTCAGTTATCTAAAATCCCCAGAATAATTCGACATCTCAGCATTAATATGAAAATTTAGCAGTCCGTTTCCTATTCCTCCCTTCCCACAAACATACATGAAGATGAGAGCGTTTCCAGAGGGGCATGGACAAACCAGATAGCTTGAGTTACTTGTTATCTAATGATTTACTCAGGATTGTCTGTCCACCTCTCTGACCTTTTAACCACTTTGTATATTAAGAGTAAAAAATAATTATGCATGAATTCACAAATGGTGTTGAAATAAAAATACATGAATCTAACCCTGTAAATATAGTAGGAGTTAATATAATTAAGTTAAATAATTAAGTTATAAATTAAGTTAAATAATTTTTTCATTGTGGAAAACAACTCTTTATTTTTCTGTACTTCCAGTTATGGGAAATTATGAATTTTCTTATTAAATGAACTGAAATTGGTACTTTTTATTAATTTGCAGCTCAAAATATCCTGATACTATATCTCAAACATTATCAGTGGTAATATAATGATGTAAATCATTGCACATTTTTGGGATAATTTTCAGCAAGTAACTATAAAATACTTTTTAAAAAAGTACACCTTTTTTTTTTTAAGATTTTTATTTATTTATTTGACAGACAGAGATCACAAGTAGGCAGAAAGGCAGGCAGAGACAGAGAGGAGGAAGCAGGCTCTCTGCTCAGCAGGGAGCTTGATGCAGGGCTTGATCCCAGGCCTGGGATCATGACCTGAGCCAAAGGCAGAGGCTTTAACCCACTGAGCCACCCAGGCACCACAAAAGTACACCTCCTTTGACCTAACTACCAATACCAGGAATTTAACCTATGAAAATAATATGTATAAATAAATAAATAAAGTATATTCACTGATATATCTATATATAGATATAGATTTGAGGATATACATAGGGATAATATATATATTAATTATATATATGCGTATATATAATATTCATTCATAGATACATAGGTACATTCATTGTAAGTTGCCCAGTTTTTTTTTGCTGCTTTTAAGTAAATAGATCATGAGGGCAATTTTTTAAATGCCTACTTGACACCTCCCATCAATTGCGATTTTCTAGCTGTATGAACTACTACTGGGGAGAAAGCATTATATTTTTTATATCTTAATTCTACATATATGACCTGAAAGGTTTACACTTGAAATTAATACCCACTCATAATGTACATTTTATGTTTTATTATAACAAGATGATACTTTAATTCCTTCAACAGGGAAAGATTATCTTCTTGTACTACATTTTATGAATTTCAGCAAGTCAATCCTCTATTTCTGTACATGAAGGAAATAGAGTTGCTAAGAAGGAAAATGATTTACATAAGACCTACAGGTCTTTTGTTACACAACTGAGAAATTATGACTTGAGGGTCAGCATATTTTCAAATATAGTACATGACTTCCCTTTACCACTGCCTGTCTATACAGAAGATTTAAAAACAACAGATATCGAATATATATGGATATTTTGAAACATTGCTTAAAAATAGTTATAGAATATAAAACTTTTTAAATAAGCATATATTTAGATTAGGACCTAGCAAAATGTTTGTCACTTCCTAAATCCCTCGATATTTTTACTGGAAGGAAGGGAAAGAGGACATACTCTTGACATATATGAATTATGAGGTATATTAGCCATACTGATACTTTTTCAGCCATAAATTATCATTCAGTTAAAAACATATCTATGGCTGAAAAGACTTCAGTAAACTTTACAAGTATCCTCATTATTTTTTTAAAGGTTTTATTTATTTGACAGACAGAGATCACAAGTAGGCAGAGAGGCAGGCAGAGAGAGATGGTGAAGCAGGCTCCCTGCTGAGCAGAGAGCCCAATGACATGGGGCTGATCCCAGGACCCTGGGATCATGACCTGAGCTGAAGGCAGAGGCTTTAACCCACTGAGCCACCCAGGCGTCCCACAAGTATTCTCATTTTAAGGATTGTTTCAAATATACTTGAATGCAGAGGTTTTATAAAACAAATATGAAGAAATATTGATTATGATTTTTCTCACATATTAAGGATATCTGCTGGCTAAAACACTACACTTTCTTCCTTTCTTTCTTTCTTTCTTTCTTTTTTAAGATTTTTTTATTTATATATTTAAAGGAGAGAGTGAGAGACCGTGAGAGAGGGAACACAAGCAGAGGGAGGGGCAGAGAGAGAAGCAGGCTTCCTGCTGAGCAAGGATCCTGATGTAGAGCTCAATTCCAGGACCCTGGGATCATGACCTGAGCCTAAGGCAGAGGCTTAAGCCACTGAGCCACACAGGCTCCCCGAATCACTACATACACATTTCCCATTTTGTCTTTTAATTTTATTTTATTTAGTGATAAATAGTTGAACCCCTCTCTCATTATGTATGATATACTCATTAATTACTTTAACAAAGGTTATACTCATCTCCTAGGAAGTTAGCTCCCTTGCATTCTCATTTACGTATGACTCTTTTGTGAGGAGTATGTGCTGATGAATCTAAATGTTTTCTAAGTGAGGGGGTAAATATGATGTACTTAATCACTGATTAGAAACTTAATATGAAATGGTAATCTTAATGCTTTAAAAAATCATAGATAATATCAAATGTCATTGACATTGCTGAGCTACTGGATATATTGCTGGTGGGAGAATCAGTTTATATAATGACTTTGAAAAATAATTTAGTGTTACCTGATGATAAAACTGACTTTACTCATACCACGTGCCCAATATTTTCATTCCTAAGTACCTGTACTAAATATTCAATCAGTCCTTATTTATGTGCTCCAGAAGAAATATTCAAGAATGCTTATAAAAGAATTAGTTTGTAATTGAGAAAAAAAAGCAAATAATCCAATAACTACCAGCATTAGAAGAGGTAAATAATTTGTATTAATTTGTGATATAGTAATTCAATAGACGATTTTACAGTAAATATATATGTATATATACTATGCATATATACATAAATTTAGCTAGATAAAACAATATGGGTAAATCACAAGATGTAAATTGAGGGGAAAAAAGTGAAGGATGGTTTTGTAATTCCATTAAGATATATTTCAAAAGAAACAGAAAATTTTAGGTATATAAACATAAACAGCAAAAGGAAAGCAAAGAAACAATAAAGAAATTCAATACAGTGTCTATTCTGAGGATGTAGAGATGGTAAAGTGGGTGTATAGTGAACTTCAGGTTGATGCTAATAATGTTTTAATTAAAATGAGCATTGTGCCCACAGGAGATTGCCATATCTTTGTATTGCATACATGTTCTTTTGTTATCTACTGATTATTCAATTAAAAAATTATTAAATGAAGAATGACAGAAAACTGTGTAATATTTCTGTTTCAAATAGGTATTTTTTTTCCCTTGAGTAAAAATTAAGACTCAGAACAAAATTTAAAGAGACCAAAGCCAACAGTGTTACTTGGGACCCTTGGCATTACTCACTCTCACTACCTGTTTGTCTCCCAGGGTGTGCTTGAGCTGTGGAATCAAACTTTGCCTATCCCTAGCTCTTACTTCTGGCATAGAGAACATTAAAAAACAAAAACAAAAAAATGACAAGAACTAGAATTGCTAACTGATAAGAACGAGAACTGATATCATTTTGGCTCTCACAGAAGCCAGATCCTTAGCCAAATTTAAGTTTGTATATCTTTTGGAATAGATGTACATATGTGTGTGCGTGTGTTTGTGTGTATGCACACACTCTACACACATGCAAGGCGCTTAAACCAGCTCGAAGCTTTCATCCATTCAAGACACCATTTTTCTATTCAAGAGCTGCAAAGTACTTTTGATGAATTGAATGGAAACTGATGTATCACTATTACTACATGGTGGCTTGTCCATCACAATGGAAGTCAAAGCTGTTGGGCTCCAAAGGAGAGGTATGGAAAGTAGAGTAGTACAATCAGCTCACACAGGTTTGTCCTTCCTGTATTACAGCTCAAATTCGACACCCCCATCTAGCCTAAGGCTGGAGATTGAAGCAATGTTCAGTTCTCTAACTACCATAAAGCTGATTCCACCAAACACAAGTTCTGCACAATTCATGGGCAAGTAGGTTTGGGAAATGCATTGTCAAACAAAGGCCATAGGTTTCTTTTCTGCAAGTATTTTAGAGGATGTAAAACACTAAGCTGTGTGATTCTCCTAAGTGAGAGACCTCTTACACATTTTTCTTCAAATTTGATTCTGATGTCTTTTCCCCTTTGGAAGATCATTCCATGGGATTATTGACTTGTGTAGTAGACTTTGAGAAATGCTGCCAAAGATGGTTCTATTCTCTACCTTTTCTTAAAAAGGTATAGTAATTAGAAAATTGAGGATATCCCAGTAGGACATGAGTTTCTATTACGGGCTAGCAGAATGGGCAGAGAAGCAAACTGAAGTGAAGTTATACTCCATAAAAGTATTAGAAAAATATTTTATAAAAGCTTAGATTTTATCTATTGATCTCTTAAGGTGCTACTGAAGATTTCCTTTGCCTTTAATATTTCCTCATCATCCTGTTCTACCTACCCACCTCCCACAGTGATCTAAACCCTGAAATAGTAATCTGGACTCTAGGGTTAAAAATATAATAAATGGGAGCAGAGGTCTCTGGCTATATTCACCTTCTTTTTAATCAGGCCAAAGAATTTTCACTTTAAATATAGAAGTGTATCTCACTCAAGTTTCTCTGCAAATATCCTACAGCCCACATCCTACTTGGCTGTTTTTAGATTCTTAGTCTTCATAAGAGGATAAGACCAAGAGGTGAGAGAAGTCAGGTGAATGTTCTGAATGGAATGGAATAAAAAGTTAACACTCCATATGGAACTATGTTTTATTTAAGTGTGAAATTGGGAGAAAAATAACCTGTCATGCTGTTGTTAGTGCCTTTTGGGGTTTCAGAATTTGAAAAGTTGTTTCACACATACCAATTTATTCCACAGCTTTACCAAGGTTGTGCATATGTAGAATTATTATTTTTGTTTTTTTTCTTTCTATATAATAATTAGAAATGTGAAAGACATAGCAAATATAGATAACCTGGATAAAGAGGGTGAGAGGATTGGATTCAATGAACCTTTAGAACTGGTTCTAGATTTAACATTGTTGGATTCTATACCATGACAATATTCTTTCTAGTCATAATTTTCTACCAGAACATCAAGGAGATAGGGCAACAGGGAACACAACAAAGGTCATATCTCAGGAATAGTCTTGATACTTGATACTAGCCACATGTATCACCTTGATTAATTTCTAAGTCAGCCATTCATTTGGGGTCAAATGTGGTACCATGTGCTGATTGAGCTAGAGTCCATTGCTTGTGCACTTCCCCAGGCATGGGAAGAGGGATGTTACAGGCCTCCAGTCTACAACAGAGGAATGTGGAATCCTGCCTGTTGCTAGTACATAAGACAAAAGGGAATTCAGAGGCTGGATAGATTAAATAAATGAAACAAATACACCACATGAAGTAAATAATCGAATTCCTTGTTCCATAATTTCTGTTCCATGGATCGGATGAGATTTGTAGTTTTGTAGAACTGGAAAACTATCATTCAAAATGACCCCTCTGTATTTTATTAATTATTCATTCAAGCTTGTGCTTTGACGTCCCCAGAAAATGAAGTTTGGTGGTAATGTCCTCTAATAGGTGAACTTCAATGGCAATTATCTTTGGTAAAGAGTCTTAGAAATTCCACATGGATTATTTGTATACAGGAGCATGGGGTAATCAGAAGTTGAGATGAAAGTATCAGCAGAAGTATGGAAAAAATATAGAGAAATTATTTATCTTCGTTCCTTATCTTGGGCTGAAACTGCTCTGTAGACTGAGAACCAGAAGCTAATTTTTGGTGGTAAAGTATATTTCTGAAAAAGATTAGGTGACCTTGGGCACTACAAAGTGGTAAACTATAGACACTATAGGTAAACTTGGGCACTATAGAATGGTAAATCCATTATTTTCATGTTTATGTTTCCTAAGCCTTGGAAACCACTCTTAGAGACTACTCTGATAATTATTCCCATTATGTAGAACAGGAAGCTGTATCTCAGACAGGTTAAGTAAAGTAACCAAGATTAAACACCTGAAATGACAAACTCAGAATTCCAATTAAAATGTTTCTGATTCCAGCACCTGATATCTTAAACATTAAGGCATGTTGTCCCTAGATAAAAAAGGAGCATCTCTTAAGGTAGAGGGCTCTTCTGAAGCCCTGAGATATTACTATTATTTACCCTCTGTGGAAAGTCAGTTTGGTACCGTTCCCCCACTTATGTATCTTACCAACAGGCACAAATTTATCCATATTGAGATGTGAAATTCAGGATGTGGGTACTCTTTTCTACCTGGAAGAATCAAGGTAGATCACAAACCCTTTTAAGAACCCTGTTTCCCCTTTCATATAATAGGGAAATTACAACAGATGATCTTAAAGACCCCCTTCGGGTTGAACACTGTTCAAAATTTGATCACAATTTTCTCTTTAATGTCTGAGAATATGATTTTAAAACTTTGTCAATATATAACTCTTTCATACAGGATCATAGAATAATTAAAAATAAATATATATGTTTATTATTTATATATACACACACACATACATACATACATACATACTGTGATGGGGCACCTGGATATGTCAGTCAGAAGACCATGCAGCTTTTGATCTTGGGGCCATGAGTTTGAGCCCCATGTTGGGTGTAGAGATTATATAAATAAAAAACAAAATTGCTGTAACATTAACACATTTTCCAACTAAATATTATAGATCTACTTTACCCGTTTTAAATGTTGTATAGTACTCCATAGAACTCCATGCTATTCTATAATGTGCCAAATTTATTTAGTCATATACCTGTGTAAGGACCTTTCTATTTCCAGGGTTTTGTTTGTTTGTTTGTTTCTTTTTGCTTTTACAAGTAAGGTTGCAATATATATACTTTATTTAAATGGGACATATTCCTAAGATTTCTAGTCTTGCTAATTGGGACAAAATGAAGTAAACATTTTGGTTTCTTTACAGTTATTTACATTATCCAACATGTTGCAATGATTTATGTTATCACTGCTAGTGTTTGAGATCTTATCAGGCTACTTTAGGCTGCAATGAACAGAAAGGGTCAATTTAGTTTATTTGATAAGAAGATCCACTATCTTGCCAAACTCTGAGTTCAGAGGATGAAAGAGTAGTCTTCATGCCTCTTTCTTCTCCTTCTCCCCTATCCTTATATAACTCTCCAAGTTATTGTAAGAGGCTGCAGCTCTTCCAGGTGTCTGCTCTAGGCCTGATACCATCCAGATGTAGAAATAGACATCTTTAATTATTTTTTTGTTTGAATGTATTTGACACATAATGTTAAAATAATTTAAGGCATACAACATAGTGATTCAAAATCTCTCTAAGGTATGCTATGCCCCCACAAGTGTAGCTCCCATCTGTCACTGTACAATACTGTTAGGGTGTCCCTATGCTGTGCTTTTTATTTCTGTGACTCATCCATTCCATAACTAGAAAACTAGAAAACCAGTTTGCCCATGCCCCTATCCTGTTTCCTTCTGGCGACCATTGGTTTATTCTCTGTATTTATAGGTTTGATTCTGCTTTTTGTTTGTTTATTCATTAGTCTTTTAGATTACACATGAGGGAAATCATATGGTATTTGTCTTTCTCTGACTCATTTAGCTTAAATATCCTCTAAATCTATCCATGTTGTTGCAAATGGCAAGATCTTGTTCTTTGTTATGACTGTATAATATTCCTGTGTGTGTGTATGTATGTGTGTGCACACCACATCATTATACATTCATATATTAATGGACACTTAGGTTGCTTCCATATCTTGGCTATTATAAATAATATTGCAATAAACATAGGGGTGCACATATCTATTCAAGTTAATGTTCTTGGGGCACCTGGGTGGCTCAGTGGGTTAAGCCTCTGCCTTCAGCTCAGGTCATGATCTCAGGGTCCTGGGATCAAGCCCTGCATCGGGCTCTCTGCTCAGCAGGGAGCCTGCTTCCCCCTCTGTCTCTGCCTGCTTCTCTGCCTACTTGTGACCTCTCTCTCTCTGTCAAATAAATAAATAAAATCCTTTTAAAAACCAAATTAATGTTTTAATTATCTTTGAGCAAATATCCAGTAGTGGAATAATTGGGCCATATGGTATTTTTATTTTTAATTTTTTGAGGCAACTTCATATTGTGTTTCACAGTGGCTGATACTAGTTTACATTCCTATCAGCAGTGTACAAGGATTCCTTTTTCTCCACATCCTCACCAATAGTTGTTATTTCTTGTCTTTTTTTTTTTTTAGCCACTTTGATAGGTGTAACGTGATAGCTCATCATGGTTATGATTTGCATTTCCATGATAAGTTGGTGTTGAGTTTTGAAAGTTCTTTATGTATTTTGGTATTAACCCCCTTATTGGATATATCATTTACAAATATAGTAGGTTGACTTTTTGTTTTGTTGTTGGTTCCTGAACGATGCAAAAGCTTAGAAATGGACTTCTTGATCTGTATTTTAAAGAGTGTACAAATCTGCTGAATTTTACTAGATTTTTCCTCCTGTCTCATTGGCCTGAGTTATGTGAGAAATCCATGCTTAAACCAATCACCAGAAATGGATTGGCTCAACAAGGTTCAACCCTAGAATTGCAAGTGGGGCCTGCATATTCTATAGTGTCTAAGTATACTGAAAAGGATGAAAAGCTAAATAAACTTGGTTGTTTTTAGAAATAAAGAAGTAATTGGTTGTGGTTAGGCAACCAGCAAGTTTGTTATTTTCGGTCTTAGAAGGGCAGAGTTTGCTCTAATCTGACAGCCGTAAGGATTTCACATAGTTGTTTTAATGTGATTTCTCTTGGCTACCAGTGTGATTGTTTCCTCCCCCCACCATGTATTTACTGGCTTTTTGTAATTTACCTTCTGTTCACTGACTATTATATCATGTTTGCATTCTGTTGGAATGAAATACTTGTTAGCTATATAAGCTCGTGGCAGAAGAATGTATTAACACCTTTTGAGTAAAATAATTTTTTAAAAAATTCTTAGTCTATAGTTGGACTTTGATTTCTTTTATAGATCACTTTTATTATGAAGGTTTCCATTCTCCTGACTCCCACCTTTTTGGATTTTTATCTTAAGAGACTATAGTCTGTAAAAATATTTTCTTGTGACTTTCCGAGTAAAATCTAACCTGTTTATTTATTGATTTGGGTATAAATGTATTATGATAAAAAGAAGGGAAAGTTGATATTAAGCACTTATTTATTAGAATAAATGAAACATTACAAGGCAGAACTTGTTGAGGGCTCAGTGAGCCCTTCCTTGAGCCCATGGCAATACAAACATGTTCTCTCTGCTACTACTTCTCACTGCAACTTACTTAATTTCCAAATAGCACTTCCCACAACTGGTTAGTTCATATTTATTAGTCTGTGGTTTTCTATTTAACATCTATTTTCTCATCTATAAAATAAGCTCAAAGAAGGAAAAGACCACCCTGTTTCATTCACTGCTACATCTTCAGGACACATAGAATACATTGCTCGCACGTAACACTAAAGTACACAGTGTTGTATTAAATAAATTAGTTAACACAAAGTGAAGTAGGGAGGTGTCTCAGGAAGAAAGAATAAGAGAAGATTTAGCTTTGAGTTGTCATATAAGCAGAAGAAAGGAGCTAGTACTGTGGAGACTCAATGTTTAAATTCTGGTTGCTACCAAATTTCAGAAGTTTGACAATATTGATGAGGAAGCAAGGATTATAAAAACACTTGAGCCCTTTGACTTGATAATTCAATGCCAAGAAGTGATTCCAGAGAATTAAGCAGAGATTTAATAATAGGTTCACACACAAAATTTCTTTATAGGTATTATTTGTAAAGGCAGATATTGGGAAATAATGTTGATGCCCCCCAAAAGAGGACTCATGAAAAAAATGGAAGTTAAAACCTCATGAAATATTTTCTTATCCTACAATTGCGATTTTAAAGAATATGTGACAACCAAAGCAAACAGCCATCATTAAAGGGGAATTTTAGGAATTTTTACTTTCTTCTTTATAATTTTTATTGTTTCCAAATATCATACCTGTAACACAATTCCTTTTATAATCAGCAAAAATTGAATATTATAAAAAAATTGAATATTATAAAAAATTGAATATTATTTTAAAAAATTGAATATTATAAAAAATTGAAGATTAAGATTTCTCAGAAGTAATGCTGGCATAGTCAGTTAATTTCTAAGGTAGTAAATTATTCTTAATTGTTCTACAAGCTTTTTTTTTTTTTTTCCTCCCCTACAACCAGAAATTCAGTTTACTAGTATCTCCTCAATCTCCTACCAATGAGTGATATCATTTCTCACAGTGTGACTGGGATTTAATATAGTTCCTTTATCATTCTGTTTCTAATAGCTGTATCTGATGAATGAGAAAGAGATGACGACCTCTGAAGACAAAAACACCAAGTATAACATTTTACTCACGTATATTATTTTCTCTAAGATATTCCCAATAGTTCTAGGACCCTGAAAACATTTATTATAAATTTGTCCCTGCTTCTCTCACTTTAAACTAAATGAAAGAAAAACACAGGGAACCTGGCTGTTTCAGTTGGTAGAGCATGCAACTCTTGATCTTGGGGTTGTGAGTTCAAGTCCCACATTCAGTATAGAGATTACAAGAAAGCAAGAGAGAGAGGGAGAGAGGGGGAGAGAGATACTAGGTAGACTTGAAAAGATTCTAATGTATCAATCCAAACAATAGAGGAAGGGCTTCAGATTATAAACTTCTCATCAGAACTGGATCTAACTTCATTTATTACACTTCACAAATGTTCTCTTTTCCTACTCATCTTGTCCTATTCTATGTAGGAATTTAACTCAGCAATAACCTTTGCCACTTGTTAGTGTCTTTGGGCGGGGGGCAATAAATAACCCAAGGCAGATTGGAGGTACTTATATAAATAGAGGTTAGGTTTTTCATTGAAGGGGGCACAGTCCATATGTACTGAAACATATAATTTTCAAAAACAAAATAGAATTCAAAACTTGAAGGATTATAAGTGCACTAACCTTTCAGTTATCTGGGCTGGAGATTTAGAATTTAATACCCTATTAAACTGTGTAGTGTCTGATAAGTACCCAAAAACTTGACTGAAAGCTTCTGCAAATAAGTATCTTTTTAAAGTATATTTATTTATTTTAAAAATTTTTACTTATTTCTTCGAGAAGAGTGTGCATGGGTGAGTTGGGAGGTTTACACACAACAGAGGGAAAGGGAGAGAATCTCAAGCAGATTCCCCACTTAGCATGGACGCTCATATGAGGCTCCATCTCAGGACTCTGAGATCATAACCGGAGCTGAAATCAAGTCTGATGCTTAACTGACTGAGCCACCCAGGCACCCCTCTAAAGTGTATTTATAGAATTTCTGATGACATCTATAGAGTACTAAAGTATACGGAGCATAAAATACACCTTGATGATTCAGTTTAACTTTACAATGGCCGTTCATTTAACGCATAATAGATGAATTACATGAGAAATACAAGGATTTCTTTTGACTTGAAGTTTTTCTTAAAGGGCCAACTTGGGCCATAATTGGAAGGGTGGAGGAGGGAAGGGAGACATGGCATGGGTGGCAGAGGATCTGAAAGAATTTCTTGTAATAGCATGGAATAGTGTATGGGGACACAGTCTCTGGTATCAAGAAGATCTAGTTCCCAAGCCAAGTTCTGACACTTAGCATTTGTGTTGCTTTGTAAATATAATTTAATCTCTTTAAATTTTAGTTTTCTACTTATTTGTGAAAGTGACAAAATAGTACTCCCTATTTCAAGGACTTGTGAAAACTGAAGGAGGTCACACATACAAACCAGCTGAGTTGGTCCTTGGCACAAAACACTCATTAATTACTCTTCTGAGGCAGTGAAAGAGAGGATCCATGTCCGTGGCGGTACCTTGTGACCCTGTCCTCTGGTCATAGTTGATTTAACAAGGGCATATATCTTATACATGCCAGACCAGTTTTTCTCCCTCTGAGAAATGTGTCTTTTCTAATAGAGAAAAACACAGAAATATTAGAAGGCTGTTGGCCTGCTTCTATTGCCCTTTCATGATATTGTATTTAGCAGTCACTTAGCATTTCCAGACTTCAAATTATTTTTAGTGAAATGAAGAAATTGATTGAATTATCTGTCACTAAGCTTCATTCAACAAGTAACTGTGTGTGGCTGTATTTGAAAACAATACTATATACTTTATACTTCATTCTCCTTAATTGTGGGGATATGAGGGTCTCAGTTCTGCATGTAAGGTAAAAATGAGAATAATTAAAATAAACTTGAAAATACCAAAATAGTCCATGAAATTCATTTTATTCAACAACATCACATCAGACTTGGTAGAGTGTTCACACGCTTAGTGCCATGTAGGAAATGAAGATAAAGAAGTCCATAAAGAATTCATTTACTTCATCGTCTGCTTCCTTTTGGGTGTATAGTATGTTTAACAATAGAAGTCATGAAGAAAGAAATCACCCAGCCCTTACTTTCTCATTTTTGATCTTTCCTTTTCTGGCTCTCAGATTTGTACTCACTCTGTCTTATTTGCATTTTCTACCCACTGTGATTACCATTTTCCGTGACTTCATAGATCATGTATATGTCCATATCTTTCTCACAAACATACACATAATAATAGGTGATTGATAAATGTTTATTTAAAAAAAATCAAATTTAAGAATTTTAATGTTTTATGTTTACAGTGAGACTCTAATGTCTAATATATAATTTTTCACACAGCAAATCATGTATGAAAATACATAGTTATATTGTAATATTAGCAGTAAGTGCTCACTATTATGGTATTACTCATTATATACTTAGTGTTATGCTAAGTACTTGATTGGGATTACCTTATTTTACTCCTAATGATCTGTGAAGTAGTTAGCAGTGTTAGCTACCTTTTACAATGAGAAAACTAAGGCCCAGAAAGGTTAAATAACAGGTATTAAAATATAATTAGTACAGAGCTATGAATTTTTAGCCTATATCCAATCAGTTAATTCTGGCAGCCAAAATATATTCCTTGAAAGTAGTTATCTACCATTCACTCATCTCTTTTTCTCAACTACGAATTATTTTTTAACTTTGTCAAAATCATATAATTACATACCTTTTAATCCTGCTTATTCAGTAAAATGTCCCCAGTATTTTCCATGTCACTAAATAGTTTAATATAGTCTTTATGAAACATATATATTTCTTTGTTTTTAACATGGACTTATCTTTTGCAAATATAAATTGTGCTGCTTTTATTTTCTTGTTACTTAACCTGTGCCTCAACACAAATCAAGCTTTTTTAAAAATTCAAGGGGCATGGCATTTTACTCAATTATTCATAAAATAACTAAAATGTGGTTCTCAATATAATTACATATTCATTAATTAAAGATGCTTAAGAGAAAACAAAGCAAAAATAAAAACAGCCCCTTTATGTAGGTACATATACACTGGAGTTTGAATTTTCCAGGAATTTTTCATTCATTTAAAGACTGACATGCAAAATCTAAAATAAAATGGTAAGTGATCAAGTGTTTCTCCCTTCGCATCTGGAGATGACAAGGTTAATATGGTCTAAAGGAAAATGAAAAATGTTTGAAATCATAGATTTTTACATTCAGAAAGAACATTTTGTTTTTCATATTTCTTTGCTCATACTAAGAACTTAACGCTAGCCTAGTTGAAATGAACACATTTGTCTCAAGTAGAAATAAAACTTATAATCATTGTTTACATTGCTGTAGACTTAAGGTATACAAAGTACTTTTAAAAAATAATGAAAATAAAATAGTTGGTTGTCAGTTGAGTAATTACCTGTGTAGAATCAAGATTCCAAGGAAGAAATAAGACTATCTGAATGGAAGAGTAGGAGGTTAAGAATGTTACCAACACGTGGTTCAAACCAAGTTGTATCATTAAATTATACTTATAAACAACTTACAAAACAACCTAACTGAACACCCCCACAACCTGCCTTTCAGCAGTAAGCACTCCTTCCTTCTGTAGCCCAGTGTCATAGATGATAACTGGCCTACTATAATGAAGAATTAGATGGCAAGACTCAGTGAAAAGTAAATTATCCTTTGAAGACTGGATAAAATAAACAGGAAAGAACTTTACATATTGCAGCATATTCAAGAAATACTGAAACACAAATATTTTATGGTGACAATCTCCACCTTTGTCTTAAACTATAAAATTGTTTTCTTGTGGGTTGGGAGAAGAATTTTGAGGTTTTGCAGTTTGGAATGTCCTATCCTTACTGGTATTAACTAGGTAACTTTGGATCAGTCATTAAACCTCTCTGGGCTTAATTTATCTTTTTTTGTACAGGAGAAGCATTGGCTGGATATTATCTAAAATCAATTTCAGGCCCCACATTATATTTCATGACTTTTTTGCTGAATAATTTGATAACAATTAATGCAAATATGGGAAGGTAATAAAAGTATTAAACCATCTAATTTTATAAATAGAATGTTAATGAACTACAGCAATTTCAGCAAGTTGTAGCTGGTGTTATATTCAGTATCCAATTCCTACAACCAGCCTTGTGTAATCTTAGAATGTGAACAAATGCTCATCTTCTTAAAGCATTTTTCCAAAATGTACTTGACTGAAAGGGAACACCAAGCTGCCCTCCTAAAGAATCTGTATAGGGATTAAGGAAAAAAATCATGGCTTAGTCACCTTTATATTGCCAGTACCTTGTGCAGTGTCTGACACCTTTCTTTCTCTCTTTCTCTCTCTTTCTTTCTTTCTTTCTTTCTTCCTTTCTGAGAGGGAGGGAGAGAGAGAGGAGAAAAGGGGCAGGAGGAGAGGAGGAGAGAGAATCTTGAGCAGGGCCCACACCCAGCATAGAACCAGATATGGGGGCTTGACCCCATAAACCTGAGATCATGACCTGAGCTGAAATTAAGAGTCAGATGCTTAACCAACTGAGCCATCTAGACACCCTAGTGTCTGACACCTTAGGTGACAATTAAAAGTTCTTGTTAAAGGAATGAATGCATGAACTGATAAACTAACTTGAAAACATACTGGTTTGCTTAGGTGTCTAGAGAATTAAGTTCAAAAGTATTTTCTATTAGAAAAAGGATTCAAGCGAGTTGGAATAAACTTTATAAATAAGTGAAGTAAGTAACTGCTTCACTAATATGAATTGAGGAGTTAATGTCAAAGGAATTCTTTCTTCTAATTACTGTCATAATGTTGTATAACCATCACCACCATCCATCTCCAAAATGCATTTCTTCTTATAAAACTGATGCTATACCCATTAAACAATAACTCCCCATTTCCTCCTCACTGCTTCCCCTAGCAACCATCCCACTACCTGCCTATATGATTTTGATGCCCTAAGTATCTCACATAAGTGGAATCATGCACTTTTTTTTTTTTTTTTGGTCTTTTTGTGACTGGCTTATTTCACTTAGCACTATGTCCTTAAGGTTCATCCATGATATCACATATGTCAGAATTTCCTTCCTTTTTAAGGTTGAAAAATATTCCAATATATATAGGCATCACATTTTGCTTATCTATTTATCTATTGATGTACACTGGGATGCCTCCACTTTTTAGCTATTATGAATTCTTCCTTTCATTTTAGGCCATGGGGCTGGAGTTCAAGGGAACCAGTCAAAGAGAATGATAGAAGTTCCCTGGTAAATTAGGGGGACAGAGGGATCTGCATATGACTCAGAATTGTACCAGTCTAGAGACAAGAGGCTATGACTAGAGCGTTCTGGTAGCAGAAGAGACTGCGTGCATTGAAAACATTCTGTACTTCCAGAGCTTGGCAACAAAATTGTGTTTTCTGTGAGTCAGATATGGCTCCCAGGAAAGAGGGTTGGCTGTGGGCTGTCTTGAAAGATTCCACATAAAGCGTTTCTGATCGGTACAGAGACTGAGCTCTACCCGGCGATGTACAAACTGACGGAATCATCACTACTGCTCAGATGAGTTTTGCGTCCCAGAAAATTTTTGGGAGCTCATTGTGGGGTATCTCTTAGGTACCCTCAAAAATGCCTCATAAGAGAGAGACAGTAACTGTGTATCTAAGGCCCTTGTTAAAAAACAAAACAAAACAAAAAAAACAACAACAACAACAAAAAAAAAACAGGGGCACCTGGGTGGCTCAGTGGGTTAAGCCTCTGCCTTCGGCTTGGGTCATGATTTCAGGGTACTGGGATCGAGCCCTGCATTGGGCTCTCTGCTCGGTGGGGATCCCGCTTCCCCCTTTCTCTCTGCCTGCCTTTCTGCATACTTGTGATCTCTGTCTGTCAAATAAATAAAATCTTAAAAAAAAAAAAGCCATTAAAAAACAAACAAACAAACAAAAAAACAGCCATAACATGTGTGCATGTGTTTGCTGTGTTTTTATGGGGCTTTCCCTGTTAGGGACAGAGTGAGGGAAGGTATACCAAGAAAAAGCAGAAATGTACATTAGTCTCCCCCCTGTCCTTTTCAGATTTCTCCTCCTGAAGTAAGTCTTTTCACTGCAGCAGCAATGTTCTACATTGGAAAGTGTTTGGAGTTTTATGTTAAGTTGAATTGTACGTGTTGATACCTGGCAAATACCTATTCATTTATTAGCTGACAGCATCAGGAAAAGCTGTGAGATGTGCCTGGAATTTCATGTGGAAGATAAAAGAATGAGTGCATATAGAGGCTTGAAATGAACTTTTGTGAGAAAGAACTTAGAAGAACCTACGCATTAGATAGACTGAGTTTGTTCTAAGGCAGTTGGATACTATGAAGCAGAGAGGAGGAGAGGAAAAGGGCTTGCTTTGTGTGCTAACAGTGAGCATGGTAGAGTTAAGTGGCTGAAGTGTAATCTCCACAAGGGCACAAAATGGGTTTAAAGTAACTGTTTAAATGATGCCTAGACTGAGGCCTGGTAACTCTTAGGTTCTAATAAATTTTGATGAATGTTGTAAAATACTAGGAAAATACATAATGATTATAAGAGATAATTATTGAACTTACAATATAAGCTATAGATTGTGTAAATTAATTATGTATATTAATTTATGTAACACATACAGTATTATTATCATCCCATACATTGGATTTAGACAAAAGTAAAAAAAAGTAAAAAAAAAAAAAAAATCCTTATCAGTTGTGCCCCAGGCATGTTGGTAAAATTTCTAATAGGACTTAAAACATGGATTAATTTTTCTTGTTGAAACCTCTCACTTTTTGAGAAGGGCAGTAGAAATTTTCACATATTTTTCGGTAGCTTGAAGCCATGTTTTGTTTTAAGTATTAATTTTGAGGTGCTGAAATTAGTTTCCTCAATAAAAGAGTCTGATAATTTTAAGCTGAACATTCTTACAGTTTACCAAACTGATCCATATTGAGTTTTTTCAAAGTTTTCACATTTGTTTTCTGCTGATGCAAACTGTGTCAAATATACTGAGATGTTTCAGTAATTATTGTACTTGTATTTGTGTTTTCTACCACAAATAAAATTTTTTAAAAATGAAATCAACCATCTAAAAGCTGACTGACCTTTCAAATGAACAAAAAGAAAAATAAAGGGAAATTAAATGCATCTGAAGAATGCCATAAATTATCACTGTAATCGTTTGCTGTCATTTTCATTTGTCCTTATTTTCCCCTGTGGTTTATAATCCTCCTATATGGGGTACTTGATTCTGGAGCTAGTAGGAGGGGAGTTCATACTATAGCTCCTGGCCACTAACATTGTCACACTAAATGACACTCCTGTGACTCCAGAGGCTAAGAGAAAATCCCTGGGAGGCACATCATTAATGGTTAGAAACATTAGCCTGGGAGAAATCTGCTTTACTGTGTCATGATTGCCTGGAACATCTGAGAATCATTACAAGGTAATTGACAGCATTGATCAAATTCTTACATCATGTGCCATGCTAAGTAATTGTTGAGAATGCGGGCAATTTTCAGACCACAGTTTTGATAGTTTAAAAAAAATTTTTTTTTTTTGAAAGAATGGCCAACATGTCCCTCATCTACTGTTATGGCAAATGTGAACTGACTTTTTTCTGGAGGATACTTGGTAAGATTCAACTTTTAGATTTTAGTAAATACTCAGTGAGTACATACTATGTGCCAAGCCCTCTTCTTAAGTGCTTAGAAAAGTGCACTGAAAATTAAAGTAAATGCCCTGTGGTTAGGGAAAAATGATGTTTTTATATGATGGCAAGAGCATTCCGAAGAGAGGAAGATAGAAGTGGAGATGACTTTTGAGGCCCATACTTAAAAACTCACACATCTGTACATTCTATTAGACAAAGCAAGTTCAAGGTCAGTACAGATTCAATTATGGGAAAATAGACTCCAGCTGTAAACCTGGCTGATTCAGTACCCTGAGCAATGAAATACTTTGAGTTTCCCATGAGACAGAAGGAGACCAAGATTGAGATAACCAAGCCAACGGTGCAATAACAAAGACATCAACCCTGTTAACGTCATGCTGTAATGAAAGGAGCTAACCTATTTGGAGGAACTATGGACACTCCATCTACTCCACTACCTCTAAAATGCTGTTGGAATCTTAGGTTACTGAATGTTAGCATGGAAAGGATCCGTCTATATCACCTGTATCATCCCTCATTTTTTGATGAGAAAATAAATCCTAAGGACATGAAGTAATTTTCCTAAAGTCAGAGTTCATGACAGAACCTGACTCTGGACTCTGTTCTTTATATTCTATCATGTTGCCCCTAAAGTTTTATTATAGCTCATAATTAGAGAAGATGATAATTTTTCTTAACCACCATCATGTTACTCAGAAACTGCATACGCATGCTTAAGAGTTCAGTTTTCTTAAAACATATTGCCTATCTTTAAAATCTGCTCTGCCATAGACTATATAACAACTCTACAGGTTACCTTGGGCAAATAATTTAACCTCCCTAAACTTTAATCTTCCCATGTGGAAAATTGGCAGGGAATTGTTCCTGCCTTATAGTTTTTCAAGGAGGATAAAATAATGCCTGTCACACAGCATTGTGTCTGAGGCAAATTATGTTTATTGATAAGGATATTATTTATCAGTAAGGTTTAATATTAAAGTGAAATTAACATACAGTGAAGTGTTTAGATCTTAGCGTAAAATTGGAAAGTTTTATCAGGAGATAAGCCTGTTTTTAACAACCTTCCTAATCAAGATAGAAAAGATTTCCTTCATCCCTGAGATTTCTCCTGTACTTCAACCAGTTAATTCACATCTATTCTAGGGAAGATCCATTCTGATTTTAGTCACATGGACTTCTTTTGCTGCCCCTGAAGATCATATAACTGGATTTATTTGTTTGTTTGTTTATTTATTTATTTATTTATTTATTTTCGGCCTGGCTTCTCTTACTTAATATTTTTTGAAATTCAACTATGTTCTCGGATGCATGTATGTATGTGTATGTGTGTATATATTTATATGTGTGTATGTATGCTGCATGTGAGTAAGTTACTCTTAGGAACACTAACTAATGCATTTTTCCATTTTATAAGTATGGCATGGAATCTGATTATCCATTCTCCTATTGATGATACTTGGATTGTTCCAAATCTGATAAATTTTTTACAAACTTCTTGTACAGGGCTTTTTTGGGGGCAGGACACCTATTTTTATTTTTCTTTGATAGATACCTTGATGTGGAATCACTTTGTCATATGACAAATGAATGTTTAACATTGTAAGAAACTGTCCAAATATTTTGCAAATGGTTGTACCATTTTACATTCTCATCAGAAAATGTATGAATTATAGTTTCTCTCTACACTCAAAACATTTGGTATTGCCGGTTTTGTTAATATGAAGAGGTATCATTGTGGTTTCAGTTCATATCTTCTTGGTGAATGCTGACAATGAGAAACTTTTCATATACTTATTAGATATACATTTTTTTCCTTAAATGTCTATTCTAGTATTTTGACCATTTTTATTAAGTGGTCGGCATTTTCACTAATTAGATAAAGGATTTCTTTATGTATGCTGGATATAAGTCCTTTGCTAGATATTTTCATTGTTAATATTTTCTCCCTGTTTGTGACTTGCCTTTTCATTATTTTTTAGTAGACTCTTATGATAAACAAAAATTTTTATTTTTCTGAAGTCCCAATTTATCAATGTCATATTTTATGCTTAGTTTTTATAACTTCTCTAAGAAATTTTTGCTTACCCTAAATTCATGATGGTAGTGCTTCTTTCTAAAAACTGTAATTTTTAGCCTTTGCATGTATGATGGAGTAAAAGACAAAGGTTATTATTATTTTTTTTTAAATTGCCTATTTAGAGGTGTCTGGCTGGCTCAGTCAGTAGAGCATGTGACTCTTAATTTCAGGGTCTGAGTTCAAGCCCCACATTGGGTATGGAGCCTACGTAGAAAATAATAATAATAAAATAAAAATTACCCATCTGTTCCAACATCACTGTTTTAAAATATTAAGCTGTCCACTTTGAAATGCCTCACTTTTATTGAAAATTAAATGATTACGTATATGTAGAACTCAGTTTTTTTCTAGCTTCTAAAGCCAGAAAAGCGTAGAAATTTGATTTTAATTTTTCTTCTTTTCTATATACTGATAGTTAAAAAGGTTTCCTCCAAGTTCTGCTTTAGCTCCACAAAACAAATTTTGAAATGTTGTATTTTCTTTTGTTTTGAGGCAAATGTGGCTTCCTCTTTGATCTATGAATTATTTAGACCTATACTGTTCAATTTTCAAAATTTTGGGGCGGCGCCTGGGTGGCACAGTGGGCTAAAGCCTCTGCCTTCGGTTCAGGTCAAGATCCCAGTGTCCTGGGATTGAGCCCCACATTGGGCTCTCTGCTTAGGGGGTAGCCTGCTTCTTCCTCTCTCTCTCTGCTTGCCTCTCTGCCTACTTGTGATCTCTGTCTGCCAAATAAATAAATGAAAAAAAAAATTTTTGGAATTTCTCTACCTATCATTGATTTAGAACTGAATTCTGTTGTAAGAGAATATACGTTGTGAGCTTTCAAAATTTGAAATGTATTGAGGGTTATTTTATGAACAGTTGAAAAGTATGTACATCTGTTAATTTACTCTGCAATTATTGAGTATAGTATTCTGTAAATGAGAAGTCAGAAGACTTTTAATATTGCCAACTGTGTGGGATATATCTATTTCTACTGTGAAAACTCACAATAGCTTCATTTCATTTTAAGCTCTATTATCTGGTGTGTAAAATTTTATAATATTTATAATATTTATGTCCTCTTGACGAATCAATCCTTTGTCTTTGTAAGAAATAGTACTTTATCTCTTCTAATACTCTTTTTTTAAATTTATATCTATTTGCAGCCAGCATTTTGCTATTTGTATTCTCCTTGTCTCATTGTTTTCTCCCCATCTGTAATTTTCTGCCTTCTTTTTCATATATGAATTATATTTTTAGTATTTGGTTTTAATTTTTCTAATGATTTTTAGCTATACCTTTCTATATTATTTGCAGTGGTGCTTTAAGGATTGCCATTTTCATTTTTTATTCATCAAAGTCTATTTATAGTTACTATTATGTCACTTTATGAAATAGAAGAAATTTGGAAGAGTATAACTTAACTCCAGCTCTGGGATACTTTGTGCTCCTATACATATATGTGTTATAACTCCAAAATGAGCTGTTACAATATTTGCATTTAAAAGTCAGATCTCTTTTAAAGGGAACACAATAAAATATATGGTTTATTTTCCTCAAATATTAACTATGCTTGATGCTCTCCATTTGTATAGATCTGGGTTTCCATACAGTATCACTTTCCCTCAGCCTGAACAATTTATTTCTATCTCATTTCTGCTGGTGACAAATTCTCTCAGCCTTTATTTGAAAATGTCTCTTTTTTCTTCAGTTTTGAAAGATCCATTTATTAGATTTAGAATTTGATATATACATTTTCTTTCAGCACTTTAAAGACGTCACCCACTGTTTTCTGACCCTAATTGTTTTAATCAGTCAACCATCATTGCATTATTAGCCTCTAGCAATTAATATGTTTCATTGTTCTCTGAATATTTTTTAAAGCTTTCATTTAATCTTTGGTTTTTAGATGTGTGACTGTAAAGTTTCCAGGAGTAGTTTTCATTATGTTTACCCTGCTTGGAGTCCTCTGAGCTTCCTGGATCTAATGTAATATTTTTCATCAATTTGGGGGAATTTTTTGGCCATTATTACTTTAAATATGTTTCTGGTTTATTCTCTCTTTCTTCTCCTCCTACACTACTTTATTAGGAGGCTTGATACTGTCACACAAGTTTTTAGTAGCTCTTTTAAGTTTTTTTCAACATTTTTCTGTGTTTTTTATGTTAGATAATTTTTTCGATTCATCTTCAAGTCTACTGGTTATTTCTTCTACTATCCTGCAATTGTCAATCTGTTATTAAAACTCATGCATAAACTTTTCCTTGCAGTCATTATAAATTTCAGTTCTAGAATTTGCCATTTTTTAAAAGTTTCCATTTCTTTGCTGAGAGTTCCTAGTCTACACTCATTGACCACATAAACATCATAACCATATCTTCCTTTAAGTCACTGAACTATTTAATACAGTTGACTGAATATCCCTTATTTGCTAATTGGATCTCAGGTTTTGTTGGTTTATATGGAATGCTATTTTTTTAGAAAAAGTGTCCCATTATCCTGTGCTTCATGTATCTTATTTTTTTTAACCAGCATCAAAGAATTGTACCATGTATCAATACAACTTATATATTATTGACTTTCTGATTTTTAATAATCCTCTAAAGAATGTTGATTTTTTTTTATTAGGAATTATTAGCAAATGGACTGTCATCTGGTGCAGGATTAGTTTATACTGTTTTCAGGTTAGTTTCAGTTTTGTCCTTAGGTTTAGAGCAGATCCTTAGTCCTAGAATAGAGAAGGGTTTTTGTCCTCCTAGGGTTTCTAGGGAAAGTGTAGGTATTTATTATGATCCTCTAACTTGGTGGATATAGACTCCAAACTCGGTATCTCCTGCAGTGAGTGGCCACTGAACTATGGTTCAGCTTTTTCAGTCTTTCAGTTTTTGCTTTTCTCCAGGCTTCTTGGTGTCTTTCCCCCTTTTACCCAAAAACAAACATCTAAGGGAAGTTTGCATACAGATTTGGAGTCTTACCTCCCTTGTTGTTACTCTTTTCTGTGATTTCCGCTCTCTGAGAGGCTCTGGCAGGCCCACACTCTCTTTTTAAATCTCAGACCAGGGGGTGCCTGGGTTGCTCAGTTGGTTAAGTGTCTTCCTTCCACTCAGGTCATGATCCCAGGGTCTTGGGATCAAGGTCCACATTGGGCTTCATGCTCAGCGGGGAGCCTACTTCTCCCTCTGCTGCTTCCCCTGCTGGTTCCCTCTCTCTGTCAAATAAATAAGATCTTTACATACACACACACACACACACACACACACACACACACACACACACACACACACAATAAATCTCCAACCATAAAATAGCTGCCTTTGGATTCTAGCCATCCTGCCCCTGTAGGATTGAGGGTTTTCCTGGGATGTGGGACTTCCCATGCTAATACCAGGCAAGTTCATGGCAAATAGGGAAAAATTGGTCATCCGTTAACCACCCTCAGTGGAAAAGCCACATAATCTTAGATCTCCTCCAATTCAGTTTTGTCTTTCTGTGATCAAGTGTTCAACATTCTAGTATTTTACACAGTTGTTTATTTTATATTTTGTCTACCACTTAAAATTATTATATTCAGGATGGCTAGTCAATTTCATCATTATCAGAACTAGAACCTAAGTAATATGTTTTAATTCCTCAAGTGATGAGACATTTGGTATTGTTGGATCCCCCAATAATGGGTCCATGATTAAAGGAGCGAGATGATACAAAGTGAAGGTCAAGCAAAGCTTTATTTTGCGCCAAGCATCGAGAATCAAACCAACCGGCTGGGGCCATGCCTCTTACAGAGAGTGCGGCCCCTCCCTGCCTCACAGACTAACTTTTATAGAGCAAAGGCCATTTGGTTGAGCCTGGCCACACACAGGTGGCCAATGAGATTGCAACACACAGAGAAAGCTGCACAGTCATGCTAGGTCACACACGGGTGGCCAATTGAACTACATTTCACCCCATAGTAGACATTTGAACTAGCCTATCACCTTGGTCAGAATTGGCGCCCAAAAGGCGGGGCCCACACTCCTTGGTAACTAGGGAGACAGTATGCACACTTTACCGATTGGATGTCTCCACCTGACCCGACTCATCCCTGCATTAGGGCTGTTATCTCTACCTGACCTGACACACCATTGTATTTGGGCTTTGTTACCTGGGACTGGTTTCCCAGACTTGCTTTTAAATAAGTTCCTCTGGGGGGCGGGCAGAGTCAATTTAAGTTTTACTGCATAAACAAGAAGATGGCTGTTCAATCGAGGTGGGCCGCTCTGGCTGAATAGGCCCTTACAGTATCAACAGCCAAACTGTTCTAACATTTGACCTCATAATTCACTTTTGAGCATGGTAATACTATAATAATAGTAACAATAATAAAATGTCAAATTAAAAGTAAAAATAAAACTTTATTTAGAAAAAAACTGCGAAATGAATTTCTCGGATATTGAGAACAGCTTGCTTGGATGACAGAATGTAGGTGGTAGTTTTTTCCTTTCTATTTTACAATAATTTTTAAATTTTAATATAAATATATACACATAAATACATATATTATTTACAATGGAAGTATAGCCATCATACTTATTACATAATAGTTATTTAAATATGCATTATAAACATACTTAAGTATGTAACTAAAAGGTAATTAAAAATTTAAAAAATTAAAAAAAAATTAGTGGATAAGGTAACTTACAATTACCAGTGAATTTAATATGTATTGCAAAATCTTAAAAAATACATTAAAATAATTTTCTTCAAAGCACCCACAGGCCCACAGAGGCAAAACGAAGTCTAACCAGGAATAGTGCCAGTAAAATTGTACCCAAATACTATACAAAGTAAATTTTCCTCCATGGATTCTCTTAATATGCTGAGAGGTATTCCATTATTAAAATAGATTAGAATTTATGGAGATCATTGTGATATTGATAAGGGATTAGTATATGAATTACTACTTTGTGAACGTGAAAGCATTCATTCTTCCAGGTTAATATGCTTGTCACTAAACTTGGGGAAAAAAACTTAATGTTGCAAAACTGCAAGAAGACAGAATTTTCACATCAATTTTTTAGGTGGTATGAAACCGTTTTTGAAACTAATGGCCTGCCTGTGTTTGGTATGCCCTCCTTTGTGTTTTAAAAATTAGGATACTTATCATACTTTTATTCCCAGTTCCTCTGGCAACTCTAAGTGGAAGGAGCAGTGGAAACTCATTCCAATGGGGTATAGTAACTCTTCAAGTGTGTATGTTTCCACCACTTGATTTATTCAGAAACAGCCCTTTCCTTTCATTTCTCTCCCTGGCTTGGTTTTGGTAGGCATTGGGCCCTAGTTTACAAAAACACAATAGAGTCTCTTCACTAAAAACAAAAATACAGCTATTAACAACCCAGCATCTTTTCGTAAATAAATGTAAATATAAGGAGGGCCAAAGTTCCTCACAGCACAGCAAGGAACAAGAGAATTACAAAGATAGGGATTTGCATTAGTTCTTCCTCTGTTTTAATCACAATAGAAAGAAGTCAATCGCGGCCTGCGAATAGTGTCGTTTTGATTAGATTTTGTTCCAGTGACGTAAAGTAGGGCAGTTTTCTGAAGGTGTGCAGCATTCCAAGTATGTCTGTTAGGCATTTTTTGTTTCATTTTCAGAATGAGTCTCCTCAGCTTCTGTCATTGGCAGGAGTTACCAGGAATTCTGCTGTCCTTGAGCAGTCCTTAGGATTGCGAGTGGAGTGTGGACCTATTCGTTTCCTGTTAGATTCATATGCCTCCTGGACTCCATACTAAAGTTCCCCAACTGGAAGACTTTCTTCCTGTAGAAAAGATACAGCTTTTGAAGTGACGCCCTGCTATATATACCAGCAAGGGTCTGATTTGTCCTCTTCACCTGTATTTCTCCATGTACATCTTTGCTGTGGCCTGGACTCTACAGAAAACTTGAAACACTCTTTCACTTTCTTCTTTATGATGATGAGTAATGGGGTTTCCTCAGTGGCAGACGAACTAGGATGGCACAGAGGGATATCTCCCATGTATCAGTATCCATGGTAACATTGTAGGCAAGAGGGAAGCATGCTAACACGACTCATCTACCCCACAAATTTTAAGGATTGTCACCAAGCAGAATGAAAAAAAAGTCAATCTCCACACAGCAAATAGGAATCTCCTTATATTTATTATTCAGTGTCCTCTTGACCTTTCCCCTCTATCCTACTCTCTTCCCAAAGCAGCCCCTATTTTGTGCTCTGTATTCTTTACTCAAGCAGCTATGTCAATGCTATTATATTCTTCAACCTTCAAGTAGTTTTTGTCTTTATATTTTCACTGGAGTTGGGGAACAGAAAATGGAGGAGTGAATCCTAGGGAGCATGGAATTTTTTCACGTCTTTTAATTCTATTAATGTTTTCTCCCTTCATTCAAATTGAAAATTCACCAAATCTGATTCCCTACAGGATGTTACAAAGAGCCATTCCTCCCCCACCGTCTGCCCCTCCTCCCCCTACAGTGTAACCATGATTTCTAAGACTGCATGATTTTAATAAGGATTCTTGGCAGATCTGATGAGACAAAACCTTCTGTCATTGGTGATACAATTTACTGGGTTATTAAGGCATCTCTTGTCCCCATGAAAGTCAGTCCTTCCATGCTTGTGTGTGCAGCAAGGAGTTTAAAAGCGTTGGAAGACACCACGCATGTGTTAATTCGTGCTGCAGCAGCGAGCATCTCTTCCACTTTGACCTCAGAGTTAATCTGCCTGATAGTTAACCGCCCAGAGACTCTTTGATCTTTTTAAAAATTTCTTTTAAACACACACACACACACACACACACACACAGCCCTAGCCCTGCCTTCCCACTCTAAAAGAAAAAGGGGGAAAAAAAAAAAGAAAGAAATAAAAACAAAGCGAACAAATAAACAGACCTAAAATGATGGACCTGGGGAAGTATGTGAGAGTGTGAGGGGCATGAGTATGTGTAGAGTGTGCGCGCATCTCTCTCCCTTATTTGTCTCGGTGTGCGTCTCTCCCTTACCCTCCCCCTGCCTCAAATACATTATTCCCCCAGACTTGGAAGCCGCTCCCAGAGCTGACGCTTTGATGGTATCTGCAAGCGTTTGTGCCGATCTTATTTCTGCCCCCTGAATATTAATTTCCAAAGCTGATGGCAATACAGCTCCCCACTGTCGGGACCTACTAGAGGCAGGTGGGGGGAGCCACCATCAGATCATAAGCATAATAATAATACAAAGGGGAGGGATTCTTCTGCAACCAAGAGACTAGAGGCAGAGGAGGAAAAAGAAAAAAAAAAAAAACCCGATGAGTTCGACAAATACATGGGGCACAGGAAGCTCAGACTACTCGACTCCTGTATTTTCACAGAAAATGACGGTGTGGATTCTGCTCCTGCTATCGCTCTACCCTGGGTAAGATGGGCTGTTTTCAGCGTTGTTTTGTTCCGGAGGGGTGGGGGAGGGGGGTGGGGGATGTGGAACTAGGAAGACCACCCAGATTTTAAACCCTGTTCTAGGATATGGGGTTATAATTTAGGGGAATGTGAAAATACAGGGTAGAAGATAGAGGAAAGAAGAAGGTCACTTTGGTTTATTTATTAATTTATTAGATTTTATTTGTTTTGTTTTAGAGTAGAAAAGCTAACGTCATAAAGACTTTGTGTTTGGGGGGTAGCATTTTCATAATACTGCAATCTGATATTGAGGTGGACTGTGCTGGTACAAGCCGGCATTTGAGGCCATGTTGGAGGCGTTTTGGGTGGGGGTCTGGAGGAGAAAACTGCAAAGGGATCCTGGAGAATACCCAGGAGATGTGTGTGTGTGTGTGTGTGTGTGTATGGGGGGGAGGGGTTCTGTTCCTGTTCACCGAAGTATTGCTTGTTCCTGTACCTGAGCATTCTTTAAGATCAGTCAGCCAGATTTTCTATTCAGCCCCATTGACCTGGCAACGGATTCCCTGATGGGCAAACATGGTTCAGCACCAGGGACAGCAGTCCCAGTTAGGGCCAAAAGGAAAGAGGCTTATCTAGCCCCATAGGATATCTAATTCTATATAGGACATCCCTATAGTACAGATGGAAGGCCAAAGGAGCCAAGGAGTACTAATGACCTCTGGCAGCCCTGTTCTGATTTCCTTACCCCCTCCTTGAAGATGGGAGGGGGCACGGGGTGGAGAATTTAGTTGATGAATGCATAGGGAGGATATATGATTAGAAAACACTTGGTCTTGCTGCAGTGTTGAAAAAAATAAGCTGAACCAGGTGAATGTTAAGCCAAAATTGTCAAGTTAGGCACTGATGCCTTAAAGCCTTGCTGCACTAAATGGAAAAGATGGGAAGAGGGGAGATGAATCCCCCCAAACCCTGAGCCAGTGTGTGCTCTGAAGTGTTTTGCACCTAAATTTTCTTGAACTTTATTGCACCAAAAGTATCAGGGAATATTCCTCCACCTAAAAGCATTATTTATCTACATACCTAATTAGCCCCTGATGCCACACATATACATTCCCTCAGGATGTCCAGCCAGGACCAAAGGCAAGTTAGAGGTGGATTATTTACATTTCTTGCTTTCTTCCATACTGTCATTTTGAAGTAAACTCTATAAGAATTACTCTCATACTGCCCTCCCCCCAAATAAGAGAAAAAAATATCTATAGAAGAAATCAAGCTCTTGCCCTAAGGTGTTCATGGGAGTTGACACTCTTATGTAGTAGTTGTAACAAAAGGAGATAAAAGGGAGAGGAGTTAAGCTATTATTTTATCAAAATATTTTGAGTTAACTTCTTTGGTCCTCCATTCTCTAGGGTAGGTAATGGGAGATGCAGATTTCTGATTAAGAAGAGACTCAGAAAATAAGGTGTGAAAGCTTTTTTTTTTTTTTTTTGAGTTTCTAAACAGAGACAGTGTCTGCTTAATTCTTTCAGCACTCTTCATACCTTTTCCCTTTACTTTAAAATAGAATGTGTTTTCATTAAGAGTATGAGATGAGGTAGCTTTCTCAAAAGTGGAGACAGCCTTTTACTGGAAATGTTTCATGTGCAATACATTTGAGTGGAATCCTGAAAAAACATTTTTTCTATTTAAAATTTGCACATATGTTTTTCTGTCTAATGTTATGTATAGCTCTTAATTTGTTTCAGAAGTTACAGAGTTGGTAGTTGTTTATGGATAGAAAATCATTCTCACATTCCTAACATTTATGAAACCTGTGGATTGAAATTTAGACAAGACAGGGAAATAGGTCTTTCCTTCCTATTCATGTCTATCTTAGTAAACAGTTTTTAGCTAAATAGATGAATACATTATTATTTATCTCTGATGGCCTTGTTTTAATGAAAAATATGTAATTTTATTATTATTCATGATGGTATCATGTTTAAGATGTCTTTTCATTGCCACAGCTCTGACTTTCCTTTTCCAATTATTATATAAAAAGTAAAACTTAGTGTTACATTTTAATGTTTAATTCTTTGCATACTATCTTAGATGATTTTATAAATAGCTCTGAAGAATGGGAATTATGTGTCATGTAAACTCTCCAATAGGATTTTCACATTTTTTCAGTAATGAGAGGGAATGGAGTCATTGCAGTTTAGTGCAGAGAATGCGATCAGAGTTTGTTTGCTGCAACCCCATTAAAAAAAAAAAAAGCCATTTGAGTGGCTGAATAGGGCTGGATGGAAATAGAAGCTTTGATGTCTAAAGCTGATTCTAAAGAAGGACAAAAATCATCTGTGAAAATGTGGGATACTGGGAGCCAAATTAAAAGAGGCTTTTTGGGTAAATAGTGGAAGTGGAAGCACCTAGAAAGTTGAAGAGGAATTTGAAAAACCCAAACATTTTACTGACTTTTTCATTTCCATAATTCCAAAGAATAAGTTTTTTTCTTCATTAAATTGATTAAATTTATTATATTGTGCTTATACAAAAGTAAAGGAAGGATATAAAGCATTGAGGTGAGGATATTAATAGCTAGTATCTCTTCTTATGTGTGGAATATTATTTGCTGAACCTCAAAGTTATATAAACTGTCCTGAATCTTGTATATAGTGCTACCAAAAGAATTACCTAGAATGCTAAAATGGAGATTTCTGAACCATACATTGAAAAATTCTGAATCATTATGTCTGGGATGGAACTCAGGAATATTCATTTTCAACAAGTACCTTAGACCACACATTGAAGAAAAGTGGTATTTACTTTGCTGATTTCAAAAGTTTATTTACCACCATATTAAATATTTACAAGTGCTTTGATTATTGCTACTTCATTATTCAACTGAGCATAATGAGTCAATTTCACATATAGAATGTTTTATTTGAAAGTCATTGGGCATATTATACAAACCACAAAGCATAGGGAATACCTATAAAGAATTTTAATAAATGCAACTCATGTGTGAGGTAACTATTCGCTGAAAAAATAAAATATGCATATACATATGAAAGTGTGTAATTATATTCACTACATACAGTCTATGTACAAATACTCATACATACAGGTTTTAAAACAAATTTCACAATCTTATAAACTCTTTCAATGCAACTACATTCTGTCTTATAGTAAAAATACACTAACAAGAAGAAATGGAGATACAACAGAAAACTTTTTAGAATAAATTGGAACTAAGTAGAATACATTGTTATTTCTATTGTAATAAATAAAATTTTTATAACAATGAATTTATTTCAAGGATAGATTGGAGATGAATTTGATTGACTTTTTGATCCTTAATGTAATCCTAACTTTGAAGTACTAACAACTGAATTAAAAAAAAAATAAGTTAAAGATTCATAAATATTTTCTGTTCTTGCTGTTGCCTGAACTCCTAAAATGCTTTAGGAGACTTTTTTGTGAGTTGCTGAAGTTTTTTATCCCATAACCATTTTTCTCATCATTTTTTAACTTTAAACAGGCTATGATCCTTCATGTAGAGGGGACATTGTGATTCTTCATTCTAAGCCTGTTAGTTAACAGAATTAGTCTCTACATACAACCTTACTTTGTCCTATCTTTCCAAAAGCGCCACTTGGCTTTATCTAGAAAAAAATAATTTCCTCAGCATACTTAATTGCTTGGTTGTAAATACACCATTTCTAATAATCTATCCTGAGGCAAGCATCTACCTGGGGAGGGAAAAAAAAAGAAATATTATCACCCAGTATTTCTCAGAATCCAGCTGCCCACCACCCTCCAGACAAAACATTTAGATTGTAGGCAGGAATTTAAGAATTGGCTTTTAATTTAAATAGTTACATAAATGTCTCTCTGATATCATAGGCTTCATTTAGAATAATCTCATAATAATTGAATTATGGAATATTTAATGATCAAGGTCTCTGTTCTACATACTTGAAAATCTGCTTCCATATCAAGAATTTTTCAAGTTGAAATTAAGACTAACTTTACCTTTGTTTAAATATGATAGTAGGGCTATGGCTTCTTGTCACCGTCACAATTCCTAGTCATTCCAAGACAGGATTTTCACAGTATGAATACAGGTAGGCTTTGCTGGAATGACACATACTTGTGGTTGAAGGGGAACAGGTATATATTTTTGTCTCACTACATAGACTTTGGTTCTACAACCAAACTTGAGTTCATGGCAGGGTTTCAATTATTACAAAGGATCTTTGCTTTAAAAAACATTCTTGTTTTCCCCAATATTAAGTTATTTGGTATTCATATGGTTTTCCTTATTAATGGGTGGAGTGTGTAATATAAATTTAGTGTTTACATTGCACTTTGTAGAGTTATACAATGATTTTTATAATGATATAGAATTATTACCATATTTTGCACTCTTATCATAATATTATAGGGATTAATATGATTGGGAGTTAAATTTTATTTTTACTCTAAGCCATTAATGTGTAACTTAAATAAGGCTTTTTATTTTCTTTTAAAGGTTATTTATTCTCTAGAAAATGGGAGAAATGAATAGCAAATAACCCTCCCAGTAAAGTCAACTGGAGAGGCCTTTTATATCTCAAAACAATCCAAGTATTTTCTTACCTTTGGAAAGAAGAGGGCTGGTTATACTTGTGTACTTTGGATTATTGCCTTAGGAATTTGACTAGGGGAGTCTTCATCCTGTTCTACAACTAATATTCAAGAAGACTGGAACTAGTGCCTTATTTTCTCCATCTCTCATTTCCTATGGCTATCATACTATCTTCCTTATCAGACTCATGAGACTAGAGAGATAATAAGAATGTGCATGCAGATATTCTCAGAAGAAAATGAAGCCCCAATTTCTAGTTGTAACTTCACATTCCTTTAACATTAAAGCATATGCACTTTGGTTGTTACTGAATTCCAAAGTTAATCAAGCGGTTGCTTATATGATTGAGGCGATTAAAATATCAAGTGTAAATATTTATATATTGCAGATAGCAATGCCTGGGTGGCTCAGTCAGGTAAGCCTCAGACTCAATTTTGGCTCAGGTCATTATTTCAGGTTCAGGAGATCAAGCCCCACATCGGGCTGCACACTCAGTGCACAGTCTGCCTGTTCCTCTCTTCCAACTCTGAGCTGTCCCTGCTCCCGTGTGTGTGTGTGTGTGTGTGTGTGTGTGTGTGTGTGTGCGCGTGCACGTACGTGCACCTCTGCTGAGTCTTTCTCTAAAATAAATAAATGAAATCTTTAAAAAAATACATATTGAAGACAGAGCTATCCAGATATTGAAGTAGTAGTATTATTTCTACCTTAATATTTAGTATAGCTCCTTCAATTGCATCTTTAATTTTTTCTAAGGATTTTTGTAGATCTTTAATTTCATGTCTTTTATTAGAGGATACTTAATATGTGCTCGAATTTCCCAATAACAGATTTATTGAACACACTAAGTACTGAACATACATAGGTAGGTATTGTCTAGAAGTTCTATTTCTCTTCAAAGCTCATCTGCTGCTGAATCTCTTTTCCCCATACCTGGACAATATCTAAGGTAAATCCCATAAATTTTCTATTCATTTTAAAGTTTAGAATCTCATTTTGAAGCATTAAACTCTCCTCTAAATTCATCTTTCAGTCTCCCATTGAGTTTTATTTTGCTTTTCTTCTACTCTCTGATCAAACTTAACCCAAGATTTCTTTACTCTGACACTATTTCTTCACTTTTTTCTTAGGCCTTTCCTTCTCTCTTAAATTCTTGACTTTTTTGTGAGATTGGAGTGGAGGGAAAGAAGATAATTAAAGGAGCAGACACATCTTAAATTGTGTTCCCTGGGTGACAGATACCTAAATGCTGAGTTATTCTTTCATGGGGGTGTTGGATGGGTTCCCTGAAGATAACCGTCTTTCTCCTTTCCACTTTTGGGGACCTCAAGCATTGCACTATTCCCTGACATGAGTTATGCTATATGATGGCTGATGTCAGATGACACCCTTCAGCTCCACTCCAAAATACATCCACTCCGCTTCTCTGCCAGCATTATCTCTTTCTAGAAATAGACAGTTTTTAAAGATGATTCCAACATGACTGTTTGTTTTACCTCCATTTAGCTTAGGAGAGGGAGGGAAGGAAGGAAAAATGAATGGACTGAGGGATGGACTCAGCAAAACTGCCTATCAGATTCTGGAAGTGAAGGTCTTTCTCACTCTGATTCACTATTAGGGTTATTCAAACCTGCCTATTACCTTTAGACTTTTTCAGGAAATAATCAGGCTTGAGTAGTCATTTGGACAAATCAGATTACAGAGAATTCAGGGCATATTTACCTAAGAGTTATCTATCCACTTGGTGTTCCCAGAGCAGTAAGAAGCTGGTACGCAAGTTTTCTATTTGTGGTAGAGATAACCATTGCCCTTGTTAGTTTTCCATCATGGTAGACATCTATGAGTGGGTTTCTTGACTTCCTTTTTTAATTGCCTTGAGCTAGAGGTGGTGCAAGTATCTCTGTGGGAGGAGGGGATAAGAAATTGGGCAGCTCTTTCTACTCACAGGCCAATTAACTTCTTATACAAGAATGCCTCTCTCATTGAATCCTTAAACTTCTATTATGTGGCTACAAGGTAGGCGAAGGAAAAGGAACCCAGACTGGTTTTTAGCCTTCTCTAGAAAGTTCTGTCTCCTTTTGGCAGCCTTTCACATTTGTACTAAATGAAAGTATGACACTCTTCGCCTATTTTTTCCCTGTTCTGAGACATTGGTTATAATACCAATAGGACAAGTATATTTAATATACTTAATATACTGTTTCCTATGCAATGTATTTCTCCCAGATATCCACTGGCTAATTCACTTAACTTCTAGGATTTGCTCAAATATTACCTTTCCAGTGAGGCCTAGACTGATCATTCAGTGTAATATTGCAAACAACACTCAACCTTGTACCCACAATTACTCTTATTCTCATCTATGTTTTTATCCTTCCTTATAGTTGGAGCCTTCAGTAATCAGGTAGATAATTTTATACTATGTTGCTTACTGGTTTATTATTTTTTATTTTCTGTTTCCTTCAGTAGAAGCCAGGATTGGTGAAAGCAGACACTGTTTTGTCTACTTATATAACCCCGGCTTTTAGAGAAGTGCTGTGCCTCTAAAAATGCTCAATTATTTTTTAATTAATGGAAATTGCATTTTGTTTTCCCTGAAATTTGTCTTCTTTATAAAAAGGAAGAAAGAAAAACCTTTTTGTCTTCCTGACAGTATCTCGCACTAAGTTCAACATATATAGCTGCCAACAAAAACAAAAGAGCAAGCAGGTCTTACAGTACAGTGTGGCCCTGAAAGAGTATAAGCTATGGAGCCACACTTGACAAGGATTTAAATTCCTATCCCTATCATTACTTGCTGGCCCTCAGTTATCTTCATATAGCCTTAATCTCTTCATACATAAAAAAGAAAGATAATAATCATTCATAAGTTTGAGTAGTAATTGCTATGATACATGGTAAGGGCTTGGCACATGGTAAACATCTCTTATATGTTGTCATTGTTTTTGGTATTAGTACAGGGTCATCATTTCCTGCGATATTCCTAGAAGCAGAAGCATCTTCTCCACATCTGTTAAAATCCAAATTTTAGGAAAGTGCAGGAGAGGGTTTTGTTGTTGTTTTTTTTTTTTAAGATTTTATTTATTTATTTGACAAAGAGATCACAAGTAGGCAGAGAAGCAGGCAGAGAGAGGGGGAAGCAGGCTCCCTGCTGAGCAGAGAGCCAGATGTGGGGCTCGATCCCAGGACCTGAGCTCACGACCTGAGCCGAAGGCAGAGGCCCAAACCACTGAGCATCCAGGCACCCCATGAGAGGGTTTCTTAATAAAAATTCTTTAAGTCTTCAGTTCCCTACCTTAAGTTGTGTAAGATAAGAAAATAGGGAAGAGGTCCCTAAGTTTGAGGAATGCCTATACCGGTCATTAATTTTAGATCATTATTGTAAACTTAGTATTTCTAACAGATGTAGATTAGACTCTAGTATAATAAGAAAATAAATGCTAACACATGAAACTCCTTGAAGACAGATTTCTTAATGATATGCAAATAAGGATCTTTTTTCAGAGATAGTGTGAAACCACTGTCTTTGAGTTTCTTAGCAAAATTACTCAACCGATTATTCAGAGCAAATCCATGTTGTTACTCTTGATTGCAACATCTATATTAGATTTGAAATGGAAGCAATGGGTTGAACCTGGAGAATAATAAGGAGATAACCCAAGCTGATATTTTACTATTCAAGGTCATGACTATCTTTTTCTTTGTGCCTAATAGGTCTGATCATAGAATTAAACTGAATATCATCTGTCACCTAGGTTACTAAATCAGTCACCTTAAGTACCTTTCTGATGTCAGTTTTGCGGTCTTATTAATTTACCACACAGCAGAGAGACATTTCTCCTATCACATATTTGCTTTTTTATTTTTAAAGATTTTATTTATTTGTCAGAGAGAGGGAGAGAGAGGGGGAGGGGCAGGCAGAGGGAGAAGCAGGCTCCTTGCTGAGCAGGGAGCCCAATGCGGGACTGGGTCATGACCTGAGCAGAAGGTCGACGCTTAACCAACTGAGCCACCTAGGCATTCCTCAAATATTTTCTTAAATGAAGACATAATTGAGATGCAATAAACTGTTGAGAATTTAGGTGTACAGTTAGAATAAATTTTTTCAAAATGTATGCCCTAGTATAACCACCACTCCTATTTACATACAAACACACAATAGTTTTCAATATATATTAGTTTCCATTACACCTGCAGGTTTTCTAATATTTCTTTCCAGTTAACTACCTCTCTGCTCTCCCTTTCCTCCCTTCTGCTGATGGTCTTGCTTGTGATTTTTCTCATAACAGACCATTTTTTTTTCTGTTCTAGAACTTATATTGATGAAATTAACCGTTTATGTCTAGCTTTTTTCACCAAACATGTTTTTGACACACAATGATGCTGCACATATCATGAGTTCCTTTTTATTTTTAGGAATCCCATCGTATGAATTATAACATGTTTACCCATTCTCCTCTTGATGTATACAATTTGAGATGGTTTGGATACATTACTGTAAAAGTGTTTCTTTGGGCACTTTTCTTATTTTTCTTGGTGAAATTGCTAGAATGTAGAATTATTGTTCATATTATGATAAATTATCAGAACAATTTTCTAGTGTGTGACAGTTCAAGTTGCTGCAAATCCTTACACTTTTAGGTATTATCTGCCGTGGCATTAGTCATCTATTTCTATATAAGCAGTTATCCAAAACATTAAAAAAACAAAAACAAAACCAAAATTAACTAACAAAAAAACCTCCCCCAAAAGCAAGCTATGTCTTACCTCACAAAGCTCTTGAGAATCAAGAATCCAGGAGTGACTTCGCTGGATGATTCTGGTTTGGGACCTCTCATGAGGTTGTAGTCAAGTTGTTGAACAGCGTTCCAGTTCTTTGAAGGTGCTGGACTAGCCATTCTCAAGCTCACATCTATATTGGCAGGAATCTCCATTTTCTTCACTGGTGATCTCTCCATGATGATGGAGAGGTGGAGTGAAAAGAAAGATTTAAAGTGAGAGGGAGAGAGAGAAGACTCAATATAGAAGCTGTAGACTTCTGTAATAAAATCTTATAATTATGTACCATCACTACTGCCATGTGGTATTAGTAACACAGAACAATCCTGATACATAGTGGGAAAGGTTTAGATGAATACCAGAAAGATAAAGATCACTGGGGACACTGCAGAGATTGGTAACTGAAGTCTTTTGGATTTAAATCATTACAGTGGAAGTAAAATTGTGCCTCTTCGGTTTTTTGGTGTTTTTGTTTGGTTGTGGTTTTTTTCTGAAAGAGAGAGAGCTCTTGCCTGTGAATGGGTGCGGGGGAGGGGCAGAGTGAGAGGGAGAGAGAATCTTAAGCAGCCTCCATGCCTAGTGCTGACGTGGGGCTCAATTTCACAACCCTGAGATCATGACCTGAGCCGAAATCAGGAGTAGGATGCTTAACAACTGAACCACCCAGCTCCCTCTCAGGTTTTTTTGTTTTGATTGATTTTATTATTAGATTTGCAGGAGTACTTTATGAATTTCATATAAAAACCCTTCGTCAGATGTAATAAAAATAATTTTTTAGTTTTTGGATTTATTATTTACTATTTTAAAAAATTATTTATTTACTTGAGGGGGGAGGGGCAGAAGGAGAGGGAGAGAATCTCAAGCAGACTCCCCACCAAGCACAGAGCCTGATGTTGGGCTTGACATCATGACCTGAGCTGAAATCAAGAGTTAGACACTCAACAGACTGAACCACCCAGGTGCCCCTACTATTTACTAATTTATTTAGGTGAGCAAGATGTTTAATTTTAAAGTACAATTTGTCATTGTTTCTATGGTTAGTGTTTTTTCTGTCCTAGGAGATTTGCCTCCTCCAAATTTGCAAAAACATTTTCATTATTTTTTCTAGAAGCTTTATATTTACAGCTTTCTTTTTTAGCTCTAATATCTGTCTCAGTGTTTTCTTATTTTCATATAATATGTTAGAGAATGAGATTCATTCCCCACTACGTTTATCCAGTTGCTTCATTTCCATTTTTTGAGGAGATTTTCTTTTTCCTATTGACATTCCTTTGAATTTTGTCAGAATATTAACATATATGTCTAGGTCTATTTCTGAAATCTGTATTCCATTCCATTGATCTACTAGATTGTTTGTCAGGACTATGTGACTTTGATCATTGTAGCCTTACAGTAAATCCTGAAACAAGGCAACAAATATGAAACACAAACCATAGGTGGTGTTCTTTTTGCAAGACCCTATTTGTCTATTTTACATCTTTTATATCCTTACATATTTTTAGTAAATTTGTCAACTTGCACAAACACAAACAAAACAAAAATGTCCTGCTGTGTCTCTATTGAAATAGTATTGAGTATAGATCAAATTGGAAAGTATAGACATTTTGACAATGTTAAGTCTTCTGATCCATGGACATGGTTTATCTTTCCATATGTTTAGGTTTTCTTAACTTTTTCTTACTAATTTATTATATATTTCAGTGTAAGCATTTTGTACATTTTTCTTAAGTTTATTAAGTATTTTGTGTCCTATTTCAAATTATATACTTTTAAATTATTTTCCAAATGTTTATTACTATTATATAGAAGAGCAATTTATTTTGTATATTAATTTTATATCCTGTGGTATTTGTTCTAGAACTTATTCTGGTAGATCCCTTATGATTTTTCATATACAATCTCGTTATCTGCAAATAAGTAGTTTTAATTCAGAATGACTTCTTACAATACGAATATGATTGTTATTTGCCATATTAAAATTTGCAATAATTCCCCTTCTGCCATAAGATCCAATTGTTTGAGCTAAGTTGTAGGTAATATGCCATATATTTGTTATGCAAAATGGAGACATTTTTATAGTGAAAGAGGGTATAATTATTGATAATTGTGTCAGTATCACAGGTGCCAGTTGGAACTTCCCAGGCAAACTGGGCATGTGATTACCCAGTATGGTCCTTCATGATCTTATTGATCCCTGACAACTTCTCCAATGTCAGCTCCTGATTCTTCATTGGGCCTAACTCAACTGTCACACTATATTTTATTAGATTCCTTATGATGGCTTCTTTGTCCTACCTCCTTTAGAGTACCACTTTCAGAGTTCTTACCTCTCCTCCATTTTCTTTTGAAAATTTTCAAATTCTTTTGAAGTCCTTTAATACAGAATTTTCAGAGAGATGTTTTAGGATTGAGAGATATTTTTATTATAAATCTATTCTTTTTTTCTTTATTTAAAAAAGATTTTATTTATTTGACAGAGATCATAAGTAGGCAGAGAGGCAGGCAGAGAAAGAGGAGGAAGCAGGCTGGGCTGCTTAAGAGCAGAGAGCCGGATGCTGGGCTCGATCTCAGGACCCTGGGATCATGACCTGAGCCGAAGGCAGAGGCCTTAACCCACTGAGCCCCCCAGGCACCCCTATAAACCTATTCTATTTCATGACTAAAAAGGAGTATATGGATAATATTTAACTAGGCTAATCATTATATGTGAAAGCATGAAAAAATTTTCAGTAATAAAATCCTACTGACAGGGAAAAGCAAATCAAAATTTCCCAGTCAAAACCATGTCACATCACCAAAATCTTTTATATAATCAAATAAGCAGCAAATAAAATCAACTCGGTGCCATGAAACCAGGGCTATGTTAGCCATCAGATACTCCTTGAAACATGTGATTTTTTTTCAAGTACCCTTGTGGTCAGCAGGCCATTAGCAGTTTCCAAGGTCCATGATGGGGGCTCCTTTTTTTAGATCTGCTATCATTTCCATATGCAGGTCAATTTCTCTGATGAATGAGTATCAGAGTGAACTTTTTAGAGAATCACATAAGGAGGGAGAGAATTTCTCAGTAATTTTATTCTGTTGGAGTTCAGACTCCAAGTAATCTCATAAACAGATGCTTAGTAGATGCTCAAGTATCAATGAAGTTTATCAGAAAAATGCACGTAAAGCAGGAGTTTGGACATAGTGGTTGCATACTCTGATTTAGGTGATCTGAATAGTGCCCTTCTTAATTCCTATTTATTTGGGGAATCCTGTTTAGTTTCTAGCCACTCTCTTCCTGGCACTATGCTGGATGCTGAAAAGCAATAAATGAGGCAAACCTAATCATTGCTCTTATAGAAGTTACTTTCTAGAATAAAGATGTGCTTTTAAAAGCAAAACACTACACTACATATAATCATTCTTTTATAAATTTATTTATAGACAGTGTTCTACTTTATATTGATTTGTTTTACTTATTGCCTCTGATTTAAAGAAATTGTGTAACCAGATGTACATTTCACACTCATTCATTTTTTAAACTCATCGACCCATATGATTCTTTGTTTTTTTCCTTGAAATAGGCTAACATGGGATGTCATTCGACTCTTGTTGAGCTTTAAAGTGCTATGTTGAGTGTGGAATGAAAATAAATGCACAGTGGACAACTTTCTGCCTCCTTGTCTCCTGCCTTCCTGCCATAATTAAATATTTGTTGCACTCCTGATACTTGTTTGGCACCCTGGGGGTTGGCAATAAAACAGTGAGAGAAATTTACATCTTCTTAATCCTCTTACACCTTGCAGTCTAGGGACATACAGTGAACAGACTTTAAATAAAGGTAAAAGTTGAAGAAAATATTGAAAGTGTGATGTGATGGAGAGAAGAAAATAATTATTTTAGATAGAATGGTCAGGAAAGGCCATTCTGACTAATGGATAAAAAGTTGAGGTTATATGAATATTTTTAAAAAATCAGCCATGTAAAGATTCAAAGGAAGACCATTCTCATCGTAGGTGGCAGCAGGTGCAAGGGCCCTGAATAGAGTGAGAACTTGGTGTGATTTAGGAACTAAAAAAAGGCCCAGAAGGCAGGAGAGTGGGCAAGGATCAAAAGTCAGAGCATAGCAGGGCGCTTGGATGGCTCCAATGGCAAAGCGTCTGCCTTCAGCTCAGATCAGGATCCCAGGGGGCCATAATCCCATGATCAGGTTTCCTGCTAGGTGGGGGGCCTGCTTCTTCCTGTCCCTTTGCTATTCCCTCCACTTGTGCTCTCTGGCTCTCTGTCAAATAAATAAACTATTTTTTAAAATTTTATTTTATTTATGTATTTGACAGAGAGAGAGGGAACACAAGCATCGGGAGTGGGTGAGGGAAAGCAGGCCTTCTGCTGAGCAAGGAGCCTGATGTGGGACTCAATCCCAGGACCCCAGGATCACTACTGGAGCCAAAGGCAGACACTTAACAAGTGAGCCACCCAGGTGCCCCTAAATAAATATAATTTAAAAAAAATCAGGCTGTAGGATTTGGGATGCAGAAAGCTGCTTTCTGTTACAGCACCTTGTAGCCTTAGTGAAGAATTTGAATATTATTCCAGATAAGGGGTTTGTGTCAGGAGAAATGCCTCATTTAATAATACCATCAATTTTTTTCTTAAGGAAGACATGTGCCTCTATGATTTGGGGAATGGTGAGGGTTGCAATTTACCTACCAACTCTCAATTGCTTACGATTAACTAAATTTTTGCCTTTAAGCTTCCTTAGAGTTATATATAGTATTATTCTAGATTTTGCTATAAAATCTTAGTGGGATCAAGAATCAGTCTGCTATTATGTCAATTATTTGAAGCATAGTAATTATTTTATGGCATTGTTATGAAATTATTGCACTACATTTAACTAATATGTTTAAACAGATAATGTTTTTACAGGGATGAGTACTTTATATCTAAGAACTGGCAAAGATAGTCTCTTACTTACAGATTAATGTGATTTAGGAGCAGTTATTTGGATGACTGAGTTTTAGATTTTAGGGATTCTCAGAGAGCATTAACAAAAGTGTACTTATTTCCTATCCATAAAATATGTTGTTGAACTTAATCTCTGAACAACAAAGCCATGAAAGGTAATATTCCATCTAAAAGGCTGAAAGAGATCCAAACATCTTTGTAGCAATTTAAAAGGAAACCACAGTACCATTTCAGTGATAAGTATCTCCTGGGGAGAAATTAATTAATTAATTAATTAATTTTTAAAGATTTCATTCATCTGATAGAGCACAAGTACACAAGCAGGAGGGAGGGCCAGAGGGAGAGCGTGAAGCAGACTCTCTGTCCTGCAGAGAGCCAGACACAGTGCCTGATCCCAGGACCTGGAGATCATGACCTGAGCCGAAGGCAGATGCTAGCCCCCCAGGTGTCCCCCTCAGGAGATTTTTAAAGGCTCAATTACCTCATACTTTAGTATCAGGAAATTTTACAAAAATCTTGTATCAAAGAATATTTCCAAAAGTTCAGTGATTTTAGTTTATAGCATAGTAACTCTTTATTCTTTATGTAGAACAAAATTGACATTTATTGGTAGGCAGTTGTATGAATTTTAACACACACATAAATTCTTGTTATTCAGTATTCCTAATCAGGATACTGAATTGTTCTATCATACCTCATGCCACCCTTCCCCCTGTCTCCCAAAAAACCTTCCTCCTACTGCCCTTTGTAGTCATACCTTTCCCCCTGCAGGCAACAACTGCTCTGTTATTCATCAGTGTAGCTGTTTTTCTTTTCAAGAATATTTAAGTAGAATCATCTAGTTTACTCATCTAGTTTACTCAGTATAGTGCCTTTGAGGTTCATCAAAGTTATTGAGGTGTCAGTAAGCACACAATACAAGGTTCAAAGTTATTAACCCTAAATGAAAATGTGCATTATGATACTGGTATACATTTATCAGAATGGGTAAAATAAAAAAATAGTGGCAAGATTAAGTGTTAGTAAAGATGTGAAGCAACTAGACTTCTCCATTGCTAACAGGAATAAAAACGGGGAGAAACTTGGCAATTTTGTATAAAGTTAAACATACTCTCCTGCATACATACTACTTGGCAATCTCACTTGTGTTTGCATTGGAGAATTAAATATTTTCTGGAATAATAACTTTTAAAAACTGATTAACTAGGGTTTTTGTTTTTTTTTTTTTCCTGGAATGCTTGCACCAAATGATCATATAGTTTTTCCAAATGGAAGTTTCTTCTATTTTGACTTGAGATTGTACTCTTGGTTGAATTAGGACCATTTCATTATTAGTGATACAATTGAAATGGTAACCAGTAATGTGATCTGTTTTGACACCAGTGGTAATAAGGTACCTGAGGATACTGGAAAGTGTGGAAAGAATACTGATAGGGAACTTGCAGGAAGAACCATGGATTCTGTGGGAGCCTCTTTTTGCAATCTGTGTGTTAGATTTGCAGTCTCTTAGAAAAAGTAATGATATATTACCTAGAAGAGGCAGTAAGGGACCTTGTTATTCCATTAAGGCATTCTCTACATGGTATGAATTCCTTGTCCTTTAAAGCTTTTAAACTTAACCGCATTGTACAGGATCTACAGTAATAAATATATAAATGATACAAAGTGGCCTTTTTCTATTAAAATTTTTGATTCGCCTAAAAATCAACATGATTTAAAATGCACTTAAACTGGGGTGACGTTAGGATGACTTCAAAGTCCGCTGGGTCTTTTTTTTTTTTTTTTTTTACAATTTTATTTATCAATCTGACAGCATGAGTATAAGCAGGGGGGTGGCTGAGCAAGGAGACAGATGCAGGACTCCATCCCAGGACCCTGGGATCATGACCTGAGCTGAAGGCAGATGCTTAACGCAGGTGCCCTCCACCTTTTTAACATTGTTCCAGGATTCTAAGTACAAAACTAATTTTGGACTCACTAAAACATATCCATAGAGCACTTATTTACGCTCATTTTCAATACAGAATTTTTTTTTGTTAACATCTACCATATTTTCACAAGCAAAATGTACTGAGGATAGTGTTTAATTCATAGAAGATGCCTGTGAATAGAAATGAATATACATGAATTTCTGTCAAGTATTTATAATTCTTAGTTATATATATTTACATTATATTGAGATAAAAATGGACTATTCATAAAACAGTATTAGGGAAACTGAGGAGGAATAAATCTGAAAGATGAGATAGGACTTGATTAACTTTTTAAAATTTTTTTAAATTTTTTAATTAACATATAATGTATTATTAGCCCCAGGGGTACAGGTCTGTGAATCAACAGATTTATGCACTTCACAGCCCTCACCATAGCACATACCTTCCCCAATGTCCACAACCCTAACACCCTCTCCCTACCCCCCTCCCCCGGCAACCCTCAGTTTGTTTTGTGAGATTAAGAGTCTCTTACGGTTTGTCTCCCTCCCAATCCCATCTTGTTTCATTTATTCTTTTCCTACCCCCCAGACCTCCCACTTTGCATCTCAACTTCCTCATATCAGGGAGATCATATGATAGTTGTCTTTCTCTGATTGATTTATTTCGTTAAGCATATTACCCTCTAGTTCCATCCACATCATGGCAAATGGCAAGCTTTCATTTCTTTTGATGGCTACATAGTATTCCATTGTGTATGTATGTGTTTTTCTTATTCACATGTGTGGCCTCCTTGCAAATATGAGAACAATTTTGCATGTTTATATGTGTGACCTTTTATTTTGCTAGAAGAGGGATATATACATACACACACACATCTATATATACCCCACATCTTCTTTATCCATTCGTCTGTTGATAGACATCTAGGTTCTTTCCATAGTTTGGCTATTGTGGACATTGCTGCTATAAATATTTGGGTGCACATGCCCCTTCAGATCACTACATTTATATCTTTAGGGTAAATACCCAGTAGTGCAATCTCTGGGTCATAGGGTAGCTCTATTTTCAACTTTTTTTAAAAAGATTTTATTTATTTATTTGACAGAGAGAGAGAGAGAGAGAAATGACAAGCAGGCAGATAGGCAGGCAGAGAGAGAGGGGGAAGCAGGCTCGCTGTCGAGCAGAGAGCCCGATGTGGGGCTTGATTCCAGGACCCTGAGATCATGACCCGAGCTGAAGGCTGAGGCTTAACCCTCTGAGCCACCAAGGTGCCCTATTTTCAACTTTTTGAGGAACCTCCATGCTGTTTTCCAGAGTGGTTGCACCAGCTTGCATTCCCACCAACAGGACTTGATTAACTTTTTAAAGTGATTAATAGTGATCTTGAGAACATGTTTTAGGCAGGAAGAGCCAAGTAATGAAAATGTTAAGAGTAGTCTAGAACTACCCACGACCACAGGGCAGATTTGAAATTTGTGTTGACTTGAACTTAAAGATTATAGTGCAATTTTAGAAAATAAACAAAGAAGAGGAAAAAAATTTCCTAGACTCATGGTCACTCAGAGGTATGTATACATGAGGATAAAATTCCACATAAAGGTCAAAATTCAATCAGCCACCTGAATAAATTAGCTCTATGTTTCTAAACATATGAATCTTAAAAGAAAACTGAAATATTTCATTTTTTGCTCTCACAGAACAGACTCCAAAGATTTGAATTTTTAATATATTTTGAATATATTTGAATAAACATCTGAATATATACAGATATTACATGCAATAGAATCAGTCTTCTTTTTTGTACACTGCTTTTCAGTGTACTGAACTGAAAATGATCCTAAACCTGGGACAGTTTAACCTTTGGGAGTAAGTACACAAAGTTTTTCTTATTCACATGTGTGGCCTCCTTGCAAATATGAGAACAATTTTGCATGTTTATATGTGTGACCTTTTATTTTGCTAGAAGAGGGATGAAAAGTTGTGTCAGTTCTTCAAAATGTTTTATGTTCAAGAGAAAACTGTTCTTCTCACTATGGAAATTGAGATTTCATAGTAAATGTAGAGGCACATCAATGGAAATAAACTTAACATCAAGGTGGAGTTACTGCAGACGGAGATTAGTCATGGTCTACCATGTGGCAATGTTCTTATTATTGTCTTACATTGTTAGTTTAGTGTTTCTTGCTTCTAGCTGCTCAGGTGTTTGTTTCCTCAAGTAGATGAAAGGTGTTTTGATATCAGCATTGAACTTCCTACTTCCAACTGCAACTGCGCTTTGCACAAAAGAATCTCAAGTAATTAACTGAAGGACCAAGAAATCTAAACCTATAAGGCATTATTTCCCAAATCTGGCCACCTTCATGGTTTTTGCCACATCAAAGTGACACCTGATCATTTATTTTACTTAAATTTTTCATAAAACCAGTATCTTTTTAAAGTAATTATTTAATTTACTGCCTTTAATAATTAAAGTAATAAAATCTGGAAAATCAGGTTTACTTTTCATAATATAAGACAATTGCAAAATAAATACAATGAAACCAGTACAGTGTTAGCATATCTTACTACCAAATTTTCTGCTGGAAGGACTGAGCTTGATGGTCTCCTTAGAAAGTAGATTAGCAAGTTGGAGAATGTGATTAAAAACAAATTATAAATAAACCGAGATGTTGTCCTTAATATAATTGAATGTGTTAAAATTAAAAAGGGAAACATTTTCAAATTATGTTCTTCAATGTCTTACTGCTCTTCTTACGTGACACTTAAATCTGTCTTGGTTACCAGGAACAGGTGTCCTAAGTTCCAGGAACCACTGATATGGGATAATTTTATTTTTTTTAAAGATTTTATTTATTTATTTGACAGAGATCACAAGTAGGCAGAGAGGCAGGCAGAGAAAGAGGAAGGGAAGCAGGCTCCCTGCTGAGCAGAGAGCCCAAAGTGGGGCTCGATCTTAGGACCCTGGGATCATGACCTGAGCCGAAGGCAGAGGCTTTAATCCACTGAGCCACCCAGGTGCCCTATGGGATAATTTTAATAGGACATAAATTTTGAGAGTGATGCTATTTTGAACGTCCAGTGCACAATGAAACACTACTAGGTGACATTTGACTTTCTCGAGAGTAATCACCAAAGTGATACTTATTTTAGGAAGAAGTCTGAGAGCTCTATCACACTCTCTCGCACTAGCTCTTAATTCTGACTTCATCTTAGAATTCCTTGAATACCAATGTCTTGGTCCCATTCTAGATCAATTACTTCAGTATCTTAAGAGGCAGGCCTTCAGCATTGTGGTTTTTTTTTTTTTTTTTTTTAAAGCTCTCTAGGTAATTATAACATGCAGTCAGGGTAAGGACGACTGGCCTATACAATGCATTGAGCATTTAGTATATGCTCAACATTGTGCATTCCTAGTAAATGATTAGTTATTAGATAAAGGAAGAAATACAAAATATTTCCTTCTTAGAGTATTTCTTGACAGTATAAAATTACAAACTTCTCTGACATTAGCTTACAGTTTACATATTTCTGTGGTTAAAGTTGGTCTTGGATTCCCATGGTCAGAACTTAGCAACTCTGTGTGAACTCCATGTATGTTTCTAGAATGGGGGAAAGCAACCCTCCAAATTGTATTGGTCTAGTATATCATCACTGTGTTGTCACAGTCCAATAATAACATAAGTGCAGTGGATAAGTTCTGCTACCTCATAGAAAAAAAAAATGTTGCATGGGACCAACATAGTTATGGCTCCATTTCCTTTTAAAAATTCCACCTCAATATATAGTGTGTAAGATGAGTTGTCTCAGTTTCCCAAGATCACTGAGGTTTTGAAACCATAGCTTCTACCCTGTGGCAAAATGTATATAAACAAGAAACCAAATGTTACTTTTATCACTTAGTAAAAAAAATCACATAAAAGAACTTTATATATAAAGCAATACATTAAGAATTTGTCAGCTTAATGATCATAATTATCATTATAAATATCATTATTTATACCATAAGAATTCTTGTATCCATTGACATTCTTACAACAATTTAGCATCAACACTTTTATTTCTATTCTATCCAACAGTTACAGACAGTTGCTTTCTGGGGCTAACCTTGGCCTTGTTTTATTTTTAACTCTCAAAATATCTTCAGTGTATGTAATCTGAGATTTTACACACAAGAAATTAAAGCATAGGTGATGGCAGTCATGTGATGGCATGTTATATAGGCAGCTCATTTTAATATTAGCTATAATTATTACACATGTACACCTTTAAAGAGTGAATTTTTCCATGTAAATTTCCACAAACACTACATTTTAAAAAATAACCCATACTCTCATTGATTCACCCAGTATTTCAGAAAGTAGTCACTGTGTGTCTTGGTATGTGCCAGACACTTAGCAAATTTTCAGAAAATGATACTGTTGGAGACAGAAATATTTCTTGTTCTTAGGAACCTAATGTTCTACTGGTAAGAGTCACACCTAAACCTAATTTTTTATAGTGCTTTGTTGTTGTTGCTGTGAAGTAAAACATAGAAAAGTACAAAAGACCTAAATATGGTTCAATAATTCATCACAAAATCCATATAACCTCAAACCACAACTGTAAATAAAACATGGCTAGCACACTAGTAAACCTCCTCCCTTCCTTCTTCATTTTCTTTTTTCTCTTCCCCCAAAGAAACCATTGTCCTGACTTTCAGCTCTATAGTTTAATTTTGCCTTTTATTAAATTTTATATAAGCAGAAGCATAGCATGTATGTGTGCGTGTGGGTGTATGCGTAGCGTCTTTTGCTCAATTTTTTTTTCAGATTCATGTTGCTGAATTTAGCAGTAGCTCACCAGTTTGTATTCTGTGATATTTAAATTTGTGAATATACCATCTTTTATTAATCTATTGTACTGGGTTATGTTCACATCTGTTTGGGTTATGTTTTGTTTTATGTTCATATCTATTACTAATAATACTAATAAAGCAACTAAACATTCTTAGACATGTGTTAGAGTAGAAATGCACATGTGTTTCTTTTTGAAATCTAAAGATGGACTTTTTGGGATATGAAAAGGAGGATCGTGATTATCATTACCAGATAATACCAAAATGTTTTTGTTCCAGCAGTGAATGAGTCCTAGATGCTCCTCATTCTCCCACTTTTATTTAAGAAAGATAAAACAAACAACACAAGTATGTTGAGGTGGATAATCCAAGGAAAATGGACTTCAGGGATAATCCTAGACCTCACACTGATGGATTTTTTCTGTGTAAACTGCTTGACCCCAGTGAATATTGTGGTTGCCTTTTCCACATCTCCCCTCCTTGCTTTATTAATTATCCCAGTTTTCATTGTGTGTCTGTGAAGTCCAGATGCTTTTGGTGAAGCTGTTCCATCTTGGATACTAATGGTAGGATAGATAACCAGACGAAAATAGTTAACATAATCTCATCCTCTAGCCATAGATTTCAGTTTTATTTGTATGAATTTGTATGTATTTGGCTAGTGATGAAAAAAATTAGACTGGGTCTGAGGACTTTTCTTTATGGAGAGAACTTCTGGAAGAATTTATTTCTGTGTTCATAGATGTAAATAAGGAGGCATAGAGGTGTAAGTAGTTGTTAGCATCTCTTGACTGCATAGTCAAGCCATGTTTGGGTTGAAGTTGACACTGTGAAGGATAGAAGGGTAAGCTGGAAAGAATCTGAATTTTCAAATACATAGTTGTGAAGCCATCTAGAGCACTGTGAACCTGATCCTACATTAAGCTTTGTGATTATATATGTCAGTGCCTCCCAATTTGGTTTGAATGTTCTGATACTTGCAATGAAACTTAGGTTAATAAAACCGCACAGACAGTTATTTGATATGGGTCATTGGTGGCTGCTAATAAAATAAACAGTTTGCATTTACACATTGGATATATGTGTCTCATAACTGACTTGGTCAAATAAACATATTTACCAATAACCGTGAACCTAATATTAAAAAATTGACCTGGTAAGAGCTAAGGAAGTCATCATAAGTAGGACCATTCATAATCAGAACTGATGCTTGGGGATTTATTTCCTTGCTGTATCTCTCCTTTTTCTGAATATTCATACTCACCTGTACATACACAGGCAGAGAGCACCTTTCCCAACAGGTTCTGCATTGGTAACTTACATGTCCTTACTGGGAGGTAGAGAATCCCAGAGGCCACTGAAAACCCTGTGTGAAAGAGTAATTGGCGCTCCAGTGTTTTTGTTCACAGAATACCACAGTATCCTTCAAGAGCTCCCAGTCCTCCTGGATGATAGAGTGGAGTCCCCTCCTCCCATGGTCGGATTATGAGTTCCCTGTGTCTTTTGAGACATATACTCACTTTTCTTACCTGTTTTGACACTTTCTACCAAAATCTGCTTTTTGCAGTGGCTAGAGGACGTCCTTTAAAATCAACTGGTTGATCTGTTTGCCTTGCCCCTGCAGTGTACATTGCCCCTCAAGGTGAGAAAGACTGTGAGACAGTTTATCACATGCGTGAAGTTAAACTGTGAGCTCTGCTTTTATTCCTCAGTATGGAGAGATCAAATTATTGGTATCTGTAACAGAAAGCTTACGATATTTGAATGTTACTAACTTTGTGCTGAAGGTGCCATACTTTTATTGAGCTCGGACATAAACTAATTTATTGCCCTAAAGGAAAATGAGCTTGAGCAATATTTATTTTGGATGATATTATTTTTTGATGAATGTACAGGAGCAGATTCTTTGGACCCAATTTCTTTTTCAAAACCTTGCAGCATGATGGTTAAACATTTTGGTTTTGGTAAACTGAAGTGACTGTTGGTTAGTATCATTGTTTTTCTCCATTGGCAAAATGCAGATAATTATGGGAATATCAGTGTTTTAAGGACTGAGTGGGAGAATGTATGTGAAGTCCTTAAAGCTATTCCTAGGACATAGTGAATATTGAAAAGTAGCTATCATTTGTATTATTTACCTGAGGAAAACTGGTTAGCAAGAACACTTATTCTTTCCACATCTTAATTAAGCATGCACTCGTGGAATTTATAGTCTAGGAATGGAGACATACAATAAACAAATCAATACATGGACATGGTAACAAATGCTATGAAGCTATCAAGGGACTGGCTAGAGTCAATATGAAAGGTGGGGTGGGTCACAAAGTTAGATAAAACAGTAAGTGGTGACCTCTATGTGAAGGTGATATTTGTGTTCAAATTTAAGAAGGAATAAGACATGCCAAATATTGGTGTGGAAGGTGAAGAGAAGAAAAGATTGTAGTCAGGAAAGACAAGCCATGCAATTAGACTGGAGTTTGGCCAAGTTTCTGGAACTTAGCAAACTTAGGTAACATGACAACATAGTGTGAGGATTATCTATGGTCTGACGAAAATGTGGGGTAGAAGGGTAGCTCTGTGAAAGTAGTAAAAGGAAGGAATAGAGATTTAGGTCATATAAGCAGTGGAGATTCAAAGTAGAGGTAATACTAACAAAGCAGAAAATCTAATGCATAGGAATTTTTAATAGAAAAGATCCAAAAGGTTTCATTTTACTGACCTATATATCTTGATTTATTTTGACATATACAATGCCCTGCATTTAACTCATTGCTCCTATAAAATAAAAATAAAACTTGTACCAACAAAATATTACTAAAACTATGAAAGAATGAAACACTAATTATTTTAAAACAGTTTAAAGATAAATAATTTTTTCTTTTTTTAATTCCACTTACCTATGTCAGAGAAAAAAAATATATATAAATATATATTCTGTCTTTATGATGCCAAGTACTAATGGATTTTAAAATACCTGAACGAAAAGACAAATGTTTTTATATTTCACCCAAATGTTTGCTGTTATACTATTCTGAGATGATAAGGTGGCTAGCTTTTTCCCCCCAACAAAACTTTGATCTTTATCGAATTTGTGGGAATTTGAGATACATGGAATAAAACTTAAAATTCTATAAACTGCATGATTAGTCTTCAGTGTCAAACATACAAAATAAGTACCGAAATTCAAATATTTAGACTCTTTTATGTAATTGAGAACAACATCTCTCTGAGCAACTATCAAATATTTTTTTTTGTTTTTCTGAGCCATTTTTTTCTAAATAAAATCAGCTTTTGTTTCTGATTTTGAACATGAGCTTATTACATGCTGTAATCATGCATAAATTCAAATCATGCTTGAAAGTGGAAACATGAAAATAAAAATCTAATTTACGACATGGAAAAATCTAATTTACAACATGGAGACACAGGATTTAAAGTGGGAACCTGGGAATATGTATTTTCAAAAACCTACTCCCTCCTCCCCACCCCCGCACTCACCTCCATCTGCTCTGCCACATACACACAGACAACACTGGTTTAAACACTTTGTGACTGAGATTCTCAAATGTTAATATGCATATGAATCACTTGAAGATTTGTTAACGATTTTGATTCAGATGTCTCAGGGGGCCCAAAGTTCTGCATTTCTAGCAATAGCCTAGCAGTGCTCATGCTGCAGGTCCAAGGATCCCAGGCAGATGTCTTTCTAGCATTTCTAAAAAGGCTTTCAAAGATGAAAACTTTACAACCTTTTCTGGTACTGTCTTTGACAACTTTTCACTCAGACTATGAAAACATGTTTTTCATTATGGTAAGGTATTTTAAGACCAATTTCAGTTTTAGTTCTCTTTTTAGAAGATTACTTTGTTAAACGAAAGGGCACAAGAAATAACTACTTGTAAAGGCTGTTAAATTCAGATAGCTGGCTATAGCTAGAAATTCAACTTTATGTTTGCACTTGGTGCACTCAACTGTCCGTTTTCTTGCATCATTATCAATCTGTTTCTGCCCAGGCCTTCTTGTGGGGTTGACAATGCCACAGAATGCTTTGTCTAATGATCATACTTCATTATTCCTGAACAGTCTACCTACAAATGAGGAGGTCTTGACTCCAAGGAATTCTAGAGAAAACAGCCAACGTTAAATGAGAGAGGCTTTTTTTTTTCTTTTTAAGACAAATTTGGAAACAATCCCAGATTATGCATCACCCCATTAATTTAGAACTCAGCTAGGAAAACTCCGGAGAATAAAAACTTCATTTATTTATAATGTAGGGGTTCATTATTTTTCTTTCTCGAAAACATCTGTTTTTAGTTTTTCTCAGCACGTATTAGATAAAAGCCTGAAAGCAGAATCTGTAGATTCAGGTTTTAGTTGCATGGTTGGAGCTGTTATAAATCTAGCAGTCATCACTTTATAACAATAATTATAAAGGACCTATTTTCAGGGCTATGTGTCAGGCATTGTGTGAAGCACTTAGTAACCATTATCTTAACCATACACAAAAGTAAGATTAAAAAAATAACCATACACACACACAAAAAAATATAACCATACACAAAAATTTAAAAACAAAACAAACTAGCATTAACTCTATTTTAAAGATGAAAACTTTGTGAAGTTTGGCAAGGCTAAATAACTTGCCCCAGGTCATAAAATAGTAAATGATAGAGGTACGACATGATGAATCCAGAAAGCAAACCTAGTATTTTTTAACTCCAAAGTATATACTCTTAATTTCTCAACTCTTTTTTTTTAACTCTTTTTTTTTTTTTTTACCTCTCTCAGGCTAAGTAGGCAACTCCAATTATGACAAAATCTACCACGGATACTTTTATATGAAATAATCCATTTGTTTATTGTTTTGGCCTCTAACAGATGATGATTCTTAAAGATTTATTGATGCAGTTCTGGAAAGTAGTATTACTTCTATGCAAGTATCTCTTCTATTTTCACTTAATGTATTTTTCCTCCTACTCTGCCAGATGATGGTAACAACAGTAAAATAGAACCATCATGCTGGGATGATTTACTTGGTAGTATGAGGAGTTGCTGTAAGTGTGAACCAAATGATTTAATATCTATCTCCTTCCCTTGAAGAAACTTTAATAGGGTGCATTTGTCTGAGGGAGAGAGAGAAAGACAGATACAGAGAGAGACACAGAGGAGGGGAGGGAATGGAAGAGGGAAAGATTTTTTTTAAAGACACTTTTGCATAAACAAATTAAATGGTGGTAAAATTCTGTAATGATGGTATCCAGTGGGTCAACCACATTCTTTTCTCAGTTACTGGAGGGATTTGAAAATCTCTTGGTCAGAGAGCTGTTTTTTTTTTTTTTTTTTAACCCCTTCTTAAACTAGTGAGATTTAGGTTGTAGAATGAAAATTCTATTAGGCAGTGTTCAGCAACGCTCTGGAGAAACGATGAATTGAGGCCCAAGAAGGATTTTCCTATAAGAGAACTGGCCTCTGCCGATACCAGTGCCTTTCTCTTGGAGAGCTTCTTGAAGTTTTGTATGGCCCATCATACCCGGTATGGGTGGTTTATGAAATTTAAATGCTGTTTAAAGTCATTCTGCTAATTGAAGTGCCAGACGTTAGACTGGCTCTGTGAGGTTTGATGCAGATGTGTGGCTCAGTTTTTATAATGGTTCTTCTGTATAAAGCTTTAAAGGAATTAAAGAGATTACTTGTTTACTAAATTGATCCATGCCAGTGATTACTCTTAAAACTTCATCTCCTGTGCTCATTCTCAAGCCAGATTAACCATGCAATCGGCTTTCTTCTACCATATGGAGTCATCTACTTATCTATATATGCACACATTTATGTACATATACTTTATATATATAAACTGAATGAGTGTGATTGAAGAAAGATCATAAATATGGTTTGTGCATGTGTGTGTGTGTGTGTGTGTGTGTGTATTTAGGGTAATATGGCAGTGGTTTGATTTCTGATAAGATCCATTCTGTAGCATGTATTTATGTAAATAAACTGAAATGGGGATGGGAAACTTCATATTTTAAGTTTTTTTTTTTTTTAATTTTACCATAAGCCACAGAAGTAACCAATATTCACTGAATGCTGATAAAAATGGCAGCTGTTGCAAAGTTTGCATTGCCCCTAGATCTGGAAAATATAATCCTCTTGAGTGGGGGTGGGGTGGGAAGAGGGGAGTTGGAATTTGGAGCAAGGGGGAGAGGGAAGATACAGAAATTCCGGTATCTTTCCAAAGTCAGCCTTAACTTCTGGCCCTAATTGTGGGAGTTTTCAGACAGGTTTGGGCATGGAAAACTGAGTCACAGGATATTATGCAGTTTTTCAATCACTCAAAGTAGGCAATTTCAATTACACAATGATAGTATATTAACTATTAGCATGAGTTTCTGGGTTAGGAACTTTTTGCTATAATAAAGAGTGGTTTAAAGTCTACAACTACATTTTTCTTCATAGTACCAGGTTCTTAACAATCAAAGATAAATGAACCGCCCTTGCTTTCAGCACAAGTGAGGGGAAAAAAATACACATACACATACCCTGGGGGAAGAAAAAGCAGCAAGACTAAGTTCTCCTTAGTAGTTCAATTGAGAGGGGAAAGGCTTGTCTGGCGGTTTGTGGGAGTGAATCTAATTATCTGTCTCTTACTTTCATTAACAGGTTGAAGCAAGTTAAGTTCTTAAGGGAGGAAGAAGTAGACATTATGTCTGAATTCTGAGACTACATTATGATCATTTAAGCAACTAAGCATGATCATTAAGCAACATTTCACAAAAATGTTTTTTTCTTAATAAGTCCTTCATGAGATTGGCTAGGTGGACAGGAAGAACATCAACAATGGAAAAGGCAAAAATCACTTGTAAAACATAGTATACTGACAGATGGGAAGACAGAGCATTCTGGAAAACTGTAGAGTACACTTTAATAAATTTAAATCTACATCTGTGTGGTTTAATTAGCTAGATGGAGCCTCAGTGAAAAATTTCACTGTCATCCATTGTAATACATTCCTGTAATCCTATTTCATTTCTCCTTTCTCCCTGGTGGTCTGTGAGTAAAAAATCCTTTTGGATGTAGTCTATTTGTTTCCTGACCAACATTTTTGTTTTCTTAGCCTCACTAGCCAAAAATCTGATGATGACTATGAAGATTATGCTTCTAACAAAACATGGGTCTTGACTCCAAAAGTTCCTGAAGGTGATGTCACTGTCATTTTAAATAATCTCCTGGAAGGATATGACAATAAACTTCGGCCTGATATAGGAGGTATGTTCAAGTAATTTGTGATATAGTATAGAAGAAAACATTAGTATATTTTCAATAACCAGAAATACTTAAAATGATCGTTATATGCTGTCAAAATAAAGAATGTGTAAATAGCATTCAGGCGTGGGGGTGGGAGGGGCCTTGATAAATGCAAAATGAAGAAAGAGGATCCATAATCTTCAAGTGAAGTGTGAGAGCTGGAAATTCAAATTCTAGATATCTTAGACAAAGGCTGTGGAAGGAATGTGACAACTTCTTTATGAAGTCACATCAAAAACAACCAAGTAAATAATGGTAAAGAAAGGATATATTAGTTACCTACTTCGGTGGCACAAAACATCACAAATCTCAGTGGCATATAATAATATGCATTTATTTAACACTTTGCCAGGAGCAGTTCATCTAAATTAAGCTAGGTTTGGGCTGCTCATTTAAGAAACCTGTATTTTCACTCTACTCCTGGGACCAGGAGACTAGCTAGGAGTATCCGTCTCATGAAAATAACAAAGAGCAAGACAGGAAGTGGAGGCTCATACGTAAGAGTTAATGTTTGGGATTAGAACTACCATACTCACTTGTGCATGTTAGCCAACACAAGTTAGATGGTCCAGCCTGAAGTTCAGAGGCAGTGAAGCAGCCTCACTGGGGTAAAGGCAGAGGCATAGATGCCCGGACTAGTGAAGAATTCAATCCAACAGAGAAAATTACGGCACAGCACTTTAAGGGAGAGTGAATAAAGACGAGAAAAACATACTTGTTGAGTTGAAGCACAGAATGGTGTTAGGAATTCTTGTTCATTAAATCTTAAATGAAAATGGAGAATGTACATTTGGTCATGGATGGCATACTACATGATTTTTAATATCAGTCCTCTTTGACAAATAGGTGTGTATTGGGTTTCCATATGGTTTCCTCATATTATTTGATGAGTCACACAATTGAGTAAGTCATTGAGGAAGATTGATTTTGTGTGGGCTGAGGTGTATGCAGATAAAGTGGTCATGACAGGAATCAACAGAGGGCAATGTTTCAAAAACAATTCATAATATTTGTTGCTCTTCATGTTTGTAATGAATATTTTTTCTAGATCACTAAATAGTTTTTTTTTTTTTTTCTACATGGGTCAATTCAGGTTACCATGCCCAAATAGATTCTAGAGCTTAAAGATCTATCTGAGATATCTGAGAGAAGGTGGAAGAAAATCTGAGCAGTGTTTTCTTATTTGTTCATTTTAATGCAATTGTAAAGAATAATCAGTTTCAAACTCTAATATGCTTAGTTACTGCATTTGTGTGCTTAAAAGGAGATCTTTTTTGGAAAACAAATTGTTATTTATAGGTAATGAATTAGTTACTGACACCAAATTAGTTGTGAGTAAATCACTTCTAATGTAGCAAAATACATTTATTTCTTGAGTAACACAGACTAACACATTATGATGTTGTGCTTCTCCACATGCACGTATCTGTCATTCTCTTTACAGTGAAACCAACATTAATTCATACAGACATGTACGTGAATAGCATTGGTCCAGTGAATGCTATCAATATGGTAAGTTTCTCATAGTCTGTCTATTTTATTAACATATTAGAAGATGTGGCATCATAAAAATAGCAAAGAATATGTCAATAAGAAAATTCATAAGGGAAAAATAATCTTTCAGTTTCTTTTTTCTCTATTGTAATATGAACATAATTATTTTTTATTATTTGTTATGAGAATTAAATGTGATCATATGTATACTACTTTTTGAAAAATGCTATACTTTAAAAATTCAACAATCATTGCTTACTTGGTAAGTATAGCTTATTAGAAAATAAAATACAATACTCCACTAATTTTTAGAATTTGATGGTGTGATGAGGGCATAGTTTGCTTCAAACTGGAATTATTTATCAGGGGAAATAGTGGATTAGATGTAACAAATATAGCTTTGTTCTTGTATGGCTCTTTCTGTCTAAATCTGAAATAAGAAACTAGATTGGAGTCTAGAATAGAGTAGAACATACTATAACATAACCACATTAACAAACATAACATAGTCATAGTATAATTTTGAAATAGTATTTATGAAGCTAGCAGTAAGGACGCTCTGTTGAGTCTGGGAGATGAGAAACTTTTTCTTCTTGTGCAATGTAGATCAGAATCAGAAGTTACTTAGGGGTTGCCTGGGTGGCTCAGTGGGTTAAAGCCTCTACCTTCAGCTCAGGTCATGATCCTAGGGTCCTGGGATCGAGCCCCACATCGGGCTCTCTGCTCAGCAGGGAGCCTGCTTCCTCCTCTCTCTCTGCCTGCTTGTGATCTCTCTCTGTCAAATAAATAAGTAAAATCTTAAAAAAAAAAAGTAAGAAGTTACTTAGTAACTTTATCTACTGGCACATCACTAACTGACAAAGAATTTCATAAAATAGCTTCCCTTCTTACTGTTTGTAGACTATAAATATGGAACTAAGTGGTGAACAAAGTGATCAGGCTTACCCTAGGGAAAATGTAGTTAGTTATAATAAGATAACACAGCAGGAGGTGCCAAGAAATAACACAAAACAATGCAAATGAGGAAGAGGAAGAAGATTATGGTCTGATCCTGTGACAGGCTGTATATTCTGGATGTGTAATATGTGTAATATGGATGATTCCCATTGCCCAGATCTCATATTCTAAGTACATGGAGTTTTTTCTTCAATTTTCTCATTTATAGACATCATTAAAATCAAGTTACAAAATAATGTTAAATAATACCTAAATATAACAAATCAGAACTTGGCTATTCTGACTCCATATATAATGGTCTGAATTCACATCACACTTACTTCTCTTTAATTAAAGTCAGTCACTCACCATTGTAGTGATATATATTTGAAGGTTATCATAACAAAGTCATTTTTCATCACAGCACTTTGTGAATGTGCTTTGTGATTCAGTTAGTACAGTATTAAAGATTTTTTTTAATGGGTTCATTTCCTCTTATTTGGAGAAAAGGAAAACTATAATAGTAACAAATTTTGAAAACTTACCTTACATTTGGTGTTTGCTATCTGCCAGACATAGCACACACTATTTGATGTGTGTTCTCCTTCTTATCCATCTTCACACTACCTAACAAGACAGGTCCTTTTTTTTTTTTTTTTTAATTCTATTGTCAGAGAGAGAGAACTCAAGCAGGGGGAGCAGCAGGCAGAGGGAGAAGCAGGCTTCCTGCTGAGCAAGGAGCCCAAGGAGCCCGATGAGGGGCTTGATCGCAGGAACCTGGGATCATGACCTGAGCTAAAGACAGACCCTTAACTTACTGAGCCACCCAGGCATCCCAACAAGACAGTTTCTTCAAGATCCCAATTTTATTATGACACAACTGAGCCTCCAGAGCTCCAGTTCAGGACTTTGTTCACATTTTAGCAGTGAATTCTGAACCTGGGTGATTGTTTCCCTAAAGATACGTGTGGCAATGTCTGGAGACATTTTTAGCCGTCACAATGTGCCGGGGCTTGGGGCTGGTGGTGGTGGTGGTGTTGGTGCTACTGGCATCTAGTGGGTAGAAGCTAAGAATGCTACTAAGCATTCTAAAGTACACAACACAGCCTGCACAACAGAGAATGAGCTGGCCCAAAGTAACAGGATTAACTGCTCTAGAGACACTGAATGCAAATGATGCTATCACAACTATGGCCTTTTGCTAGAATTCATCTAAACAGGTCTATTTTTTCATAAAAATATCCATTTGTCTAGAAAAGATGGGTGTGTCTCCTTAGCAAAGTTTTCGCTTTCTTTTGGATTGTTCAAAACTAAAGTAGCTTTGCTTTGTGTTGGCAGTGAAAATACAAATGATAAATAGAAACAAATGCTCTGTAATACAATAATACAATTGTGTTAAAAATGTTCTATTCCCCTTTTTTTTTAAATAAAAACAGGAATACACAATTGACATATTTTTTGCTCAAACATGGTATGACAGACGTCTGAAATTTAACAGCACCATTAAAGTCCTCAGATTGAATAGCAACATGGTAGGGAAAATCTGGATTCCAGACACTTTCTTCAGAAACTCCAAAAAGGCTGATGCACACTGGATAACCACCCCTAATAGGATGCTGAGAATTTGGAATGATGGTCGAGTGCTCTACACCTTAAGGTATGCTTTTGAAAAAGGCAAGTTTTGTTCTCTGGGAATAAACCAAAGATCAACTATATGCCCTTAAAACAAGAGGAATGAAAGCAATTTCAAACCTACATCAGGGTGGGCATGTGTGATCAAAATAGTATGTGATCGTACAAAATTAGTTTTCCTTTCTCTTAACAATGAGCTTTTTCAAAGCCATAGGTAGAACTTTATTTTCTGTGACTGATGTGAGAACTCTGTTTTCTCACAGGGACATGAAATTTCACTTGCCTTTATAAGAGTTACCTGATTTTTGCACCAGCCTTGGTTTTTGCATGTGTCTCCTGCTACTTTAAAATAAGGAAATGAAAACACAGTCAGTTATCCTTGGGACCACTGGTTGTTAAGCTTAGAAATGTCTCTGTGTCCAAGGAAACCATTGCTAAAGGAGAAATTTCGGTGTGGTGGTCTCCTGTACCTCCTTTTCTTTTAGCTGCACAATAGCAAGTACAATGATTTCTATCTCCCAGCACCCACTCTGCACTACATTGATAGGCCATTTGACTTAATTTACTGGCTATTTTGGGAATAGACTTCTTTAGGGATAATTTGAAGGAATTTATCTTTTATTTTATGAGCTTAAATGATAGGTAACAGTTGGGAGATTTTCTACTTACTGTATGCCATTATCTTAGCACTTAATAATGCTTATATGCATTTAAAATATTTTGATGTTGAGGTTTCTCATGGGTGAGAGTATATTATTTTTTTTTTTGAGAGTATATTATTAAACAACATAGTAGATAAGTACAAAGTCTTAAGAACCAGACAAATCTGGCTTTAGTTCTTAGACCTGTATCTTACTATCTACATGAATTAGGGCAATTTTCAAGAATTTGTATGTAGAGGACTTGGGGGCAGCTATCTGGTTGCAGGGATCTTGGTGCTAGATGTATCTCAGAGTTTTATTAGTAAGTTTGATGTTTTTACTCGGTTACGTCTTTATTTAAAGAAATTAGGTAGGCATTGATGGAGATTATTGGAAAGGAGGCACCCACCACCCCCATGGTTCATGCCCCCACCCAAGAGAGTCTGAGCAAACTCTTTTCATTTCTTTAATATCTATAAAAAATAAAATCAAGTAGAGATAGTGATTCTTACAGTATTATTATAAGGACCAAATGGGCAGGTATATAAAGTGCTTCACATGCAGCCTGATATATAGTACGTGCAACAGTTATTAAAATTATTTATATATATTTTCAGTAAAAATTATGGATAATATGATTCTCCTAGATCTTAGCATCCTGGAACTTCTAGCTTCAAAATGATTCCTTTTAAAAACTCTTGTGGTATATACTTTATTCCTTATATAACATTTGGCATGCAAAATAAAATACTTTAAAATGGCTCCAAAACCTTTATCAGAGTTATGCCAGTAACTAGGAAAAATGGCCATAATTAGAAAAGAAATTCATGGCCTATAGTTTGTATTCATCATGGGTTTCATTAACTGTGAGAGATAAGGTAATGACTGAAATTAGAATCTAGTGGAAATCAAAGTTTGATAAATCAGAGCCAGTCCTGCTTTTGAAATATTAAGTCACTCACACTATCCCGAGTTCCTTGATTGTTCTCATAACTACACTCATGTTTTCATTTCTATTAATTTGTAGAATCTCTATATAATATTTAATTAGAGAAACCACCTCAAAAATGCCAGTCATGAGACTCAAAGTTTAAATGGGTTGCAAACCTATACAGAGTGAAGATTTTATTCTTGTTGCTAATCTATAATAAGTTATGAATAGGTGTGTGTACAGAGATAATATCTATGTGTATCTGTCTTTGTATCTGCAATCTCTTTAAATTATTTTCAATTTAATAGTTCCAGTTTAATTTGAAAAAATAAAGTATTTAATTATAATTTCACTTATGAATAGAACTAACCTTTTCTTTGGAAGAGCGTATAATTATTGAGTGACACTGATTAAAACCTTTGGCTTTGGAGACAAATAATCTTGGGTTCAAACTCAACTGTGCTGTTAGCTTTGTGACTTTGGATAAGTTCAAGTACAATAAAGTCATAATAACGCTTGATTAAATTAGGTAACAATTTACCATACCCAGTACCACATGGATGATTTTTTTTTTAATTTTTTATAAACATATAATATATTTTTATCCCCAGGGGTACAGGTCTGTGAATCGCCAGCTTTACACACTTCACAGCACTCACCATAGCACATACTCTCCCCAATGTCCCACATGGATGATTAAAGGCTCAATATTATCACTTAAATTTAAGATCAGTGATTGTCCTATTATACCATAGGAAAATGACATCTCTCCCATTAAAAATTATGCTGAATTGTAAAATCTTTTAAAATAAATGTTTATAAGATAGTTTTTTATTTCAAGATTAATACCTATAAGGTATATAGCTAACAAATAAGAAATCTTAAAAATCATTGGCCCATCACCATTATAATTTTAGAATATATTTATACTTCTCCAAAGATGGTCAAAACATCTGGAACTCCATTAAATTTCTCCCTCCTAGAGTCCCAGGCCATACTGAGATCCAGAAAATCTGTATCTTTAATAAGCACCCAGATGCAAACTAATTGAGATTCACTGGCAAACATTTTTCTAATATGCCTGTGTATGTGTATTTAACATTTCTTCTTTGCCATTAAATATTCTTTTACTCCATAACATCCTATTTATGGCTTCATAGAGTTCCATTATAAGAATGCATAATACTCCATTGTGGAAATATAAGTATTTTAAGTAACATATAGTAATTTACATCTAACAGCTAACAAATACTTACAAACAGAAAGTTCTGCTTTAATTAGCAGATAAGGTCTGAGAATTTATCAGCATTCATTTACATGCAAACAGTAGATGAACTTAAGTTCTTAAAACTGTTCTATTAAGTTAAATATACTCACCAAATGATCTCATGTGTGCAATTAATTTGCCAAAAAAATTACATGATCATAAATTTTGGAAAAAATGCAATTGTCATCCATGAGATCCTATTGCTTGGTCTGTGAAAATGGTCTACATTAAGCCTTAAGTAATTTTCTTCTGGACTTGGTGGGTTTCTTCAGGGAGAATCATCTTGTGTTATCAATAAGAATATGAGATGTTTTTTCCAGGAACAAAGATGAAGAATAGTCATTAAAATTTTACTAATGTATATTCTTAAAAGTATGTCTAAAGGATTTCTATTTTGGTTTCGTATCTTTCTATTTAGGTTGACAATTGATGCAGAGTGCCAACTGCAGTTACACAATTTTCCGATGGATGAACATTCCTGCCCCTTGGAGTTCTCCAGCTGTAAGTAATCTCATTCTGTATTCTGTATCCTCTCTCACCAACAGTTTTCTAATTGCAATGCCAACTAATGGGAGACTCAGAGAATGCAGAATCAAGCAACTTTGTTGACTTTGAAGATTTTGACAGTTACTTTCATCATAATATCAGTTTATCTGTATTAGAGTGATTCCTGCAAAAAGGATCTATTTTATCAGAAATTACAAGTAGGTTTCACTAGTATATAAATGTTTAAAAAATTCACAGTGGCTGCCTGAAGATATTTTTCAAGAAGGGTTGTAAAACCAGGCCTGGCCACAATGGAAAGGTATAAAGTGGATTTTACATCCTTATTCCCTGCCCCTATCCACCACCACCCCCCCCACCCAGTACCCCCATCGGTGTAGGAAAAGAGAGTAGCAAAATGTTTGCTATTTATTTTCTCCCTTACACATCAGGAGGTACATAGAATCAACAGTGTCATTTGCTTATTTCAATTTTGGTATACCTGTTAAAGATAGCAACATTGAAACTTACCTTCTCCATCTGGAGTTCAAGCAGTATCTAGAACAAATTATTTACCAGTGAGTAAAAGACCAATTTTTGGTGTCTTATGGGTCTAGTTCAAATCCCCACTCCATCACTGTGGACTTGAACAAATTACTAAATCTTGCAGTGAGTCCACATTCTCAGATAGAGATGACAAGACCTGCCTCACCACAATATTGCTTTGTTGATGTAATATATGTAAAATGCTTGGTGTGCTACCTTACACACAATAAGATTTAGTAAAAAGCTCTATTATTTTTGTTAATTATTATTATTACCAGATAATAGACTATATACCAAAATGATCCATGATGATTTTGAAACAGATTAAGCTTTAGTAACTTTTGTAGATATTTCCTTCCTGAACCAAAGCCAAGCTTTAGTTTCCCCCAGGTGTGTGCCTCACTGTTTGTTCAACACTCATGTTAGGTTGCTCACCTCTTCCTTATTTTTGATCTGCCAACCCTGCATACTAGGCAGAATGAAAAACAGATTATGAGTTTTAAGTTTATATTTCTATAAATAGAATTTCTCAAGCAGGGCATGACAGAGACTCTTAAGAGCCAAGTAAGTCATAATAACTATACTTAAAAAAACAATGATGAGAGAAACAATCATCTGTTCATCATTACATCAATTCCAGAATGAACTAGAGGAAAAATATCAATGTATATCATTTCTGTTTACAAAAGTTCCCATTATAAATCTTATTTCATATGTTTTACTTTATCCAAGAATAGAATATTTTTAAGTAAAATTTTTCCTAAGCTTTAGTAGATTAGACTTCCTTTCTTTTAATATCCAGCTGGGACTACTCCATTTCTGAGTCTGCTAAAATTTAAGCACTGGTGATTTCTGTCTTGTTAGGTCACTGATGGACAAATGTCTTCTGAACTCAAGCACAACTTAATGTTACTTATTGCTCTCAAAAAAGTTAAATCACCAAACATGTTCTCCATAGGAAGTTCCCTAACATCATCATTCTTTTTCTCAGTTTTCAGCACATTCTGCCCCCCTACTCCTGGGCCATGCCAATCTGGAGATTATGCTTTCTTTTTTTCTTTCACCTTTGTTAATAAACATGTAACACAACTGATTAGACCAAAAGAAAAGAAAAGGAAGACATATAGGGATTTTATTCCAAGTAGTCAATCAGCCTCCATGATTAAGACTTAGGTTTATATAACATTATTAGTAGATACATAGTTGAGATGGTATTTAGTTTTGTCTGTCTATCTATCATCTATCTATCTATCTATCTATCTATCTATTATTGACCTATTTTTACTTGAGCTTATTTTTTTTAAAGATTTTATTTTTAAATAATCTCTACCCACAATGTGGGGCTTGAATTTACAATCCCAAGATCAAGAGTCACATGCTCTACTGACTGAGCCAGCCTTGTACCCATATTTGAGTTTATTCTACAATTAACTTAATAATATTTATCCGTTCACAAATATACATTGGCCATCAGTTCATGAAATAAGTACTACCATGATCCTCATAAGGAAACAAATAATTTAGGGGAAAAAAAGAAGACACTTTTCTATAGTATTATGGGCACAAATGGTACTGATAATCACTACATTGTCAGTATAATACCTCTTTCAATGAAGGCTTTCTGTTCTCTTGGCTGAACATGATTGACTTCTTCAGACTCTACATAGTGCTCATGGGTATCTTCCTCTGGGCATTTCTACTTACTATACTAGTCTTAATTGTAGTAAGTAAAATTTCTGCATATATTAAAATGAAGTCCTAACAAATTGAGAAAGGGAGAATAACATAAGTAGTTGAGGTTATTTTTCCCAGGCACCTTCCACTCCAAGTGCATGCCCTGGAGAGGCATTTGAGTCTGCTTCTCTCTAATTATTTTCTATTTCTTCATGACTCTCAATACCTTGCCCTGTTAACTCCCCTTCATCATGAAATAATACCTTGCATATGTACAGTTGCTTTTAGACTGGCTACTTTTTATGTTTACCCTAGACAATGTGGAGTATGCATTTAGCATACATAAAACCATGTCTAGTATAACTTCTATGCAAATTAAGTGACTTTCAAGGGTAATTTTGACCTCATTGTTTTTAAACTTCTGTTGGGAGAAGATGTCATTGTATTTATTTCTTCTGTTGTGATGCTCTTTAGTTCAGGATCTTCTTCTAATAACTCAGTCTCTCTCACACCTACTTCAGTGTCTTGTTCATGGAAGGTGGTTGCTACATATGTTCATTTTTTTTTTTTTACATATGTTCATTTATAAATAATTTTAAATGTGTGTTTTCCCATCTCATGGCAGATGGCTATCCACGTGAAGAAATTGTCTACCAATGGAAGCGTAGTTCTGTTGAAGTGGGTGACACAAGATCTTGGAGGCTTTATCAATTTTCATTTGTTGGACTGAGAAATACCACTGAAGTAGTGAAGACAACTTCTGGTAAGATGTGCTTGAATTTTAAGTGACCCCTTCCAGAGTTAAAATTCTGGGATATATATAATTCAGAAGGCTTTTGAATACCTGTCTACAAATGATATGCAGAAAATTAAATGAAGTGTTTTAATTTACCAGAGAAAATTATAATTGGAATTTTAGCATAAAAGATAAATATAAATGGATTCTACCAATTTGAAACAAAATGGATTAAAATTGGATTAGGACATTATTTGTGTAATTTCTTTAAGCAAAAATGAGTGGCAATTATTTTAAAAACAGAAAATATTTATGAGATGTAGGTGTAATGTTTCTTTTAGGAAATAGGTTTCATGGTATATTGAAATAGCAGCATTTAAAGTAATCACACAGGGAAAATTAGCTTTCTACAAATACAGAAATGTGATCATAATGGATATACTGATTCACCATTCAGTAATTTAATATTTTGAATTGCCTACATCATGGATATGGTACAGGCCTTGTTTCAAATACCAACTCTATCAGTTACCACCTATAGATATTGAGAAATTTACTGTATTTCTCAGGGATCAACACTCCCAGATATCTAATGTGGACAAAAAGACCTGTATCACAGACATACTATGTGTATGAAGGGAAAAAAAACAAAGAAAATACTTAGAATGATACCTGGCACTTCATGAGCATTCAATAAATAGTAGCTTTTATTAGTATTAATTATAATTCTTAGATGTGCATGGGACCTAATGTGGTAAGGACTTCAGATTTCTTAAAAAGAAGCTAAAAAAATTTTTTTTTGAGTTTTTATTTATTGTTGGGGGGGAGGATCAGAGAGAGAAGCAGACCTCCTGCTGAGCAGGGAGCCTGATGTGGTACTCCATCCTAGGACTCCAGGATGATGACCTAAGCTGAAGGCAGTGGCTTAACCAACTGAGCCACCCAGGGACCCAAGAAGCTAAAAGTCTTTATTTTTATATCAAATATCATGATTTTTAATAGTATTAATTGAATTGATTAAAAAAAAACATGTGGTGTAATTTAAACATATTTCCAAACCTGATCTGTGTCATGGGTGGCCAGTATAAACCCTCTGCAAAACCCTCCATACAGATTATTCCAGCTACCCCTTTGAAAATTATGTGAATCTAATTATGTCCCTGTTTCAAACATAAACATTGTGCTCTCAGCTTACTATCAAGACATCTATTTTGATGATGTATTTCTGTGAGTTGAGCTGTTTTCTGTTGACTTATTTGCACATACCTGATTTTTTTCCCTGAAATTCATAGGACATATTTTTATGTTGACTGATTTAGAATAAGGCCTTGGTCTACTGTACATAAGAGAAGCAAATTAAGGATCGACACGAAAATAGAAATTTAAGATTATCTTTTTATAACCATCATCCTTCAAATCAGACCTATCTGATCCTAACACTGAGGGTTTCTCAGCTATCTTAATTTGCAAAAAGAATGTAAAAGAAGGTCAAAGAAATGCTTGAGTATATTTTTGAAAAGTGGCCTTCTGTTCCCTTATTCGCTGCAAATCCTGAACATCAAGTACTAGAACAGTCTTTTATTTGGTCCCCAAAAAAGATGCAGGATTGCCTTAGAACTGGTTTTCCATCTGTGAAAGGAAGAACATGTGTAAAAATAATCTCTAAGTCTGTATGCTTCCAGAAAGAGAAATTGGGCATTAAATTGTGTGGTATATTCATATTTTTGTAATTATTCCAGCACCCTAAAACAGAACCCAAAAATTGATGACTAGCTGGTCTTTTTAGTCATTTGAACCCTGAGCGGCAATAAAATCAAATGGCAGTGAGGGATGGGTTGGCTTTATATTACAGGACTTAAAGTCATTCCCTCCCCAATAACTCATACTAAGAATGATCTAGAATATTTACTGTCTATTAAGAGATATTTCCAGAAGAAAATGATTTACTTACTTAAAGCATGACAAGAAAAATTGCCAAGGTGTCGTGAAGCTATTAATCTTCTGAGGAAATCAAAGCAAAACTTCACTGATATCAGATTTGATATTGAGTAGCATCTTTTAATTGATTGCATCAATTCTTTGTGAATGTTAATATGGTGGTTAGCCTCCCTGTTGGTCTTCTTAGGCACTCCCTGCTCTTGCTGGGTTTTTTTGTTTGTTTGTTTGTTTTTGTTTTTTTAAATTTTTGTGTGTGTGCCGTACCATTTTAATTGTATCTGTGAAAAGAAAGGACTGAATGGAAACTTAACACCAATGCTAAGTAAGAGGCAGCCTGATTCTTGTGATAGTTGATTTTGTAATAACTGGGAAGAGTTTCTCCATGACTTTTTGTTTAATTTCTGATGGCATTCTTACCTTCAAAGCGGAGCTCCATAACTAGTTATTACCTACTAGGAAGTTACTAAAACAACTTTCTTGGGAAATTATCAGAAGATCAAATTTATACTCCTTTTAAATCTTAGCCTTATTACAATGGGATTTTTCTCATAGACTTATAGTAAATGTGTAACCTTTTAAAAAGCCTTGGTCAAAACTGAGTGAGAATATTGCCTAAAATCTGACCTGGATTACTGCAGGGATTTCTAACCTCCATTCATTTAAGCCTACCTCTTAGGACTTTCGTTATATCCAAGTGGTGACTCTACTGCTGGTTCCTTATCTTAGGACCATAATTAGAAAAGTAGAAGCATCTGACACAATAGAAGTTGATACAAAAATATAATGAAAAGCAAACAAATGTTCTTAAATTTTAAGTGCATATATTTGTGCTCTACAGATGGAATATATTGAAAAAGAGGGAAAGAAAGGTATTAAGAGAAATGGGACAGTGCAGCTGCCACCAAAGCAAAACAGTTCACTAATGTAAACAGAAGAGTAGAATGATAATTTCACAGGGAAAAATCTTCTCACCATGTAAATCAGTGCTGTTTGACAATCTTTGCATCCACCCCCTGAACCATCTTGTTTACCACTAGTCATATCTGTATCATATTTGAGAAAAATATTGCCTTGAGGGTACACTGATAAGACTTGAAGAATACCTTTAGTTCAGAATCGATTCTTTTTTTTTTTTTTTTTAAGAATTTATTTATTTATTTGACAGACAGAGATGACAAGTAGGCAGAGAGGCAGGCAGAGAGAGAGGTGGAGGCAGGCTCCCTGCTGAGCAGAGAGCCTGATGCGGGGCTCGATCCCAGGACCCTGGGATCATGACCTGAGCTGAAGGCAGAGGCTTAACCCACTGAGACACCCAGGCACCCCAATACCTTTAGTTCATAGTCAATATCCAAACAAATTCTGGATCCATGATTTCTCCTCCAAACCATTGTGTCTTTATAATTGGTCAGTATCTGGGAATAGCACCATCATTGTCCTGGTGAGCCAGGCATGAACACTCAGAGTCATGTCTCTACCTCCCACCTCTAATGAATCACAAAGGCGCTCATGCCTCTGAAGTATCTTGCGTAACTGTCCTCTTTTTCACTTGCCATCGCCTCTGTCCTAGTTGAGGATTTTGTCTGTTCTCATCTGGACTGAGCTGGTAGCCTATTAAGGTTATATGCCTGCTGTCAGTCTCTCTTTTCCACAGTCTGATTTTACACATTAATCATAAAGGCTAGCGCTTACTGATCACTAACTACACACACTGTAGCAAACCTTTTATCTAAACAACCGACTTGAATTCTCGTAGCCCTGGTCCTGTTTACTACACATCAATACCCAATTTGTCATTGTGGATGAGGAAACAGACTTCCGGAGGCTCATTTACTGCAGGGATCAGTTACCAAAGCTGGGCTGTAGGTTCACATGCCTTGTTCCTAGACTTGTGCTCTTAATTATTACACTATTTTGTTCCCACCATGGCCCAGTGGGTCTTCTGAGCACACAGGTTTCACCATGCTTCAAGAATTTATTAGGTCAGTTACCACATTGTTCCTAAAATGCAAGCACCTGACCTCAGGAACTTTCCAGCTTTGTTTTCCATAATTTCCCACCTGGTGACAGAACTAATCCATCTATGTTTTCCTGAATGTAACAAGCCAATCCTAGTCTTTCTCTTTTCAATGGCTTCTCAACTCATCCCTACCTTCTTTATGACTTTAAGGCTTAAAAGCACAGCACTTCTTCAACAAGGCCATTACTTACCTTACCACTGAAATAATTTGGAGCAATTTTTCTATTATGTGTACTCTTGGAGTCAGGGCTCGAGTTTGAATTTTGGCTTGTATTTATTTGATATATCTAAGTTCAATATCACCAGTATTGCAGGGTTGCTCTGAGGACCAAGTAAAATACTCCATTAAAAATACTTAAGGTTTTACCTGTCACATAGAAAGGACTCTGTAATTGGAAAGCATTATTATTAATAATAATAATTATCATCATCACCATTTTATTAATTCTCCCTCAGAGCATTTTCACCCACCTTATAAAAACATAATTTCTGCCTTGTGTTGCTTAGGCATTTTTTTTTTTTATTTCTGCCCCCTCATTCCAATAAATCACAAATTTCATAACAGAAGCCTTGTTTTAATCATATTTGTATCCATGACATTAGAATGGTGGCTTGCTTGGAGTTGTTGATTAGTAGCAATTATAGAATTGATTGCTTGTGATAATTATATTGCTAGAACTGTAAAATTTCTCTCAATTTAATAAGCAATGCAGAATTCTATTACATATATTCTCATTACTCATTGTTTACCCTCAAGTAGAAGATTGTTCTTTCTGATCATGTTGCCATTGCCAGTTCACCAAATATTCTACATGATTTTTAGTACAGGAACTTTGTTGCTTCATGTTCTCATCCTGAAATGTGGGCTAGAAAAGTGGCAAGTAAATTTTGTAGGGGGGCCTATGATCCAATGCCATCATCCTGCATTGAAAAGAATAGATCACATTCTTCTGTAGGATACTTGTAAAGCTTCCATATTTTCTTTTGGAGTGTAAATATCAGTGTTTCATGAAATATCTCCATAAGTTTTTGGTAAACCCATGAACATTAAAAATTATTTACTTTTTTTGTCTTTAACTTATCTTTTAGGCTAGGATTCCATATGCTAGTTATATTTTTCTGATTTTTATTATAAGAAATACACAAATATTAAAATAAAAAGTCCACATACCACTGAATTTGCCTTAATTTCCAATAGTACTGGGCTGACTGCTGTTTTAGAAATACTAGGTCTGTGGGATCAAGTCCATGTTCCTTGCTTCATTTCTAAAGTATTTGTAATCTACCTTGTATCTTTAAACCTTGTCCATGGTTCTCTCACCATACTCTTTACCCCCTTGAGGTTTTCTGGGTACATTGTACCAATTCATGGTTTTGTATCCTATATTCCTTATTTGATACCAAGCCCAACTCCAACTTTCTCTATGTGTATCTGTGTACATGTACTGGTCAAATAACTCTCCAAATAGAAAAAGAAATAGCTCCTACCTTCTAGGCTGTGTTTTAATTTAGGTGTCTTTGGCAAACCAGGGAGACACTTTAAAACCTTCCTCATCATGGAGGTGAACTCTTTTAAGGGCAAGAAAAGGGAAAATAATAATTTTTTTAAAAAGATACAAGCTAACAATTTTTTTTTTTTCACTGAAGAGGGTGAAACAAAAAATACTAAGGAAACTAGGTGTGAGGAGAGAAATAAGCAACTGGGCACTCATCCCACAGTCTCCTGTGACTTTGGAGTCACAGTGAGTAAGTAAGTTGTGAGCTCATTTTCATCAATAAATTTCCAAACTACTTGAAGCAATGCAGTGTCTTTAAATAAATCAGTGGATGACTTTATAGTAATTGATTTTTATTTTATTTTTAAAATTCAATTCAGAAAAATAATTAAGTTTGCTTTCAAGAGAAGAAAATGTAGGAACAACTTAAGAGTGCTTGGCCAGGAGTAGTCATGGGGAAGTCATTTGCCTTCTCTGGAATGAAAGTTCCTTGTTTATAAAATGAAAATGAATGCACTTGAGTAGATGCTTCTTTGAAGTCCTTTTTCTTAGACCTGTCCAGAACCTCTGATGTAACCACAATTATACCACAGATGTCCTAATGTAGGAGTGGCCTTCTTGGTAATGTTTTCCTTCATCAGGTTTTCAATATGTTTCCAAAGAAAGTCAAATGCAAAAACAAACTCCTTTAGATTTTTAATTTTAAGGGGAATGATCGTCCCACCCATATATTTGTTTTTAGTGACACATGATGTTATATGTAATGTTAACCCAAGATTTTATGTGTTATTTTCTTTCAGTTGTGGTACTAGAATATTTATATATTACAATTAAAAATCCCACATCAGGGGTGCTTGGGTGGCTCAGTGGGTTAAAGCCTCTGCCTTTGGCTCAGGTCATGATGCCAGGGTCCTGGGATCAGGCCTCTCATCCGGCTCTCTGCTCAGCAGGGAGCCTGCTTCCCCCTCCCTCTCTCTCTGCCTGCCTCTCTGCTTACTTGTGATCTCTGTCTGTCAAATAAAATCTTTAAAGATAAAATAAAATAAAAATCCCACATCAGAATTTTAAATTCCAAAGTTGCTCTGACATTACGTAGTAGGGACATAGGGCTAGAGACACAGAGTGATTGCATAGAGAAGTCATATGAAATGTAAGGAAAATTGTTTGGCTTTAAGGTGACATGCTTTGTTTCTGCTTATATTCCATTGGCAAAAATGTTGTATGTTCCCATGGAGATAAAATGAGACTGGGAAATGTAGCTCAGTTGTGTGCTAGGAAGGGACAGTGGGTTTTACGACTTTCTAGGGTCTGTGCAACATGCATGATCTCATTTTATTTCTTACAACAAGTCTATGAGAAATACATTCTTTTCCTATTTGACAGATGAAGCAACTTAAAGTTTAGAGCGGGTAAGTAATTTGTTCAAGGATAGTCAATAAAGTAGAGTTGTTTATCCAAATACCAAATTTATACCCTATTGCTTCTCATAAACATATTAGGTAAAGAAATGAATTAATTAGAAGGAAAAGTTAATTCTTAAGCTTCATAAGTAATATTACACAATGCAATGAAGTAATATCACTTAATATAACCCTATACATGCATCAACAAAATGTTAACATGTAGGAATAGCAATTATATGTAGTAATAACAAGTGAAAACAATTTAACAATGATATCCCTTTCCTTTTTCAAAAACATACTTACTGCCTATGAGATAATACTATTCACTTGCTAAATGGACCTATCGGTCACCCTCCAAATATGGCCTTAATTAACAAACGGTCAGATCCATTGGTTCCTCACACAAAACTCTCATCAGAAAGAAAACCAAATAAAAGGTTAGCATGACTACTATTTACAGTAATTTTGGAGATTAATACTTTATTTTGACAGTCTATCAAAACCAACTGGGTCGGGACGCCTGGGTGGCTCAGTTGGTTGGACGACTGCCTTCGGCTCGGGTCATGATCCCGGGGTCCCGGGATCGAGTCCCACATCGGGCTCCCAGCTCCATGGGGAGTCTGCTTCTCCCTCTGACCTTCTCCTCGCTCATGCTCTCTCTCACTGTCTCGCTCTCAAAAAATTAAATAAAATCTTTAAAAAAAAAACAAAAAACCAACTGGGTCAAGATGTTAATTTTTATCCAAGTCTTTGGTGTTTCCTAATTCAATTGAAAATCCTATTTTGCTGTATTTAAAAGACACGTTTATAGTTTTGGGTGCAATTGTAAATGGGATTGACTCCTTAATTTCTCTTTCTTCTGTCTTGTTGTTGGTGTAGAGAAATGCAACTGATTTCTGTGCATTGATTTTATATCCTGACACTTTACTGAATTCCTGTACAAGTTCTAGCAGTTTTGGAGTGGAGTCTTTTGGGTTTCCCACATATAGTATCATATCATCTGCGAAGAGTAATAGTTTGACTTCTTCTTTGCCGATTTGGATGCCTTTAATTTCCTTTTGTTGTCTGATTGCTGAGGCTAGGACTTCTAGTACTATGTTGAATAGCAGTGGTGATAATGGACATCCCTGCCGTGTTCCCGACCTTAGCGCAAAAGCTTTCAGTTTTTCTCCATTGAGAATGATATTTGTGGTGGGTTGTTCATAGATGGCTTTAATAATATTGAGGTATGTGCCCTCTATCCCTACACTTTGAAGAGTTTTGATGAGGAAGGGTTGCTGTACTTTGTCAAATGCTTTTTCAGCATCTATGGAGAGTATCATATGGTTCCTGTTCTTTCTTTTATTAATGTGTTGTATCACATTGATTGATTTGCGGATGTTGAACCATCCTTGCAGCCCTGGAATAAATCCCACTTGGTCATGGTGAATAATCCTTTTAATGTACTGTTGAATCCTACTGGCTAGTATTTTGGTGAGAATTTTTACATCTGTGTTCATCAAGGATATTGGTCTGTAGTTCTCTTTTTTGATGGGATCCTAGATGTCCATCAACAGATGAATGGATAAAGAAGATGTGGTATATATACACAATGGAATACTATGCAGCCATCAAAAGAAATGAAATCTTGCCATTTGCGATGATGTGGATGGAACTAGAGGGTATCATGCTTAGCGAAATAAGTCAGTCAGAGAAAGACAACTATCATATGATCTCCCTGATATGAGGGAGAGGAGATGCAACATGGGGGGGTTAAGGAGGTAGGAGACGAGTAAATGAAACAAGATGGGATTGGGAGGGAGACAAACCATAAGTGACTCTTAATCTCACAAAACAAACTGAGGGTTGATGGTGGGAAGGGGTGTGGGGGGTTGGGGTTATGGACATTGGGGAGGGTATGTGCTATGGTGAGCGCTGTGAAATGTGTAAACCTGGCGATTCACAGACCTGTACCCCTGGGGATAAAAATATATTATATGTTTATAAAAAATAAAATTAAAAAAAAAAGGACATGTTTATCCGTGTGACTGATATGACTAATGGAGCCCTCCTGTAGAGTTGCTGCCCCAAATAAATGTAAAACGTCAAATAATTTTTAAAAATAAAAAAAAGTGAGATAATAAAGACTGAGTCAACAGACATCATGCTCTAAACACAAGCTCATTGACAGTTCCTTTCACTTTGATGCAATTGAATAATTTCTTCACCTTGTTTTTGCATTTTCAGAAGATAATGCTATTCCAAATAAGTTTGTCAGAGACTGAAAAGGGAAACAAACAGCAATGAGGAAAATGATTTCTTTTAATTATTTAACTTTCCTTTTTTTTTTTCCCCTCCAAATGAAGTTATTATGAAGGCCACAGCACATAGCAGTGCATCACAGCCCAGAAAAGAATTTGCTGGGCATACGAGCTGGGGCTGACCAGAATTTGTTTACCATTCTCACCTGTATCTCATATAATCTAACTCATTTAGAAAAAAATCAAGAACAGCTAGTGTTACTAGTCCATTCCAAAAGAGCAGAAAAGCCCAAGGAAAAGAGAATTGACAAATAGGTTAACTATGACTTAATTAGTTTTTGTTTACTTTTATATATGGATATCTCTGCTGTTTAAGAAATTGACAGTGCTTCTCATTAGCATATGAGTCACATCATAAATGTTTAATTTTTCATATTTGTCTTCCAATTTGTCTACCCCTAAATTAACTTCTCCTTGTTATCTCTCAGAATGACAAAAATAATAAAAAAATAGTATTTCTTAAAATTAAATTACAGTTGTTCTCCCATCCCCATCACAAACCTAATTGTATTGCCCGTAAATGCTTCTCTCTCAGCTCTGTAAGAACACTGAAGTACAGTAAGTGACATTGCTTTAGCTGAGACAACTGAGTTTATTGGAATAGTTCCCAAACATGACTTCTGGTATGCTTATACTCACATGACTTAACGGCACCATGCACCTTGCTTTTGAGCACTAAGTGGTGAAAAGCTATGTAATCTAAGAGCCAGTGTGTAATTCATGAGCTGTGTAATAGCTCCTTGTTAAAGAGACAATGCAATCATAGATATGAATTATAACCACCTAAGGATTACATTTACATTTTGTCAGCTGGTAATTTTTTGTTACCACTATCAGTGCCTGAGAGTGAAAATAGATTGAGAGAAAAATAAAATTTTAGGGCTAAATCTTGAAGATCAAGCCCAATTGTAATTTTACTTATAGGGAAATTACTCTGAAGAGGTGAAGTCAGTGGTTGTAACTTGGTAGCCAGTAGAGCATGGGTCATTAGACATGGATGAGTTTAATTCTATTTATTTTAGTCAGTACTGAACAATTGAAAATTTCCATATGCAAATCTTAAATATCTTTACATCGTGAACATCTATAGAGCTGCTGCCCCAAATAAATGTAAAACGTCAAATAATTTTTGACATCTTCATTCGTATTTGAAAATGATTGGGTAAATCTGAATTACGGGGGGCACCTGGGTGGCTCAGTGGGTTAAGCCTCTGCCTTTGGCTCAGGTCATGATCTCAGGGTCCTGGGATCGAGCCCCACATCAGGGTCTCTGCCTACCTCTCTATGATCTCTCTTTGCCAAATAAATAAATAAAATCTTTTATAATAACAAAAATCTGAATTACGATATTACTGAATAGGTGAGGCACATAATCTCCAGTTTACCGAAGTCCCTACCACTTCCTGTTTTTTTGGGGGGAGGGGGGACTATTTGTCTTTCTTTGTGAATTACTGTTGTCTTATTTTGAAAAACTAAGTACACCTATATCTTTGCAGAAAATTGGGGAAAATAAAAGATAATCCCCGAATGAGAGCATATATGTCTGTGTGGAAATGAATGTATTTATTTTTTTTTACTTTTTTATAGGCAAAAAACAATGAATGTGAATATTACTCAACCAAGGTTGTTTGAAAAACAAACAATCGAGGTTTTGTTTGAAAACAGATAATGAGTTGCAGGGAAGTGCCGGAGGAGGCCAACCTATGCTTCATTTGCATTTTTACGTTCTACAACTGGGTTTATTTGTCATAAATATCTAGGCTATGCAAGGCCAATTGATTTTAAGTTTATTCAGTTTATCTCTATGAGCCACTTTCATGGGAGATGGATTTTCAACAACCTTAAAATTATTAAGTTATATCTGCAGACATCTGCGCAGCTAGCCTTGTTTGCATTTGTCTTTTCCAACTCTCATCTAAGCAGGCAAAAGCTTGGTTGCAATTTTCCTGTACTTTACTTATTAGCAGTCTTACGTAGCCAGTCGACACTTGCCCTGGTGTACTTCTCTGAAGATTGATACAATTCTTGCTCTGCAATAAAGCTCCGCTCTTTATTTTCTTTGATGAGGTGAGACAGCTGGTTATAGAGCAAAAACCGATTCCTACCTAACAATTCCCTTTGTGGTTATGCTACCCTATAGTTGAATGAACTTGGACAAGTCATATTTGGACTTGACCCTTGATTTCTTTGTCTCAAAAAAGAAAAAAAAATCAGACTAGATTGAATTTGAAGCTCCTTTCACCTCTAAAATGCTGTGCTATGTTTCCTGATACCTGGCAAATTGGTTATAAAGCAAACTTCTGGTGGGCATTTAGGTTTCCTATGTCCCCACAAGTTCCCAACAGAAACTTCCTCACGTTACCTTATCCTATAAAATTTAGAAATTAACAGATCTATTTTATCTGTCATGTATAGAGAACTTTGGTGGCAACTGTGGGGGCAAGAGGCCCAGAGTGTTGCCATAGAGATGGTTGGTTAGTTAGTTAAGGTCTGAGAAAATGAATCTGGCATGGGAAAAATAGGCCCATGGTGGGTGTGAGGAACGAGGGTGGATGCTAACCCCGTTTATACTAAATGAGAAATTAGGAGAGGGCAAAGATAGGACAGTGGCTTTGACATGGCTTTCAGAAAGGAGAAAGGACACACACTCTATATCCTCAAATAGAAAGAACATTTGTAATCAAGAGTGCCTAGTATGACCTCAATTTATTATTTTATTTTTAATAGATTAATTGTATAAATTTAGCTGATAGATAGTGCTGAGAATTGGCAGTCCATTAAAATAGTACTGATCTAACACCTCTACAATGATAATATGACATACTAGCATTTGAAAACTCTTTATATATGAATCGTCTCATTTACTTTTTACAGTATTTCTATAATGTGATACTCATTTTCCAGGTAAGATCATGTACAACCAGTCTTGTAGAAAGGTATCTAGAGAGGGTAAAGGCCTTGTCCAAGATCATGGAGTAAGTCACTTAACAGACATTCATGTGTCCTGACACGCTCATTTTCTAGTGTAGCGGTGACTCAAATACCAGGGCTGTTTTTGAATTTGTGTTTGCAGAAAGACTTGCTCCTGGCCATATTTCTTTATCTCGTATGTAATTTGTTTTCTCTTTAGTGTGATTGCATCTGTCTACTTTGCTGTCTAGCTATCTATCCAGCTATCCTCTTTCTACCTAAAGATAGTTGCATACTACTATGGCAGAATCAGACCATATTGGTCAGTTTAAGCTAGACTGTGCTATGGTGGTAAAGAGCTCTTAAATATCAGTGGCTTAAAACTCAATAAAAATTGTATTGCATTCCATGGCATGTTATTCTCATGGCTGAAGGAAAAATAGTAGAAGAATAAAATGATTCTTAAAGTTTCTGCTTTGATAGGCATAACTCATTTGGCTCACATTCCATTTGCCAAAGCAAACCACATAGAGAAGCCAGTTGCCCATGGGGTGGGATGCATGCTTCTCTTACACAGAGGGCCACTGGGAAAGGCCTTTGTAGGGATGGACTTGGTAGGAAGAGATACAAGTATTTGGAACTTCAAAATCATAATCAAAACTTACCATTAATATAATCCTTTATGGTGTACATGGCCCATCTACTTGGCCAAATAAGTAAGTATAGCTTGAGATAACAGGTCAGGAAAAACCACCACTAGTAAGAGAAAGGAACTACTTACTCTCAAAGAAAACAGAAACCAGTCATTAAAATGTCTCTGACTCTGAGAATTATTCTCTTTAAAAGTGACTGTTTCGGGTCAAGCCTGCTTGCTTTGTCAATGACCTATAGCCATGATTTCCTATTTATATAAAAGTGGCTTCAGAAGGAGCAGATGAAAAGACACAATATTAACATGAAAATGATTGTAGGGTGATAGGAACTATCACATTTTATAAACGTGGGCAAGATTTTCCCTGATATACTTCTGGGACAGCTTTATTAATTACATTGAAAAACAAGTCTGTAAATATTGGTCCCGTACTAAATTGAATTTTACAGATATTAGGCAGTGTAACTTCTAAGAAACAATAAACCAGCATCATCCTCTTGTCACTAGGAGGAAGTAATTGAACATGATTTAATAAAGCAAGCCACAAAATAATGAAAAGGTCAGGCTATCTTGATTGCTGTTACTTATTCATGAGAAAAAAAAAAATGTCTCTAATAGTCTTGTGTAAGAAAAGAGTATAGTTTCCAGTAAAGTTTAAACCCCTTCTTTTAATCTTAACAATAAGCTATAATTTTAACCCTTTCCTCTATGAAACATTCTTAAATTAATTCCATCTCTCTGTTTTACAGGTGAAGTATATGAAGTATATGGTTACCAATAATTTCAAATATTTTTGCATGGCTAGTTGTTAGTAGAATTAGAACTAATCAACAGACATTTGTGTCCCCAATCTACTGTTCCTTCCTGGCCACTTGCCTACATAAGACTAAGCTAATATAAAAAGGAATTTTCATTCTATTGGCTGAAGCTGAATAAGTTAGGAGTAGGAGATACTTTGGTCTTAAAAATCTGCTCCTGTTAATCTGTACACAGGTAAGCGGTGTTGATAGCGATGAGCTGATGGTGACGGTGGTGGTGGTAAGGATGAGGATGATGACAAGATGCTGAAGTCCAAGATTTTCTTGGACATTTTATGTATACCAGCCACAATGTTAAATTAAGTATTTTACAAGGTTTATTTCTATAAACCTGCAACAACTTTAAAAGGTAGATAGTATTTTTATTTCCATAATCATGTAGCTGGTAAGGGGCAGAGCCAGGATTTGAACGTGTGCTCCGAGACTAAGCCGTAGCATTTTTGTTGGGTCTTATTTGTAGGCAACGGTGATTTTCTTTTCATCAAGGTAAAAGTCTATTCACATGAACAGATATGTGTGTGTGTATGTGTGTGTGTGTGTGTAGAACACAATAAAGAGCACATGTTTTCAAGAGACTTCATGCCACTAGAAGACCATAACAATCCAATACATTGTGTCATTCAAGTCAATGGCACAATTTAGAGTGTTGATAACTGGATATATCAAGTAGAGTCAGTTTTCTTTTAAAAGATAAGAATGAGTAAATAACAGAAGCATCTTGAACAAGGCTAACTAAAATGCTTTCTATTACTGGAAGAATTATCTATGTATGACTCAAAATTTTGGATAAAATTACATGTGTAGTATATTAGTAAGACATGACTTCTGGTAAAATTTGAAAGAATACTTGGCTAGGGGTGAGACAAGCTGGCCTTAAGTCTTAGCGGATCTTATAAAAAGGTGTATACATCTAGGCAAGTCATTTAACCTCTCAGACCTCACTCTACCTGTAAAATGGAAGAATTTTACAATTACCCTACCGGAGTTACTATGAATATCTGAAAATGCTTAGGAAATTGTGAATAACTATGGAAATAGATAGCCCAATGTGATCATAAAGTAATTGTATTTCCCTTTCTCATTCCTTTCCCTAACCCTTGAAATCAAAACACACACACACACATGCACACACACAGACACAGTAGATTTTGGGCATATTTAATGACTGAGAAAAGAAAAGTGATTTATAATTGATTGAAAGTTCATAGAAGATAGTCACTGATTCTGCTTGCTTTGTAACCTTACATTTAGACTAAAAGGGGAGAGGAAACCTGAAATTTGTTCAAAAAGGGCAGATGTGTGCGTGGGAACACTCTTTTAATAGCTGTCCCATAAAGTGACTTGAGGAAGAATTTGAGAAAAGGGTATTAAGTTGACTTGTAGATTGACCATGACCAGCTTGGGGTCTCTAACACACACACACACTTGCTAGATGTGTCAGAGCAATTAATTACTTTTCTATTCTATACTAACAATATTCAATGCAGCAGTTATGTAATCAAGACAAAAACTTGCAAGTCAAAGAGACTTCAGACTTGCCTAGTCGAGGGCCTTTATTTCCCAGATTAAAAAATAATAATAAAGCCCAAGGAAGTGAAATGGCTAGTGTAAAGTCTCCTAACTAGTTTTGCAGGAAATGAAGCATCTAATAATGAGTTTCCAGATTGCATTGCAACAGACCTCTCTCAAGCCTCTCTGTAAAGCTCTATAACTCAAACTTTAGACAGGTCCTTTCCTTTTTATCAGATCCTGAAGTAAAATAAAATGAAGAAAAATAAAAATGAAGAGGGAGAGAATACTGAGTTGACCAGATGAGCGATTTCTACTTCTATGTTGGCTAGAAGATGTTGCAGTCAGTGCTGAGGAGCAAGTCATATGTGGCTTAGCATTGCTGGGAGTGCTTATACCTGTACCTTATTAGTTGGAATATCATGGAGTGGGGACAGAAAAAATGAGAATAAGAACCTTAAAACCCAGGTTCCACTTGCAGGCTTGCCTCTAACTTGCTGCATGCCTGTGATCAAATCCTTTTATCCCTTTGTGCTCTAGTTGCTGTCAGTAAGGAGTGCATGGCTTTATCAGGAGTCCTTCCTCAGAGAGGTATGGGGAGAATCAAATGAGATAATGGATGTGGAAATGCTTTGTAACTTGTGGGAGTGCAGCACAGATCCAAAGCATCATTGTCATTATTTTAACAATTACCCCTAAGGCTCCCTTTAGATCTGAAGTTCCAAAGTCATGGCTTGAAGGCAAGGCTTAAAGGATATAAAATCTCAGTGCCAGTAAAGAAATTGAAACATTAAAAAAAAAAAAAAGAAAGAAAGAATCATTGATCTCAGCTCCAGATGGAGCAAGGCTGGGAGTGTAACTCAAGTTCTCCCTCACTCCTAGGTCCCTGTGATCAGATTTTGTCATCAGGACTTAATGAGGATGATAGGCTGATCAAAAAATAAGGGTATTGTTGAAGCAACACAAAAGGCAAAATTCTGACTTTTTTTGGGGGGGGCTACTCTTGGGGGGAACCTGCTATTAAAAGATCAAAGCTAAATGTAGAAATGAAAGGATAATGAAAGTTATACTCACTGGAAGACCCAGGAAAATGGAATTTGGCTGTTGGCTAGGATTAATGTATTTTCACCTGAAGTTAGTAAGAGACCTGCCGCATTTGACAATCTTGGGAGTTGCTGGGGGTTTGCCAAGAGGGCTGAGCAGATTAAGTTCAGTGTTTTCACTTTTCTGGGGATTGAAAGTTAAACTTCTAGATAGGGAATGTAGGATGGGAAACATTTTGAAGTTAAAAATGCATGTAGAAATTTAGAAACATATTTCAAAAGAATTACCTTTTCATTTCAAAACGTTCCATGCAGTCTCTTGACTCTTAAGTGCGCATGCAAGAAAAATGATGAAGTCAGCAGTAGTGCTCGTCTCCATTCTGTTTGGGACTCAGAAAAACAGAAACTTATTTCTTCTTAACAGCTAGTATCCTCACTGAACACTTCTCTTGGGATAATTGCTGTTTATTTTAAGACATCACAGTTATCCAGTGTGATAATTAATAACATGATTTATTTATTGAAAACATACTATGTACAACAAATTGCCCGTGGCAATTTTTGTGAGATTTCTGTTTTAATCTCCATAAAAACCTCCAAGTAGCTGTGATTACTACCATGCTTTCAGAGAGAGGAAACCTGTAACTCAAGGAAGTTAAGTAACTAGTCCAAGCCCTCAGCCAGTAAGAGAAATAGGGGATTTGAAATCAGATTGAAAAGGCCACATATTCCAGGTTCTTAAACCTTCTGCTCTGTAGAATTCCTTAGAAGGTTACTTTTTGAGAGTGGTAGGGGATAGAAAAAGGAAAACTAATTCCGTAGTTAAAATTTACTTTAGAAATCAGTGTAAATTGAGACCAGCATGCCTCTGGGGCACTGCCAAAAAAATGCTAGTAGAATTTGCCAAAGGCAACTTCAGCAGTGCAACAGTGCTGCTTTAGTTTCTCAGTAGCATAGCTCATCCTGTCATAATGGATGAAAAGAAAAAAGGTTAAAGGTCACCAGAGAGCCCCCCCCCCAATATGTTAGCTTCCTTTTTTCTTAAATGCTCTTTACTAGTGAGTTTCACCAACACTAGGAATAGTCAGAAACTCAATGTAGATGAAGGATTCATGGAAATTAGTGGGGAAACCCACTCAAGACATATTGCCTAGAAAGGTAGTTTCTTTACTGTTTTGTTTTGTTTTGAATTGGCCCAGAATGTTCAAACCTGTATAGAAACTGTACCTCATTTTTTGGGGAAAATTTTTTAAAAATCTAAAAAGACTTATTTTTTTTTTTTTTGGGCTATTGAAATAATTGATTCCTAGTACCAGTGTTATTTAACTCTCAATTACCAAATGCAGTGGATACATTAATAAAGCCATTTTATGAATGGAAAAATTGAGGCTCAGAAAGGATAAGTAACTTAAAGAGGTCACCCAGGTAGTAAGTGGATGAGCTGACATTCAGACTCAGTTGAGACCGTACAGCCTGCCCATGTACATCTGTGTGATGCTGCTAACCTCTACCAAGAGGTCGCTCCCTGTTAGCTCTGTCTGGTTAGTGCCTCTCTTTGATGTTAGCTAAGTTCTGTGTATTGGTTATTTATTCAGGACTTCCTATGTTCCCAGCACCATTAATAGGGTTAAGATGACAAATTTTGGCATGGTCCTTGCCCTTGGGGAGCCCAGAGTCCAACGGACTGACAATGAGCTGGATCTAGCTGAATTTTAAGTATTTTTACATGAAATTCTATGTGACAAGACTAATGAAATATCACACACAACAATCCATACTTTTTAATACATCAGAGCACATTAATGCATACATGCTTCAATAGCATGTCAACCTTAGTTCCCCCCCTCCCCGAATAAAGAAACCATTATCCTAAAAATATTTCAAATTCTTAAAATACCTTAGTTTATGTTTGGAATATAATTTGAAAGTACCAGTAGTCATTATCTCGTTTAAGAGCTATTGTAGTTCTTAATTGTGACTGCTCCAGGGGCTTAATTTAGCCAGTTGCTTATCTCCACCCACCACTCTTTCTGGCGGTGGGAATGCTTGCCCCCATGCCTACAATGCTCAGTGCCTCCCAGACAGAGGCTGGTGGGAGAGAGGTGTCTGCAGAAGCTAGCTGTCAGCCTTGCGCTATTGAGAACTGGAGTTTTCTTGGGGAGCCATTGCTAACACATCAGCCAGTCTGGTATTTTGATAGCTATGCTGGTTTAAGGCTAAGTGAAATGCCGTTTGGTTTTATTTGCTTTTCTTTGTCTTTTACGTTCAGTTTTTGACCCACGTGAGTACCAGTCATGAACTTTGCAACCAGAAAAATCTGATCTGTCTGCAGCTCCAGATATGATAGTCATTTAATGTTGTATCTAACCTTTCAATCCACATTCAGTCCCTCAGGATTCCTTTTTGTGGCTGAGGAGAATATAATAGATCTTAGCAAGACTGTATCAAGCTCTCTTTGAGACCCATAGCCCTAACATTGCAATTTCATGTCTAAACATGATATCATCTCTACTAGAATTCTCTGTACGGTCGTGATATATATTAGGAAATTGCAGTTAGCACTTCAGATTGCAGCTTTCATGTGAATAATGCATCTTTCTAATGCATTACTAGTGCATTCAGTTGGATAAATTCTGGTCGAGAAGTCAGATAACCTGAGCTCTGGCACTGTCTCTGCAGGCTGCATGGACTTGGGCAAGTTTCTAGCCTATCTGAGCCACAGCTTCCATGCCTGTAAAGAAGGATTAAGATATGCTATTTAATCAACCATGCAGAATCTAATAATTAAATGAGATTAAAGTATATAAAAGTGACTTTGTAATTCAAAGCACTGTGTACTTGTATAGGTCATTTGTACAGTATGTTACAAGTTCACTTAGTTACTTTATTCATTATTCATTTGGTATTTCCTGAGCACATATGTAAACAAAACATTTTACTGAGGGATACTAGGTTCAAAATTACATGAGGCATTGATCTCACTGTCAAGAAGCTTAAAATCTAGTTATTTTAGTTATTCTAATAATTCTGAAACTATAGAGGAACTTTTTACTCTCGTTGAAGTCACTTCAAACTAGTCTTCAGAGCTACTTTTTCTTTTTTCTTTTTTAAATTTTAATTTAATTTTTTTTTCAGTGTTCCAGAATTCATTGTTTATGCACCACACCCAGTCAGAGCTACTTTTTCTATTCCCTCTTGTCCTTGACAACTTGAATGCTTGAGGCTCATGGATTGCTCTATGACATGTCCCTATAATTCTTCTGAATTTAATATTTACCCATAGTTTTGTTCTGCTGCAATATGTTTATGAATGTCAAACTACTATTTTCATGATATATTAGACATTATATGAAGTCATATATTTAGGGATGGGCTAATTGTGAAAGATTATAAAAATAAGAGACCCTAAAACAAATTTTACACTTCAAATTTTTAAAGTAAAGGAATTTAGATTTATGACCTATAAATTTAGAGTTTATTTATGTGTGAAAAGTGACACATGGATAAACAATTGGCAGAATCTTATTGAAAGAAAAAAGAGGCTTGGGTCTATTTTTTTAAAGGGGTAGATGAAGTGTACTTTTTGGAGATTTTTAGGTTAAGATGCATTTTAAGACAGCCTACCATAAGCTTTTTATATTTGATGAGAGGGCTTCTTCTTTATAAGCATGAATACAGGGGTGCCTGGATGGCTCAGCTGGTTAAGCATCTGCCTTCATCTTAGGTCATGATCCTGATGTCGAGGGATCTGCCCCTCCCCCTGTACGTGCTCTCTGTCTTCCTTTCACTCTGCACTCTGTCTCTCAAATGAATAAATCTTAAAAAAAAAAAAAAGAGTGAATACAGATAAAATGTCCTGAAAGTCCAACTTCATTGTCATCTTCTTAACAACTAGCCCTGGGCCTGACATAGACTAGATTCTTCATAAATGTTGTACAATTGAAGGAAGATAGCTAGAAGAATGAATCATGGAGACAGAGCATTTGAACTGAAACTTGAAAACAGGAAGAAATTAGGTTTGACAAAGATGTGGACAGAACAGAAAGACTAAAAATGTATCTTCTTGAGAGTAAAGGATTGTGGTTTAATGTAATTTAAGATTTATAGGCACATTTTGGAAAATAATTCAGAATTCTGGGCTTGTACTCAGAATTATTGGTCTTCAACAGAGACTGAGAGTATGACATCAGGAAAATTAATTCCTATTTTTGCTGAAAGATCTTGGTTTGGCATTTGAATGTCTGTGTTTGAAAATGTGGAAGAGCTAGAAATCAAAGGGTCATGTAGAAACATGCATGCTTGCATGGATAAATTAATGTTCTCGCTAACTTTACAGTATCTTAGTGTTATCGAAGGCAAAAGTCAGATTTTAAAAAGTTTTAAAATTATGTAAAGAAGCATAATAGAATTTGTGGAGTTGAATGGGTTGAGTTTAATATGCATCTTTCCTTATTCCACTAGATTAGAGCTTGAAGTACTCTGACTTTATAAGGAACATAAAGACACAATCAAACTGATGTGTATGCTTATTTTAAAATCTGACAAAGTATGTACTTACATATTTTGAAGTAATTTTGAATTATTCAGAGTTAAGAGAAAATTGTACTGGTTAAAATTAAGGGGGAAGTTGAATATTTAAGTGTAATTCACAGACCCTATATCCTAATAACTACAAGTTAGATCTCTGCTACAGTGTGCCTCTAAGAATCAAGACAAACCAAACCCAAACTAAACTAACTGCACAACTCTTCTATAAAATGGAGCTAGTATTGTCTACATCGCATGATTATCATAAGATGCAAAGGGCTATGCTACAGGAAATGGGCCTTGCCCCATAACTGACCGAGCAAATGATGAGGAGTATCTGTTTTTTTCCACTCTCCTTCCACAACAATCCTAGTCCCTTTCTTGAAATACTGAGCCCCTTTCTCTATGGCTAAACCACTACAACCTTCAAACCCAACACCTAGTGATACTTTGTGCATGATGTTTTCCCTGATTATTGCTGCACATACTGCTATATTCAATAATTTTATCATACTTACCACCATGAAGCCAAACACTTTATGTTTAATTATTACACACATTTCCTGGCTCTCCAAAAGGATTATAAATCCATGGAAAACACAGATATATTAAATGGCCTCCCCTTGTGGCACAGTTTTCAGGGGATATTTGGGGATATCTAAAGCCTGGTTGGATACTGGTTCTATTCAAGAAAGAGCAATCCATATTTCCAAGTTATGTAATGACACCCCTGTTTCCTTTGTCTCAACATAGTCTAAGTAAAATTTACTTTTATAGTCAAAATACATGTCATGCAGGATTATTTAAGTAATGAGTATCAAATACAGTTACTCAAAAAAAAAAAAAAAAACCAAGTTTGCCAAAGATCTGGGTTATTTTCATGTCTTCTATCTTCTATCCATGGCCATTGGCTTTATCCTCAGACTTAACTAGTGCCATGATGGAGATCTGACTCTTCACTTTGTACTAGTAAATGGCTGCATTGAGACCAGACTTCATATCTTTCTACCATTGTCAAAAACAGAATCTCTCCTTGGAATTCCTGATATTTTTCTTCTACTGACTTTAAATTTGGTCAAGCTAACATCGCTGAACCAATTGCTCTAGCCATGAGGATAGGATCATCACACTAATCCCCACCTAAGGATCCAGAATGGGATGAGTACCACCCAAATTCAGAGGCTGAAAAAGAAGAGCAAATTCCCAAAGGGAAAGTAAGGTACTTTGATCAAAGAAGAAAGGAGGGAGGAGATAGTTAGTAAAAGATTAGTAAACATCCATTACAATGATGTTCTTTTTCTTAAACCTAGAGCATATTAAAATAAAATCCCAGTCATAAGAAAAATGGGTGAAAAGAAAAATCAGTTTAAAAATGTGTTAACATCAAATTTATTAATTCTCATTTAATGTTAAACCTAGAGGTTAAGAACAATCTTTGGTATCAGATCTTAAACAAAATGTATTTGCTTGTATTCCTTCAAAAATGCATTGTTTATGAAATGGTCCAAGGTGGGAAAGAGTGGTATTATCAGTAGCAAAATTATTACATAGCATTATCAATGTTTACTTTGGTCCTTGTCTAAAGAAGGAATGACAACTGAAGCCAATAATATAGATACAAAGCAATAAAGCTGGATAAGAGCAGGTTCTGAGTGCTGTATCAATCCAGAGAGGTTAAATTATACTACCGTAAAAATCACATGGCCATGTCTAGTTTCAAAGCAGGTGAATGAGTGGTTTTCTATCCTGGTTCAGAAGGAAAGGAAAATGGGAATATTTGTAAACTACATAAAAACTATGCAAACACATAACAGACACTTAGTAAATCATTCTAGGAATTAATGAAAAAGGATTTCAAAGTTGTATTTATATAGCCACTGAAACACATTTGTCTTTTTTAATTTAGTTGTGAATGAGAGAATTTTTGAGAAAAGCAATTTAGGATGGCATAAAGAATAGTATCATTAGAGTGTCAGCCGTGTTCCTCTCCTGGCTCTGCTGCTCACTAGACTGTCTTTGAGCTGATCATATTAATCCTCTGGGCCTCAGTTTCCTCACCATTACAATAAGACCACTAAGATGTTTTTCATAGGAAAATAGTGAAAACAACAACAAAATCATATGTAATAACACTAGATACAATGGCAGGCAAATATTAAGTATTCAATGAAGTCTAGCTTTTAAAGTTCACAGGGTCTTATTCACAGTATTTGATCTCAAGCTCTGGTATTAATTTGACAGTTGAAGTTTTTATTTCATTATCACAAAAGTAATACAACTTGATCTCAACTCATTTGGCTTGAAAGAACTGACGAGAAAAGACATGGAGCTTGATATAGACCAAGTCCTATTTAGCATGAATATTCGTACATTTTCCCGTACATTTTCCTGCTGAAACATAAACATGTTTGATCCTGGCTACTGCCCCAGTCCCTTCTGAATTGTTGCACAACCCACGTCATCTGCATAGTGTTCGTTTTGTAAAATCTTTTCAGAAAATGGCTTCAGAAATACATTTCTCCCCAAGAGGTGTGGAGGATTTTATGTCTTTACTTAAATCTCTCCAGTTGATCCAGATGATTGTGTTTCTCATATGTCAGTCATTAAAATGACTTACAAAGACAACTGGCTCTTTCCCCCTTTACAGCAAAGAAAGGGCTCTGAAATAAAACAAAGTAGAATTGTCTTGTTAACTTGTCCTTCACCCCCTGATCTTTTTAGAGCATGATTTCTCACACTACATTATCGGTATCCCAGCATTGCTCCTCACTCAAAAAGAAACAGAAATAGAAATAGAAATACTCATTCAAAATACAAACTTCCAGACTCCCTCCCCACATTTGAGGAACTAGAATCTCCAGCGGTGTGGACCTAGACTCAGCACTGTAAACAGAATCCCAAGGTGATTCTTGGGCATAGTAAAGTTTGAGAAGAGCTGCCTCAGATGTGAAGGATGAGTTGTCCTTTTTTTTTTGCCTATTGCATAAGTGATTCAGTCCAACCCTAACACATTTCTTCCCATATTACATTGATTGTGTAATGCATTCTGTATTCCTACCTCCCATTTACTATCATTTGAAGTCCCTTCTATTATATTTGATGGGCCCTTTAGTCCTCTGGTATACTTAGCTGTACCTTTATTATTGCTTATGGTTGCCACCAGGGCTTTCTAAGTAGAGGTCTTGGAACAGCTCCTAGAAAAGGAGAGTACATTGACCTTCTTCAGAAATTAAGCCAAAGAGAGAAAGGATGCTGGGGAAACTCTTGTTCCTTTTTTAGAAATGGCAGGAATGTAACAAAAGGTATGGCTTCTTTCTCACTACAACATCTGACTGAAGTTATTAAGAGCTGTGTGATGATGTGGGAATCCCAATGGTCAAATAATATTATAAAGTTTCAAGTATTTTAAAGACCAATATCTAGGGACACATTAGTTTAACTTAGAATTATAACTTCAAGCTGGCCTTGCTTCTTCAGACAAGCATGGGGAAAATATGGGCTCAATAGTTGGATAAATGGAGGTTTAAGCCTAAAACCCACAGTTGGTGGTTTAGTGAATCACTCATGTTGGCTATTTTAAATGGCCATTTCTTCATCTATAAAATTGAAAAAAAATTTTACCTCAAAGTTTATTTGGGCAAAATGAGTAATAGGGCAAACTATAGTGTTTGGCATATTGTATTTCATTTAATAGAAAACTCTCTTCAACCCATTCTAGGATTGGATTATTTTCTTAGGAAAATAGCTGTAGATAGGAAACAAGGATACACTCGTGAGCATTGTCATACACAGCTCAAGGGGAAATTTCTACCCCAAGAGTGAAATTCCTGAACAATTTATGAGTAACCTCTGTGGGTGTCAGTGACAGCATGAAATGTGGAGTGGAGATGAATGTGGGCCAAAGAAGAAGGAAACTGTTTATCCAACCGGTTATTCGTAAACTGTTGAAATCAGCAACATGAATGATAAAATACAAACGTCTAAGCTAAGAAGTGTAAGACAGAATTCCTTAAAAAGAAATTCTGAAGAGTCCAATTTCAAAAGTTGCTCATTTGTCATAACATTTTTTCATAACTGTGTTACATACATATTTTGAATTCTTTGACTTGAAGCCCAGTCTGTTCAGTAGCCATGGGGAAGTTGAGGCCTAATGAACACTGGGGTAATAGTGGCAGAGGTAGAATTAAAACAACATGACTTTATTGTTGTATGTGGTGTTCTATGCACTACAGGGACCCTATCACTTGATGGAACTTGCATCATAAATGTAAAGACTTCTAAAATATTTTATGAGTTTAGTCTTTGCTTCCCCATCTGCAACTCATGATCATATATTTTAATTCATTTCCATTAGTGGTGTTAAAAGCCCCACAAATGAAACTGAGAAAAATACTGAAAGTTCATTTTGGGTTCTGTGAAATTCCATGAAATGACATGCCATTTTATGATCTCTTAGGATATAAATTAGATAAGCCAAATAACAGTCAGAAAGATCTTCCAAGACAGTATCTACAGGCTAAAACTTTGCTTACTGTGGCTTTTTCAGGGGCAACAATATTTTGCTTTTTTATGAACATTTTTTATTGAGATATAGTTGACATAAAATATTAGTTTTAGGTGTCCAACAGTGATTTGACTATTATATACATTACAAAGTGTTCACCAAGAGAAATGTAGTTACCATATTTCACCATGCAAAATTATTATAATATTACTATATACCCTATGCTGTACTTTTCATCCCGTTGGCTTATTTATTGTATAACAAGAAGTATGTACCTCTTAATTCTCTTCACCTATTTTACCCATCCTCCTACAACTACCAGTTTGTTCTCGGTATTTATGAGTCTATTTCTGTTTTTGTTGTTATTGTTGTTGTTCATTTGTTTTGTTTTTTAGATTGCATATGTAAGTGATGTTGAATATCTGTTCACATGTCTCTTGTCTATCTGTATGTCTTCTTTTGAAAAATGCCTATGCCTATGCCTAGGATTATTTGTAGGGTTTTTTTGTGTTGATTTTTAAAAATATATATATTTTGGATATTAACTCCTTATGGGATATATCATCTGGAAATAGCTTCTCCCATTCAGTAGGTTGCCTTTTTGTTTTGTTGTTGGCTACCTTTGCTGTGTAAAAGCCCTTTAGTTTGAGTTAGTTCCAATAGTTTAGTTTAGCTTTTATTTCCCTTGTCTAGGGAGATAGATCCAGAAAAATATTGTTAAGGTAAATATCCAAGAGATTATTGTCTATTTTTTCTCTTAGGACTTTTATGGTGTTAGGTCTTACATTTAAGTTTTCTAATCCATTTTGAGTTTATTTTTGTGTAGGGTATAAAAAAGTGGTCCAGTTTCAATCTTGGAGGTATTGACACATCTACTTCAGTGTTACTTAAGAATGTTAGTTCCTGACCAAGTCACGTTTTGTTCTAAGAATGCAAGGTTGGCTTAAAAGTATAAAATTAATCAATATATGCTAAACTTACCACGGTCCTAAAATAAAAAGGGAAAAACATGGTCATATCTCTGTGGATGCAAAACATTCATTTGGAAGATTTAACATTAATAATAAAAACTATTAGTAAACTAAGAGTAAAAAGGAATTTCCCCTATACAATAAAGAGTATTTGAAATAAAAAACCTACAACAAACATGTAGTGGTCAAATAGTGAAAGACTCCCACCTGGAATCAAAATTTAGTAAATTCACTAATTCAAATGCCAATAGAAAATCATTTTTAGCTCTTGATGTTAGAAATAATAATTACAAGCTTAAATGGAAGCCGAGGTTGTTTTCCAGATCCCTTCTTTCTTGTCTGTCCAGAGTCCATTTTTTACTGTCCTACCAATATAAAAGTGCTGAATTGCAACAAATGCAAATGACTGCAGTTTTCTTTTCTCTTGAATTTTGAGAGGGGTCCTGGATGTCTCCTTTGTTACCTAATGTTTTCAAGCAATGTGCTTTTATTTCCTCTCAAAAAATTTTATCTATTTCCTTTTTAAAAAATAGTTTTATATTTTTGTCTCAACAGAAGGTTTAGGGTGATATAAGTTTCCTCCTTACAGTTTGAAATGGACATCTGATTTTTTCTTTTTCTTCCCATTACTAACATACCTTAAATGTTTATTTTTGAGTTTTTTTTTCAATTGCAGTTAAGTCAAGTCAAAATCAGCTTTGAATAATAATTTGTCCTCAATCTTTAGTGCTTTTAAGCCCTACATTTAGTATTTTTCATACATTCCCCTTATAATTTTTGTTGCATTAAGGTAGGAACATTGTCTTTCTTGGTCTGTGTTTTATAACCTCACATAGAGTTTGAATATGTTTTCAGTAAGTCTTTCTGAAAAAAATGAACTTATTTGATTGATTCATTTTATATCTTAATTTCTCTAAACCCAAGACCTCTTCTAAAATCAATGTTATTTTTCAATACCTGTAAGACAAGTAGATTTTGGTATAATCAAGAAAGTATCAATATTAAAGCACTTTAGAACATATTAAACTTGATAATCATTATATATTTTAAAACAAAGTGCTTAGTCCTTTTAGTCCAAAGATGACAGATTTCGTATTTAGATATTCTGCAAGGACTGAGCAATCATTGTAATGGCATTACTCATTTGATCATTACAGCAGCTAGGGGTAACTGAGTTTTTATTACTCTGCAGATTGTCATCTGAGAAATAATAATTAACTAATTTATATTATGAACTAATAAATTTTATATATAAAATATTTATATTAACTATAAATTAACTAATTTATAATAATTAAATAATTTATTATTATTAATAATAAATAACTGAGACTTGGAGAAGTTAAAAAACTTTCCTGGGTCACTTAGTATGTGGCAAAGCCAAGACTCGAAAACAGGTGTGTCAGGCTCCAAAGAATATACTCATAATCATTGTGTTAATACTTCCATTTGTGTATGAGACATTTAAAATAATTCCCACTATAGGGGTAACATCTTTAAACTATAAGTCATCACAAAACCTGGGAGAAAAGTCGGTCTCTTCTGTTCACATGAGCAAAACATGGCAGTAAGCAACAAGTTAAGATTAGGACGGTTAACGAGAGTTAAAGCAGGTCTGGTATAGGCACAGAGAGATGCATGATAAATCAGAGTAGGATCCCTGGAAGATACAGCGCTTGAGCTGGGTCTTGATGTGAAATTTTGATAGGCTGAAGAGAGAGGAGGGGCATTTAAGCAAGGCTGATAGCATAAATAAAGGCTCAGATGTAGGAAGCACCAAATTTATTCAAATGATTGTGAATGTTGGGTATTTAAGGATTCCAATTAGTAACATCACATTTTTGTCTCACCTGTTCTAAAATAATTAAAAAATTAAAAGAGTAAATTAAAACTGACCAAAGCATCCTCTTCATTACTGGCAAAGCTCTTCTTGAAAATCTCGGTTATACCTGTGTGAGAGTGAGCTTTACAATACTAAATCCCAGAACTAGAATTACCCATTCAGAAGAATTAAGATTACCATGTGCTGAATAACAGCGTGAAACATGTATATCCTTTAAGCACTTGTTCCTAAGAAGAACAGGAAGGAACTGGGCAGTGAATGTCCAGTTTCTCTTAAAGCTCATCACTCATCTAAGCAAGTTCATCTTCCCTGGGGTGGACTGAAAAGAAGTAGAGTGGCCAACAGAGAGTTATTCTAATTAAGTTCCTTCACAGGTCAGGAAACACTGGGTGTGGAGATGAAGCATACCACCAACTTGGCCAAACTTGAAAATCTATATCTAAAAATCATAAGCATTGACTCCTTTTTAAAATTTCCTACCTGGTACACAATGCTAGAGTTCCAGGTCTTCATTCCTAGTTTCCCATAAATATTCCCAATAGCAATGAAATAGAACTGAAATACACCTGTACAAAGTAGCTCAAGGGAGATATGATAAGTCACGCAGAAAAGGCATGTTTAAATTGCAAGAACAATCTTGGAATAAATAAGGTACACTGTTCTCAGTTCCTTTTGGAATGGAGGGACACAATCTTTTTGGAATGGAGGGACATGTCTCCTAAGCATATGAAAAACTGGATGGAAGACAAAGTTTCTCAGATTGGATCATTGTATCTTTTTAACTGTACCTCATATGTGTTCAATAGTTGAAATAATTAAATCTGAAAAAAATAAGACCTTGGGATAAATATGCTATATCCTAAGACTTTTACTTTCTGGTAAAGAAACAACTAGAGGAATCTATTGATTATATGTATTTTTTTAAATTCCTAGAATTTATATATTTTTTTGTTTCCATTTGAATCTTTGCCCAGCTCTGGTGCTAGAATGCTTTTTAATCATCTGATATCCAGTATTATCTCATTGTCTTCTCATGTATCCTTTCTATCATTAACTTATGATTTTATGAACAAATATAAATTTTATTATTTAGGTAAAATAATAGGCATCCAGGTTCTAGTAATCACCATTTCACACCAAGATTGTGGGTGATATAGGCATTGAAGTGCAAAAGTACATAGCAACTACACTTTAAGACCTGATATATAAGGTTCTTTGGGGTCCTATACACCATTCTGGAGTTAGGATTCTCAGGTTTCTAGATACTACTACCTAATAACTACAAACTTACTAAGGCAAGAAGATGCTTGGACTGTCTCAAACATCAAGATCAGTTAAACTGGAAATAGGCATAAAGAACAGGAATTTGAGTTTCACCAAGGTGGTGGTTTTGACAGCTGAATATGATGAATGGCAACAAAGCTGAGAGAGTATGAGTGGCCAAAGAATTTATAGCGAGGAAGGGAGAGAGAGGATATGAGAGGGCAGGGGAAAATAAAATGCTTATAGGAACAATGGATTGAAGGTCCCTGTCGAGTCAAAAGATTTTGGAGACCACAGTACCAGAGGAAGTTAGCTAGAAACAAGAGATGTTAGTCACATAGTAAGATTCGTAAAATAGAAATTATGAAAGGGTTGAAGTTAATTTTAAAGAAGTAATGTTGCATATACCACACAAGTGGGTGAATAAAGTAATGATGAAGTCAATGTCAGCAATGTCAGCAGTCTAGAGGAATTCAAGGAACCCGCAGAAGCGAGTTTTGTGATGATCATACAATGATTCTTGAAAATTCTGAGAATTTATGTAAGGGATGTCAGAGAGTGTGATAGTGAACCAAGAGTTAACATTTTTAATTAGCAGACAATGATCTGAGCACATGGATTCAACATGCAACATTCTAGGCACAGCTACTGCTGGGGTTGTTGAGAGTATGACTGGGGAGGAGGGTAGGTTGAGGGTATCTGTGGCTCTATCTTCACCCTCATAGATGAGAAAAACCATTCTGCAGAATCAGATGTTTACCCAGTCTGTGATCCAGGCCCCTTCCCAGTTGCTCCCTGATGACTTGGAAAAGCCTAGGGAAATTATTGTCTTAGACTAGTATGTGGATTCACTGTTGACCTCTGTTATGGGTAGATGAGATTATACCCAGTGTGAAATTTTACCTGACACCTTTAAATGGAGTTGAAACTTTGGAGGAAGGCAAATGTTATCATGAGGTTTCCTTATTCACTCTGATAATCATGGTAGGATGCCTAGGGAATGCTTTGCATTGCTCCCAGATTGCATCCCAAATTCCTTAGCATTATATGTTACTTCTCCAAGCATTCCTTCTCTATCTTTTCCTTCACTTAGTCCTGACACTCTGCGGTATACCCACAGAACTGTTTGTAATTTCCTAAATATTTCAGGCTCTTACATGCCTCAGGGAATTTGTACCTGCTGTTTCTTCTACATATCATTTACTTTCATTCTTCACCTGATAACTCTTTCTGTCCTTCATGATTCAGTTGAGATGAAGCAACCTCTGAGAATGTTTGCATCTCTCTTCCTTTATTCTCTTTCATGGCACTTGTAAGAGTGCTATGAATTGCCTATTTACCTCTCCTTGTACATGAGTGGCACTTCATGAGCTGAGAATTTCTCATTTACCCTTGTATCTTCAGTTCCACTAGGAGTGGCTTATAGCAGATGATCAATAAACATTGGTTACTATAAATCTATTTAGTTTTTTATAGTAATCAATCTTCCTTAACTTTTTAAAAACTTACAATTCTAAAATTTCAGAGGAAATTCCCAGATATCATTGCCTCTGCAAACCTGCTGTCATTAGAATTCAACAGTTGCACTATTAAGGGATGATAAGAGAGAGAAAAAAAAAGTTAAGTACAGACACATAAATAACAGAGATTAAGAGACCATGATTGCCTAAAGCTCCTTGATTGGTGTTAAGGATTATTTTTAACAGTAATCAAATCTCCAACAGTGACAAAGTGTGTATTTTAAATAGAAATCATTTCTTTTGGTATGAAAATCTTCACTGTTGCCTGCACATTAGATATTTGGGGGTAAATGGATTTTCCTCTAAAATTAAAACTATGCTCAAAAAAATTAAGGCTATTCTAGGTTGGTATTAGCATGTTTTAGTCTATCTTCTCTATCTTATCATCTGTATGATCTGCTGTAGGGTTTACGACTTAATCTAAAATTTTTGTAAGAGTATAGGATTGGGAGTACCCTTATTTTCATGTAATCCAATTCAAATCCATTGGAAGCTCACATCACCAAACATTAGCAATACTGAAGTTTGGCCTTAATGGTAGATTAGACCATCCATCTTCTCAGTGTAGTTTTAGTTTATGATGCTAGACTCATAAATGCCACAACACCAGAAATCACAATATTGAGAATCTTGTCCACTGAATTAAAGCAGTAACTATAGGATTTCCCTATATAATGCAATGCTGTTAGGAAAGATAATCATTAGATTCCTGGTCTATCATGTTGTCTTCCTTTCCACCAGATCAGTCAGAAGGGAGGAAATGTGACACAAAGACAGTTGAGGGTAGTTGTAGAAATATGTCCCAAGGAGTTAAGTAGCTTGCCTTAAATTGACTACCTAGTAAGAACTAAAGTTAAGGTGGAGGTCCAGATTGAATCTCAAAGCTCACACCATGTTCATTGCATAAACATGTTTAGAGCAAAGAGTGTTGTTGCTCAGGGCGAGCAGGTAAGGCAGGGGCTCTACGTGAAGTTGGGCAGGGGGCAGGAAGGAGATCTCTGGTCACATAGGACAGAGAGCATCAGGAGGAAAAAACCAGAGAAATGGAAAACATGAGGTGTAATTTCAGCCTTTACCATGCTTTTGCTTAGATCCTCATAATTAATGAGAAAAAGGGGGAGGGAATTGCGTTTTCCTAGTACTGCTGGTCCAGCTTTCTGAAAGTTCTTCCTTTCCTGGGTATTAGAGAACATGGCTACATGCCAAGCCAACTATCTCTCCTGCTTAGTTATCCCAAGTTTTCTTCCCTGGCAGAGATACAGTGAGGCGGTGTATTGATTGTGCCTCAGATTTTCATCTCGGTCATTCAACCTACGTTTAGGAAGTGGCATTATTTTACTCCTGGAGGCAGAGAGACTGTCAGTCTCTCCCTGGAGGACAGTTGACTAAGTGCAGAGACTGTTTGTTGGCATCCCTTCCCTTGTCTGCGTTTGTTTTACAGAACAGCATGCCACAACTCTTCAAGGAACAAAGCTAGACACTGCCCTGGTTTCCCTTCTCATGACATGTAGGGAGGAAACATCAGTACTTGCAAAATGCTGTTGCTCCAAGCTTAGCTCCTAGCTGGCAGATAATCAATTTTCTCCAATGCACAGTTACTTTCTCTCCTCTCTCCCTCTTAGACCATATTACGCACGGTAATGTGTGCTGATAGCTTTCAGTTCTCTGGGAGGAAGACTGAGGAGTAAGGGCTACATTTTCTTCATTTCTAAGATGCAGGTATTGGACAAGCTGATATTTAGAATTGAAAATTTCTGTGGTTTTGGTTCTTGCGTTACTATGTCAGTGCATGTAGCAAAAAATATGTATAAAACTTTTAGTGAAAATTTACCATGAGAGAATTTCAAATTGAGACTCAAACTACTGGAATTCTCTATTTTAGATCCATGCTAACTAATTGTGTGACCCTGGATGTATCATTTTGACTCTGAACTTCAGTTACAGCTGGATTAGATGACCCTTGAGATTTCTTCTAAATCTAAAGCCTAAACTATATGCATTCTCTTTTTCTAGTAATACACCTTTCACTTACTTTAACGTGATAGTTGTTTAAAGGAATTAGTTTAGAACCAGGAGCAAAGGGAATCTGTTTATAGTCTATTCTTTATCACTGTCTTTTCTTAATAAGAATAATGGTCAAACTACATAGAGGAGTGATGAGGGAATGTGGGAAGTTTTATGTCACCACAGTTAAGGTCTTTCTACAAAAGATGAGCTATAGAAGACACCTTTGGAACTGTAGTAATCTGTTATTTTCTTTCAGAAATATTAATTTGGTAACTTTGTGTTAACAGCTAAAAATAAGTAAAGGAATAGCCCTAAATGCCTAAAAGACCTTTAAAGTGTAGTCATAGACAAATTTCCACTTTGTCTCTGTATTGCCCAATAATTAAAATCCTTTGGTATGTCTTTCCTACTAGAAATGTTCTAGGTTCACTGGATAGTGAAGTCAATGTGCAGCCAGGATTTTCAGGCAGTCATTCAGCTCCTCCCGTCTACATATCCAGGTCTAGCCAACTGGGGTCTCTTTCAGTGCGGGTCTTTGGTAGCTCATTTTGGCCAAAGTCATTTTAGGATTGCTATTCTGTACCAGAATTTTTAGGGTGCTCATAAAATCTTGAACAGCTTTTAAGTTCATATATGCTCAGATATGCCGCTGGGAAGTCAAGGCTCTTAGGCCCTTTTTACATATCCCATACCAGGATCTACTTCATTTTTAATTTCAGTTTTGAAAGTTAAATGTCAACATTTCCTTTACAAGTATCCATGTTCTTTGAAAACAGATCTTCCCCATCTTTCATTTCAAGCAATGTTTTCTTCCGCTTTTACAGAGATGGGTCATACGGCTAATCTTTGAGCACTGTGTGTGCTTATAGGGCACTGAACTCTTCACACTCATTGTGGATTTCTCACATGGGTTATTTTGGTCTTCAAAACAATCAAATCAACCTTGATTGAGTGACTGTTAGGGCATGATGCTTCCTATTTTCAGTCTGCTCTAGTTCCTTGTGCTTGATTATTCTACTCCCATAATGAGCCCCAGTGACACCAAATTTAGCTTTTCTCGTCCCCTCATTGGAGCTGTCTGTGTTAACAGGGGCTGCCTCACGTAATTCCTAAATGGGGCTCATTGCATCGTATTGCATTTTTATGATCTTACATGAAGAGAATCTATACTGGAAGTAAAACATACCCACTAAAACTTTTTGGCTTCATTAAACGGTAGAATCCATGTTCATGAAAAAAAAAAATGGCTGGGGATATTTGCTTTCCTCACTTTACATTCAGTCAGGATAGCTTTCAGATCATTCTTTATTCAAGTAGCTTAAAGTCAATCAATCTGTAATGAAGTAGCTATGAAAATAAATGTATATGTCTACCAAATACAGTTTAATGCTTTATTTTGTTAAAATGCCTTGGTATAATGTATTTGATATAATTTAGTATGTTTGAGAATTTTAACCAGTTTTTCTCATTTGTTTTATTTTGCCAATTTTTATCTGGTTTTTGTGGGCCTAAACTTATCTTATACATACAGGGTTTTAAAAAACAAAAAAACAAAAAACAAAACAAAAATAGTTCTAACTTGTCTGGCATTTTTAAAAAAAAAATTTTAATTATTTTTTAATTTTTTATTTTTTTGTTTCTAACTTGTCTTTTTTCTCTTAAGAAGAATTGGGGAAATAATTGCCATTGATGTTGATGTATAATACAGATGTGTTCGTCCAGCAGACTAGTTCCTGTTCCCTATTAACTGTATGACTACAATAGGAGTATGTCTTAAATAATTAAGTGTATTTGAGATATACATATTAGTATACCCTTAATTATCAATAAAAGTAAAATCCTTTAACTTAAAAAAAAAAAAGATGAGCTAATGTAGGGTTGGTGAATTTGACATCGGGGTAGATTACAGATGGTTCACCAAAGACACACAAGTGTTAAAACACAATGGAGTTTCTTCCCTAGCATTGTGAAGATTAGATATACTAAATATTTAGCTTAAAGCAGCTATTTTCAGTTCTTTAATATCATTGAGAATTTATAACCTTGAAAACCAGGTTTTTCCTGGTTTTTATATATACATTTTCCCAATTACTCTTTCATGCCACCAAATCCAATATGTTATCAAAGAACTGGTTGGGCCAAAGGGGCTATAGATTCATGTTAACAACTTCTGCAAAGTGCATGTCTTTTAGAAATGGCTTGGAAAAAAAAAGTGAGTTTTTTTTGTTGTTTTTTTTTTCTCCCCGCCAAGAAGGCTGTAGAGGGGAAGCAAGGCACTTCAATTTACCATTATTTAAACACCAGATTCCAAGTGGCTTTAATTTTAATGATGTTAACATCAAATTCTCCTTGAGAGATCTCTTGTGATCAGCTGCTAAGAGGCTGTTGCCTCAATGCTGAGAGAACAATAGTGCTTAGCAAATAACAGCACTCTACAGTTAGTGTAATTTTTCCCTTCTTATTTGCTAATCTAAATGCAGTTATTATGCAAAGAATTGGTTAACTCAAGTTTATTTAGGAACTCAAGCATGGGAAAGGAGACAGAACATCTAATTAAATCTTTAATGCATAAAACCATACTTCAATTTTATAACTCACAGTTTAGTTATTCAAATGACAGTATTAATGAAAACAAAAAAGCTCTCAGGGGTAAATTGAGAGACCTAGCTTCTGGTGAAGGTTCTGTGGTGTGACCTTTGGCAAGCTCCAGTTTTCCTCAGAGCTTTACTCTCTCATCAGGAAAATGAAGAAACTTTCCTGATCTCTGAATTCTCTTTCAGCTATGACACCCTCGGATCAAATCCAAATTCAGCAGTGAAAGTACTGAAAATTCCCTATATAATGAGGCCAAAGACACTTTCAGTTTTGGTGAGCAGAGCATTAAACCATTGTTCTTGATGCTGATTAGACATGGAATACCATCTGTGAAAATAAAGCAAGTGCTAATTCAAAAAAAAAAAAAAAAGGATTTGGAGGGCCTTTAATAATCTCCTATATCAATCATGCAATAGCAGAGCCAGATATGAGGCAGATACCTACATACCTTGGTTCATATGATCCTTTTCCCAGAACACTTATTTCAAGAAGTCTGTTTAGCTCAAAAGCCCAAGTCCTTATCTTCCCTGTGGGCAGAGAATGCTGAGTGTCAGCCTCCGATCTAGACTGTCCTTTATAAAATGAAAAAGACACAAGACTCCATGTGACAGACAGATTAATGCTGGAACTCATTCTCTGATATAGAAATTGAAAAGCCTTGAGGTGTGAATCCCGAACATAATGAGCAAATGGGTGTGGTTGCATGCTTTTCTCAAATCTTTATATTATTTTCTTTTACTACTCAAGTCACAGCTAGGGCTTTTTGGTGGGTAAAAAGAGGTATTTGTGTCTAATAGTTGAGAGAGGCAGGACACATGTCACCTCACAAGCCCTGAGGTGTTCTTGAGTGGGCAGTATCATGTATTGAGTAAAAGGCCTCCTGACCCCCAGGATGGGACATTCTTAACATGTTTTGTTTGTTTGTTTTTTAAGATTTTATTTATTTGAAAGAGACAGTGAGAGAGAGCATGAGAAGGGAGAAGGTCAGAGAGAGAAGCAGACTCCCCATGGAGCAAGGAGCCTGATGGGGGACTCGATCCTAGGACTCTGGGATCATGACCTGAGCCGAAGGCAGTCGTCCAACCAACTGAGCCACCCAGATGCCCGGGAGGGGGCATTCTTAAATCCCCCCGATGCTGTGGTCTTCTCATGTTTTTATATCTGTAATGGAATCTTGTCAGAGGAAGGAAAAGGATAGATTGTTGTGCTCTCTTGTCTTTGACTGCAGGGCCATTCCAGTATAATAAAAGAGGTTCTATCAGGTGTACAGCTATAGAATTCTTAGTCTTCAAACCAAAAGAGAAAGGAATGGTGCTAAGCTCTGACTTCCTGACAGGTGGAGAAAAATGGATGTTTATTGTAGATACAAATCAAAATGAACAAGCTCTGATATAAACTAGATTCTCAAGGTCACAAGAGCCTCTGAGTTATATGGAAACATTAGGAAAAGGAAAAAAATAATGGTAATAATTTTCAGTGACATTTATTAAGCACCTACTATGTCTCAGTCCCTGTTCTAAACACTCAACAGGAATTCTTCCACTTCACCAAAATTCTAGTAAGGAGGGATGACTATTATTCCTACTTTTCTATGTGCTAAAACTGAGACTAGACAAATTAAGCAAGCTGCTTAAGGTCATAGAGCAAATTAATGTCAAACTAAGAAATTTCCATGTTTTTTGGTCATATATCTCATTTCTTCATTTTTCATAAGTTTTAGAGCTGTTGGCAAAATTTGGACGTGTTTCAAATATGCAGATTTCAGTAATATCACTAATAATAAATTTAATATTAAAGTCATATTTAACATTTTATGTAGGGTCCCCACAAAATGCACTAAGTGAAGTAGTTTTATTTTATAAAAAAGACAAAAAGAACCAGAAAAGAAATATGATTTACCCAAGATTACACAAGAAGATCATAAACAGGCAGGAATTAGAGCACAGGTCTGCTGACTTTGAGTCCAGTGCTTTCCCTACCAAAAGATATAGCTTCCTTTTTCAGAGAAGTAGAGCTTTGTAGAGCAAACTCTATGTAGTTTAATATAATTTGCAGAGTTTAAAAAAATACATTAGTAACAACTTATAACAGACACGTTAAAAATTATCTTGAATATCACAAAGTGCAAAACTTCCTGGGTGAGAGAATTCCAGCAGGGGAAGAAAGCTTTAAAATTGAGTGGTTGGGCATAGAGCTAAGAGCAAGTGAGGTCAAAATTTTAAGTTTATAATTTTGCAGAGTATCCCCAGGAGTGATTTGACGTTGTGGGGAACATTTTGTGATTTGACCTTTTCCAACCATTGCCTGCAGTTGCCTGAATTTGGATGTTCTTTTTCCAGCTGCTTTCAAAGCTGTTTTAGAAATCCTGGTATTCTGATAACATTAGGTTTCTCAACTTCTGTGGAGTCTTTTCTTTAAGAAAATGTCAGTGCCTGGGTTAGATTAATCAGGTCTGGCTTCAAACACAAAATTATGCCAGGCCCATCAAATGAATAAAATAAGAAATTACAGTGTTTCTACTGACATGGTTATTTCTCAGGAAAGTTTTCTGGGTTTGAATTAAAATCACTAATAACATTTTTCTCTTTGCCTCCTGATTTTGAAACCATCTGTAAGATACATTCATAAATTCAACAGCTAGAATTCAAATACCGTCTTTATTGCTGATAGCAGTGATTTGGAAGATTGGTACTATTTCTCATCAAAATCTAATTTTTGGTATTACCCAACTCATGAGAAGTTGGTGTACAAGACCATCTAGTTGCTTGGAATAGCAGGCTGGCAACAATCAACTACCTAAAGTAGGACTGGGTGAGACAAACTTCTAGATTAACCTCTAAAAATCAGTCCATGGCTTGATGTTACCAAGTGGAGAACAGATGTAAGATATTATTAGATCTGTCCAGTAAGTAAACACATAAGTGGGCAAACATCTCAATTTTGCCTATCAGATAACAGAATGAAGTGGGAGAAAGTCAGAATGGAATCTCTTTTTTCAGGTACTTTATAAAAGGGTGGAAATTCCTGTATAATAGGTGAGGGAAAAATAGAGGGAACCATGGCTGCCCATGGCCAAAGACTCCATTTTTCATGGACACAACTATGGACATGTCTTTTCATGCTGGGAAGTCTTGTTTCTTTCTACAAGTCTCAAATAGGATTTCTATTCTTTTCCTCTGGCAAGGGCAATCTCATCATGTGTATGTCAGAATGGCAAAATGTAACATATTGACCCATTTTCTGTGGCTCTGGGATTACAACTGTGACAAATCAGTTATAATCTGTAATTACAAAGAGCAAAAATAAGTAAATAAATAAATACTTCCTTATCTAGCACTTACCTATTGTTGACTGGATGTAAAAAACTACTATTTTTCTTGGGATTTCTCAAATATACAGCCATACCTCTATTAAGCCAGTTTAGCTTTCTTATCAAAGGTGATAGATTTAACTATACTATGGTATGTGCTTCTTATTGGTCTCCCTCTCCGGAGCTGTTGAAAATACTTCAGCAACTTAGAGCCAAGAGAGCAAAGAGTGGAATATGAATTCACATTTTAAAATTTCCCCTGAAATGGGACTTCTCAAAGAGATAAATTGGAAGATCTGGTGGTGGTGTAGTAATACTCTACACAAGGAGTAACCATACATAAAAGGATATTTTGTTACCTTTGACTACCAAGCCATGTTGATATGTAACAGCCCATGCTTCAGGGTCATGTTGAACAGAAGAGATGATTTTTGTGACACACATCTGTGAACTATGCTAAAATGATGGTATTAATGATGTTCATGGATATACTGATGTTCATGAATGCTTGACTACTGTTCCTGATAGTTACAGGTAGCCTTTTAACAAAGGATAAAAACATTTCACTGGAGAGGAAGCTTACTTACCAATACCATAGAATACCAATACCAATCTTCTTTGATGGGTCTTTAAGAGGATAAAATTGGTTGATAGGGATAAATTCTAGGACCTTTTTATCCAATTCTCTTTTGGATGTGGAGTACTATTTCGTCTATGCTTATATGGGCCAGAATAGAGTTAATAATATTGCAAAGAACCATGCTATTTTGTAATAATATATTACATGTATACGTTCTCTCTGAAAAATTAAAAACACTTTTTCTACCGTTAGCAAATGTGGTTTTCACAGCAACCTTAGTAATAAGTGTGTTTATCCCTATTTTCCTGGAAGAACTTAAACAACTTACCCTACTTGCTGGACCTTGTTTGTGTCATTACTAGTACTTGAATTCTGGAACTGCAGTCTGTGTATTTTCTGCTACTACAATCTATTCTGCACTGATATAAAACATGTTTGTTATCTAGTCAGATGTTTGTAGGAGTTAGATTTAATTATGCTGAGAAATTGCATTCCTTTTGGATGGATCAAAGTAGCAAATGCATTCATTTGTATCTTCAGCTTTATTTCTCAGACAGAGATGTTTTGCTTATATAAATCTCAAGGTGAAGTTATTTGGACACTGTTGGAATTTGGTAATGAACCTAAAATAATGAATTGTATTACAAAAAGTCACAATAAGCTATGAAACTTGTTGTTTCTAAAGCAAGGGAAAAAGAGAAGTGATTTACACTAGTAAATCTAGTAAAGAGAATTTTCTAGTACAGAAATGCAGAAAACTAAAATATTAGCAAACAGTTAGGTTCACTGTGTAAACCTAGAGGAAATCACTAATCTCTGGAGGCTTTACAAATATTAAGCTTCCTTCTATCTAAAGCTATTCTCCAGGAGGACAACTCTAGTAGAGTTGAGTTTCCATCTTCCTAAAAGTAATATGGTTATCACATAAGGTTCAAGAGCAAATGAAAAGAATTTTTCTCTTTATGGTTGGGGCCCTCAGTTATCCAAACCAGCTTTCTATGCTAACTATATTCAGTAATTGCTCAGCTTTCTGCTTTCCTTACCCCACCTTCGCCCCCACCTTTATTTCCATTATCCTAACCACTGGCTTAAAATGAACAGTCTATTTACTACAAAAGGAGTACTGCTTTGGGAGGCAAGAGTCAGGGGTCTGCCACTAGATAGCCCTGTGTCCTTCGATAAAATACCAATCATCTTTGATGGTCTTTAAGAGGATAAAATTGGTTGGTATGGATAAATTCTAGGACCCTCCTAATGGATTCTCCTTTGGATGTGGAGTACTATTTCTTCCATGGTTATATATGCCAGAATGGTGTTAATAATATTACAAAGATTATGTTACTTTTTAATAATATATGACATTAATGGGCCTTTTATTATGGGCCAGGAATTATACTATGCACTTCACGTATATTCTTTTTAGTTTAGTTTCACAATAACCCTGTGAGGTGGGGTTTTTTATTATTCCTATTTACAGATAGGGAAGTTGAGACTCAGAGAATTAAACATTTTCCCCAAATCACACAACCAATTAGTGATAGAAGTAAGACTTTTGAACCTAGATAATCTGACATCACAGTCCTTATAGTGGACATTTTTCTTTTAAGATTTTATTTATTTGTCAGAGTGAGCACACACAAGCAAGGGAAGTGACTGGCAGAGCAGTCAGAGGGAGAAGTAGGCTCCCTGTAGAGCAAGGAGCCTGGGGGACTCCATCCCAGGACTCTGGGATCATGACCTGAGCAGAAGGCAGATGCTTAACCACCCAGGCATTTCTGTAGTGGACATTATTGATGACCCCACCTTCCCGTCTTCTCTGAACTGGAGTACCCATCCTCCAGGTGCTATAAGAGGTGGCTGCTGACAGCCCACCACTGTCCCCTTCTCTACAGAATTGGCTTTGACCAAAATAGAACCATCTCAACTAAGAGATTAAGATCACTCCACCACAGCCTACAGAGCGCAACTGACTGCTGCTCTTGCCTCAAAGTGGTACTTACTCTGTGGTACGGTTTGTTCCAGAACCTCCTAGAAGTTCCCCTACTTTTGCTTAGCTTTTTTTCCACTGCTGGTTCTTGCTTCCTTCCCTCACTCCCTTTCTTCTAACAGTTAAACCCCAATAAGTCACTCACCCTTGCAGGAATTCTTTTTTTTTTTTTTTAAGATTTTATTTATTTATTTGACAGAGATCACAAGCAGTCAGAGAAGCAGGCAGAGAGAGAGGAGGAAGCAGGCTCCCTGCTGAGCAGAGAGCCTGATGCAGAACTCGATTCCAAGACCCTGGGATCATGATCTGAGCCGAAGGCAGAGGCATTAACCCACTGAGCCAGCCAGTCGCCCCACCCTTGCAGGAATTCTTAACTCCACCTCTACTTCTAGGAAACCTAACTAACTGCAGCTCCTGGTCTTCACCACAATTCTATGCTCTCTTTGCTCAGTGGAAAAGTCAGAGGAAATCTTTAAAAGATAGATTTGGCCTAGAAAAAATTATAAATTACACTTTTAACTTTCCATTGTAATTTTTCCACTTGCTATTTTTTTCAACCTATGAGCTTAAAGAAATAACAGATGAAATAAAAATGGTGGTTTTGAAACAAAATCACACCTACCTATTAGACATAAGATGAAAGACTGATTGATCTCTTTCAGCAGCCAAGCCCCTTTGTTCTATCCTCTCATTAATTGGATCTGGCTGAGAAACTCAAATTACCAATCGATTCTTTAATAAGCATAATGTGATCACTCTGATATAGCTGATTTCCCTTCCCTTTTTTTTTTTTTCCCCTTGGCAAGCAGTTAAGATTGCTAACAGCTCACTGTGACCTTATAGTCACATCTCTGGAGATTAAGTTCAGCAAGGTATCCAATAAAAATATTTCCAGAAGCAGTAATTTCTAAAGCGAAGTTTTAATATTTCATAAGCTCATGTTGGTCTCTGCCTTGGTCTTAAATGTTTTTAATATAGGGTTCTCCCAGGGTTTTCTTCATTGCTTTTTAAGCTAAAACATTTATTCAGTTAACAAATAATTGCTGGACTCCTCCTGCATACCAGGCACTGTCCTAGATGCTGAGAGTAAATTAGCTAACTAAGTATAGCTACTTCCCTCATGGAACTCATGAACTAATTGTAGATTGTAATCTAATATTCACACCAGTCATATTCTTTAAACTGTGATCAGCTCTCTAATTGTCATACCATATACTATGAGGTTTTACTGAAGACATTAGGTCTACTCAAGGACTTCTTTGATGATGGAATAAATTGACATCTGAAAAAAGATGGAGCTAAAAGTAAAGATGAGGGTATTAGATTTTTAGCCAAGGAAATCAGCATGTGAAATGATCCTAAAGCAAGAAGCAACAGGGACTGTTAAAGAACCAGAAGAATACCAGTTGTAGTGTGAGGAAATACTATTTAAGATGAGGCTAGAGTTGTAATTAGGAGAGACTGTACAAAATCTTAAAGGAAAAGTTAAAGGGTTTTAGTGTATCCCTATATCAATGGACACTTATTGAAGGGTTTGGAGCAGTGTATATGTGTGTGACACGAACATAGGAACAGAGGATATTCCTAAAATTGGAGATAACATGGCAAATGAAGACAAAAGAATGAGCAGTACCCCTTAGGAGAATAGAGAGTAAATCAGATTGGATGGGCATTAAAGGGGGGAGATCATAAACAGTGTGAGATAGAGCGGGGATGGATCAAGGTAAAATGGACCAGAAAAAAACATGGTAAGCAGTACAGATTTTATACTGAGAAACTTGAAGGGAATGGCATGAGCAGAAGTGCACTTCAGAAAGATTGGTCTAAACTAGCACTGTCCAATTGAGCTTTCTATGGTGAAGTAACTTTTCTGTAATCTGTACTATCACAATATAGTACTCACTAGCCATAGATACTGAGCACTTGAAGTTCTCTTGATGAACTGGAAGGATAGATTTTTAAATTTTATTTAATTTTGTATTTTACTTAAGGTAACTTTCATCTTAGCGCAAATCTAGTAATAGTACAGAGTATGTATGTGTGATAGTGTGGTGGTACTGGGACATTTGGAAGTTGGAATGAGGAAAAGGAGATGAGCTAGGAATCTGGGAGAGAGAGGAGGTCAGGAAGAATAAAGACAGAAAAATCATACAAGTGTGAAGTGAAAATATTTAATTTACTTTGTCTACATGAAAGGAATAACGAGAAAGGTCTAGGTTAAATTCAGATTATAGACCACCTCCCATGCCAGACTAAGGGGCTTGGACTTTCTGTGAAGAGGAACATGGATCCCTTTAAGATTTGCAAAGATTGGAATTATTTAAGCAGAATTTTCAGAAATGTGATTGTCAGAAACTTCATTTAATTATGGTATATAAGATAAATTAGCATCTATATTTTTTGTTAGAGCCCTTGTGCCATTGAGTAATGATGCTATAGCCTTGTGTATTTCTTAGTTTGAGAACACCTTGATGGCAAGAATTAGAGTTTGGCTGTTTTCCCTTCTGACGTCCCAGGACCTAGTTGCTGGAACAATGTTGAATGTAATTTTAGAAAAGTTAATAGGAGCCTCAAACACTGTTGGGAATGGTGGGCAGGCGACTGGTGCAGAAACACATGGGAGTGGCATGTATAGAAGTTAGCAACTGATTAAACTTGAAAGTCATTACTTACCCATATCTCTAGACTCCATAAATTCAGAAACTGTGATTCTGCCCAAGGACTAGGTATTCTATGCATTCTTTTGGGAACACAGCAAATTTGGAGAAAAGTGTGGTGCCAATTAAAAGGTAGTATTTACAAAGCATTTTGGGGGCAGTGTTTATTCCAGATATCTTGAAGTTAAATATATCTTTAAAAAGATATTTCCAAGGGCAGCTGGGGGGCTCCATTGGTTAAGTGTCTGCCTTCAGCTCAGGTCATGATCCCAGAACCCTGGGATCAAGTCCCATATTGGCCTTCCTACTCAGTGGTGAGCCTGCCCTCTCCTTCTCCTGCTCCCCCTGTGCACTTCCTTGCTCTCAAATAAATAAAATCTTTAAAAAAACAAAACAAAATAGAGAGATTTCCAGGTTGTCTTTCAAAAAGTCAGTGTATGTCCCTACCAAGAGTGTATAGCTCTTCATTCACATCTTGTCTGTACTTATTATTTATAGTGATTTTTATATATTTTGTAGATATTTGTATTTTCCTTTTAAAATTATCTAAAGCAGTCTCTTTCTTTCAACATTTTAAAAAGCTGTATGTTTGTTTGTTTATTTATTTATTTATTTATTTATTTATTTATTTAGTAAACTCTTTTCCCAATATGGGGCTCGAATTCACAACCCCAAGATCAAGAGTTGCATGCTCTACCAAGGAGTTCTAAGTTTTCCATGCTAAATGTGTAAATAATTTTCCTTTATGCTTTTTATGTTTCCCCAAATGAAGATGTAGCCAGTCAACTCTTCTACTTTCCTGTGGTCCAAAGCAACCTCATAGAAGTATACCACAGATTCAAGTATTTCTAATAAGTGTTAACAGAGTTAGATCTAATGGATTGTCTCAACATATGTCTCTGTCTGAATGGTAGTCAGAAAATTATCTTGTTCCCTCTTAATCTATTTAATCTAGAATCAATTGTGAGATTCCATAGGTCTTAATATCCATACTCCCTAAACGAGAGGGCTGTACGCAGAGCAGTGATTCAGAATATTTGTTGACTTAAACAAAGAAACTAGACAAATGTAAAGAAGGGCACAACACTAACACTATTATGAGCAAGAGGAGAGCATAAACAATATTTTGCCTTCAAGTCAACCTAGTAGAATAATACATACTCTAGTTTATAGTTAAGTAGAATAAGAATCATGAGTGAGGAACAAAGTGAAATCTATCTTCTTCTTTTTTTTTTTTTTTTTTCACCAACCTGACAGGTATTGATGATAAGGGGTAATACATGCATACATCCATTCAGCCCTAGTCTCTGTATATAGTAGTTCTCATTCTAGGTAACCAGAAAATTCTTCTTGTCATTATGTCAGGTGTTCACAGAGTAGAAGACTTTTCTACCATTGGAAATTTTTAGGAAATAGTTTCACAGCACAGTTTAAAAAAATTGGAATTCATTGGTCATTAATATTGGCAGTTTGTTTCTTCTTCTTTTTTTTAAAGATATTATTTATTTCAATTTCATGTATGTGGAGAGGCAGGCAGAGAGAGAGAGAGAGAGGATGAAGCAGGCTCCCTACTGAGCAGAGAGCCTGATGCGGGGCTCGATCCCAGGACCCTGAGATCATGACCTGAGCCAAAGGCAGAGGTTTAACCCACTGAGCCATCCAGGTGCCCCCAGTTTGTTTCTTCTTAAAACCACACATGAGAAGCTTATAAAAGATAAAGAAAAATGGACATTAGTGGGTGTTATTCAAATTATATGTCTTCTCTTTTTAATCATAGCCTGTGACTATTACATTCTAAGTTAAAACACAAAAAGGGACCCAACTAATTTATTAAATGCTATGACTTTAAATATCATATGTTAGACTAAATCAATAGAAGGAATATAGTTGAAGTGACTGGAATAACCACTTTTGACTTGGTTGGCATTTAAACCTTTTGGGCTTACAGATCACTGATGTGGTACTTTCAGGGGATTTGATTTTATAGGTTTGTTGGCCCAGAGTTTTTAAAAATACAAAAAAGGATGTGGCCTTAGAGATAAGACAGGCATCAGGCTGTCACAGTGAAGCTGCTTTGCTTTTAAATGGCCTTCCCAAGTTTGAATTCATAATCTAGTGGTAGAAAAGCTTTGGATTTGCTGGCAAAGATGAAAGATGCTTGGAAGCTATTACCTTAAAATAGAAATTGATGGGTAAATAGGCTATGGAAGTTTAGAATCTGACCTGAAGGGAAGTGGAATATTGAATTGAGATAATTATCTTGTTAACTTGAGAGAAAATTCAAGTTCACCTTTAAAAGAGATCATTAATGCCAAAGTGTAGATTCTCATTCACTTATGTGATAAGAAGTAAAAAGAAGTTACTAAAATTATCTAGATAGAAAATATTATAACTTGTAAAGTCTCAAACACATGTTAAAAATATGCAGAAAACTCTCAAGGACTCTGAAAATAGGGAGAAAAAGTGCACTGAATATTATTATTTAAAAAGAAACCTCTCATTTTTCCCTATCTAGAATTTGAGACCTTGAATTTGTCTGTAGTATTCTGTTCAAAGAAACAGGAAAGAAACAGACAGACATTAATAGGGATAATCTCAAATCAAATGTCTTTATTCTATAATTATAGCCTGTGCCTATTCTAAACTAGAAGAAAAGCAGAGACCAAACTAATTTATGAACTGCCATGATTTTAAGTAGCTTAAGTCCAACTAAATCAACACAGAGAAGCATAATATCAGAGAACCAATCAAAATCTACTTAATCCCAGCAAGCAATTCTCACCTTTAAATTTTCAGGGGTTGTTGCTCAATAATAGGTACTTACTGTCACATTAAATTGTTCTCATGCATAGCAATATGGTTATTCTTTGATTCCTTTATCACTTTCCTATCAGGGATTATTTACATAAACTCCTTTTTTAACCCAGTGTTCTAGAACACATCTTCTTGATTTTTTTGTGTTTTTCCCCCATGTTTAAATTTATAAATGCATTCTTTCTTCTGATCATTTTTTTAACAAATATTACTGAATACCTATTGGGAGTCAAAGAGGATGTTAAGTACTCGTTGTGGAATGGGATGCTAAAATAGGCACTGTTGGAGAACTCATGTAGATAAATCCTAATGGGAGAGAGTTTATGAAAATAGCCACACAAATAAGAAATTAAGAATCGTAGTTAAGTGCCATGAAGGAAAACCGTATGATTCAATGAAAACATTAGAAAAATGTCTCCGCATAGGAATTTGTTATAAATGGAGTAAAAGAGGCATTTACTAGTGTTAGGCACCAGTATATTCCTCTGTGGCTTGTATGGAGAAAGGTCCTGAGAACAGGAGGAAATTGTTACAAACTTTAGGGTCATTGCAGGTAAGAGAGGCACAGTGTAGAAACACTGTCTCCCTCTATTCCCACCAGACAAAAAGTTTTATACTGTGTATATTAAGCAGGCAAAGAAGGCACGCTCCAGAACATTTGAAAGAAGAAAATATTATCAATATACTCAAAATGTTTCTTCCCATCTGATAGTCACATTACTTATAAAAGGATCAGAATTCAGTTTGGTTTGGGTTTTGTTTTTGTTTTTTTTTTTTTTAAACCCAAAGGGGTAGAAAATAGCTTTCAACATATTGCTTATATGAACTCTCAATTTAAATGTGTGAACATGAGAACTGAATATATGCTTATTTTCAAGTGCTTTGCAGTTTTTTATTGAAGTATAATTGACATATTGAAGCATAAACCTATTGGTTTTAGGTATATGTCTGGTAATTTGATATTTTTATACATTATAAAACAATCCCCACAATGTCTAGTTACCATCTGTTACCATACAAAATTATTATGATACTATTGACTACATCCCTATGGCTTATTTATAACTAGAAGTTTGTACCTCTTAATCACCTTTACCTATTTCACCTACCCCCAGCCCTTTCCCCCTCTGGTAATCAGTAGTTTGTTTCCTGTATCTATGAGTCTGTTTCCATTTTGTTTTTTAGTTTGCACATGTAAGTGAAGACAGTATTTGTCTTTCTCTGTTTTACTTAGCATTATACCCTCTGTGTTCACCCATGCTGTCACAAGTGGCAAGATTTCATTCTTTGTTTTATAGCAGAGTAATATTTCTTTTTTTTAAAGACTTTATTTATTTGACAGACAGAGATCACAAGTAGGCAGAGAGGCAGGCAGAGAGAGAGAGAGTGGGACGCAGGCTCCCTGCTGAGCAGAGAGCCTGATGCAGGGCTTGATCCCAGGATCCCAGGATCATGACCTGAGCTGAAGGCAGAGGCTTTACCCCACTGAGCAACCCAGATGCCCCAGAGTAATATTTCATTTTATGTATATTACATCTTTATCTATGGGTGGACACCTAGGTTGCTTCCATATCTTAGCTATTGTAAGTAATCCTGTAATGAACACAGGGATGCATATATCTCTTCAAACTGGTCTTTTTGTTTTCTTCAGGTAAACATCTTCAAGTAGAATTGCTGGATTGTATGGTATTTCTACTAATAATTTTTTTGAGGAATCTCCATAGTGTTTCCCATAGTGGTTATGCCAGTTTACTTTCTCAGCAACAGAGCTTGTGGATGATTATCTTTTTTCCATATCCTTGTCAACACTTGTTATTTTTTTGTGTTTTTGATAACAGAAAATGTGACAGGTATAAGGTGATATATTACTGTGGTTTTAATTTGCATTTCCCTGATGATTAATGATGTTGACCATCTTTTCTTGTGCCTGTTGGCCATATGTATGTCTTCTTTGGAAAATGTCTTTTCAGTTTCTCTGTTCATTTTTTTTTAAGATTTTATTTATTTATTCAGAGAGAGAGAGAGAGAGAGAGAGACAACACAAGCAGGGGGAGAGGCAGGCAGAGAGAGAAGCAGACTGCCCACTGAGAAGTGAGCCCACTGGAGGTCTAGATCCCAGGACCCTGGGATTGTGACTTGAGCTGAACACAGATGCTTAACCTACCAAGCCATCCCGGCGGCCCCCCTCTGTTCATTTTTAATGGATTTTAAAATATTAAGTTATACAAGTTCTTTATATATATTTTGGATATTAACCCTTTATCAAAGACATCATTTGCAAATATCTTCTCCTATTTCAGTAGGTTGCCTTTTCATTTTGTTAATGGTTTCCGTCACTATGCAAAAGCTTTTCTGTTTGATATAAATGCCATTTGTTTATTTTAGCTTTTGTTCCCCTTGCCTGCCACAGGTCCAAAAATTTATTACTAAGACTGATGTTGAAGAGCTTACTGCCTATATTTTCTTCTAGGAGTTTCCTGGTTTCAGGTCTTCCGTTCAAGTCTTTAATAGATTTTGAATTTATTTTTGTATATAGTTTAGTCATCCAGTTTCATTCTTTTGCATATGGCTGTCGAACTTTTCCAACACCATTTGTTGGAGACTGTCTCTTCCTCATTGTATATTCTTGCCTCCTTTGTCATTGATTGACCATACAAACATGCGTTTATATCTGGGCTCCCTATTCTAAATGCTTTCCAGGTTTGATAAGTGTACGTATGGTTCTATCTTTGTTCTGTTCCAGGAGATTATGTGGTCATGTCTGTCTACTTTGACCTGAGCAGAAGGATGGGATACTTCACCATCCAGACCTACATCCCCTGCACGCTCATTGTTGTCCTATCCTGGGTATCTTTCTGGATCAATAAGGATGCTGTTCCAGCCAGAACTTCTTTAGGTAAGACACATTTCTTTTTGTTTAAGTATTCCAAGATAAGTATCCAGTATCAGGAATCTTCATTCCCCTTTCTAAGTCGATTTGTTTTTAATTCAGTCAGCAATTATGTAGAAATGTCATTATTTCATTTTAAAGAAAACTAGCATATTAAAAAAAGTGTTTAAAAGTTTTCCAGTTCTAGTTTTCCTTAATTACCTCAATTTGCTTTCTTTCGTAAATTCTCTTAATAAATTTAAGTTTGACTAAGAAGGAAAAAAAAACAAACTTCTAATTTCAGTAGATTTTGTGTTTTGGTCTCTGGGTCGTTATATGCAGAGCAGCTCACACAAGCTCATGAGAGCTCTTGTTGTTTATACTTTCCAAATGTATTGAGAGATGTCACATTGATAGATTGAAGTCTGCCAAGGTGAAACTATTAACATCATGGAAATAGGCAAACACTAGAAACCAAGACTGCCTTTTCTTTCCCTAGAGTCAACTGTTACACATTTACCAGCACATGACTAGCTGTTGATTAATTCCAACATCCGTAATTATTCATAATGACATTTGAAGACGTACATACACAGCAATTGGCTCTAACCATTGAAAATATTTTTTGGAAAAATACCCGTGATGCTCTGAAAACACCAGCCCTCTCCACCACAAACATATATACTTTTAAGATTATTTGCATCTTTCTTGATGTATATAGAGACACTTATCTTAGATTTTCACAACTTTTTCCTCATGTGAGGAAGAATATCCCCAGAAAGTATTAAAAAGTTATAGACTCAGAGGGACATGGGAATCTAGGTCCATGAATGTTAAATATTTAAAAACAAAGCTGTTGAAAGATGAATTATATAATCACAGTCCTCTTTTATCAGCTATGTGAAAACTAGAACCACATCTCTTGCTCGCTCTTTGGCTAGTGAGTAAGTATAATTGCAGTAGTGAAGAGCTCAGGTTTTGAAATCCAATAAATCTAGATTTCATCCTCCATGTATAGTATGGCCTTGGAAATGCTCTTTAATTTATGTAAATCAAATTTTCCTCAAATGTGAAATATAGCATTTTCTGTAAAATGCTTTATGAGTTAAGTATGGAAAATACTTAAGAAAAAAGGTATTCCATGCAACATGCACGAAACATAGTAAAGCATTAGAAATGTTAGCAACTGCAGTTGACCCTTGACATATGTGGGGCTTAGGGGCTCTAACTCCACCTGAGCAGTCAAAAATCCACATAAAACTTTGAACTCCCCCAAACTAATAGCCACTGTTGACCAGAAGCCTTACTAGTAACATATATATTGTATGTCACATGCATTATGTACTGTATTCTTACAACAAAGTAAGGTAGAGAAAAGCAAATGTTATTAAAAAACTCATAAGGAAAAGAAAATACATTTATTGTACTGTGCTTTACTTATTGAAAAATTTGCATATAAGTGGACCCATGTAATTCAAACCCATGTAGTTCAAGGGTCAACTATATATCATTTTCTGACAAAATGCTTTGAACCAGGTTATTAAAATTGAGGGCAAAGAGATTGCTGGGAATAAGGCATCATTTGCATGTTTGTCCTCTTCCAAACCTAATTTAGTCTCCCATCTGTTTCAAAATAATTTTGTTTGGATTTTTCTGTTATTTGCGGTACATTGTTACAAGTCCTATTCAATAATTAAAATATCTAGTTTAATGCTACCAGCTGAAACAAACCCAAAGTATGTCGAGCCTATTACTTTAGGACAGTTGTCACTGTGAGTAGAATGTATTGCATTATAAGCTTATATGTCTGTCTCTCACATCATGATGTAGATTTTGTTTTCATTCCCAGTATAGTGCCTGGCACATAGCTGGTACCTCATTGATTATTCAAGTAATGTATGCTCTTACGAATGGGTGGAACAAATGCATTAACACATTCCAATCTACCCATACCAAAAATATTTCAAGGAAAAGATTTCAAGTCAGTCTTCTCTTGAAGTCCAGAATTCTGCTGGTCAAAACCCCTCTTAAGGCTACTTTGGTAATTCATTTCAACCAGTGAGGGCACTGCAAGAGACCGCTGTAGGAGAGAGGATCAAGGTGAGTGAGCTAGAGAATGAGGAATGAGGGAGAGGCCCCTGAACAAGTAACAGGTAAGTGCTCCTGTTTGTTGATCTTTTACTATACATCACACATGTTTAATATAGTCCCCATGCCTTTTCTACTCTTCACAACTACATATAGAAGTTGTAGTGATAATAAAAAATATTACCACATTCTTCTTGTAGGGCTAAGGAAGCAGAGGTGCTACAAGGTTAAATGGCATTCACAAGGTCACACACCCAACAGGTAGTCCATCTACACCTTGGTTAATGGGGCCTAGATTTGCTGCGTGTGTGAGGCCTTGTTGAAGGCCAGTTGTGGGGAAAGGTAGGCGCTGAGTGTGTTAACTTTGCTGTCTCCCTTCTCTAGATCAGTGCGTCTTAAATTCAACTGCACATTTATATAGCTGCCTCAGTCCCATCCCAGAAGATGTTTATTTAAATTTTGAGAGCTTGGCTTGCATGTCGGGTTTAAAAAAAAAAAAAAAGTCCCCAGATGATTCTAATGTGTGATCACATTACCTTTTCCAGTGTTTACAATCGAGAGTTAAACCAGATGACCCTAAACACCTGTGGACCTAAAGTTTCTTGTCACAGAATAAAGCCAAGTTGTTAGATGAGTGAGATAAATATACCTATATGGTTCAGACTCTGCTTTCTGAGCTCAGACCACAAGAGCATGGGAAGCAGTCATCATGGGGCTTCTAACGCTTGAATGTAGTTTGGCACACAGGTGGTAGCTGGTAAGCCTTAATCATGGTTCAATGTTGATGGATGAAACAATAAAAACACCAATTGGTATTTTTCACCTGAGTAGTCTGAGTAAAAGCTAGCATGCCTGAAAGCTTATTTGATGCTAAGACTGGAGGAATTGATAAAAGCTATGCATATTTTTCATCTACCCCAGGTAAGTCTAATTCTTTCCTTAGCAAAACTGGACTTAAAAACCACCCCCAGCTATCATGTTGTTGGTGGGTGGATCAGTTATAACTATCACTCGTCTGCCACCCACTTTTCACTCCCTGTGGCTCCAACCAGAAACCTGAAAATACCAGGAAGCAGTTTTTCATGAGTCTTCTTTTACACGGCTGTGATGAACTTCCATCATCCCAACTTGCTAGATAAATGTTTAAGTTACATGTTAGACATGTCAGATTTTCTTAAGTAAACTTGTCTATGGTATCTACTGTAAATGATGACATTTTCACTCCTTCATAGGTCAAGTGTGGCTTGAGGCCTGAATGTGAAGTGAAGGCCAAGGGGCCAGTTTAGTTTTTAAATTCTCCCCCCAAAATATTATCAAGTATAATTACAAATAGTTAATAACGTTTCCATGAATTATTGCATGGACAACTTGAATGAAGTTTTTTTAGTTCAAGAAACAGACTGTTCTTCTCTAAATATCTTACATTTATTGATAATTTACTAGGAAATGATACTTAATGAACATTACATATTTTAATCTTCATAAGAACATGCTGAGGTATGTCCCTCCCCACACCACTCCCAGTTTGTAGATGAGAAACTTGACCATTGCTAAGGTTCTACAATGACAATATGGAAGACCCACAGTCTGTATTATACTGAATCAGGAAAATACACTAGCTTCCAAGTGGCTGGTGCTTCATGCTGCGTATTAGGTACATATTCATAGAGAGGGAATATAACAGCGTGGGTCAGAACGTAGCATTTAAGTCAGACTTTGTAGGCTTGTATCTCATCTTTTTCACTTTCTATCTTGGACAGATTCCTTATTCGTTCTCTGTTCAAGTTTGTCTCACCTGCAAAAAAAAGGATAACAGTGATAACCCTCATTGTGAGGACTTTGTGGGATAACATACAAAGTACTTGAGGCAGTACCTGGTCAAAGAAAGAGATCCATAAATATTAGCTGTTGTTACATACAGTTAAAACTCTCTCTCAGAAGTCACCAATATGGGTTCCGATTTTCAGATGCAGGATGAGTCTCTTTGACCTATCATTTATACACTATTCATTGATTGCTTCATTTCTGCATTCGAAAGGGTATTTGTGGAGTCCCAGCACTATACTTATCTATGAAGTCACAAAGGATACTAAGATAGAGGTCTTTCCTGTTGTCACAGTTTACAGATTAGAAAGAGAGATGAGCTCTTCCCTAATAATAATATAGGAAGGAGGCTATGATTATAATTTACAGCTGCAGTTTCCTTGATCCTCCCTCTCCTCAATGAAAGGCTACTTTTTTCTATAAAGTCATTTCAACCAACACCAATCTTTCCTCTCTTGGGAGTTTCATAACAGAAAAAACACTGAGGAAACTTGATAATAAACTAAGATACAACGACCCAAAAGCCAAATGGTTCCTGGGGCTTATTTATTCTGTAACTGGAAGTTTGTACCTCTTCATACATACCCTTCACCTATTTTGCCTCTACACTTAACTGTCTCCCCTCAAGCAAACACCAGTTAGTTCTCAGGAGTCTGTTTCTATTTTTATTGTTTGCTCATTTGCACATTTTATTTTTTAGATTCATTTGTCTGATCTGTTTTACTTAGCAGAATGCCCTCTAGGGCCATCCATGTTGTCAAAAAAGGCAAGATTTTTATTTTTTTTCTTATGGCCAAGAAATAGTCCATATTGTGTGTGTGTGTGTGTGTGTGTGTGTGTGTGTGTGTGTGTTTGTACACCATATTTATCCATTCATCTATCAGTGGACATGTGGGTTCCTTCCACAACTTGGCTATTCGAAATGTTACTTCAGTAACCATAAGGGTGCATATCACTTTTGAATTAGTGTTCTCATTTTCTTCAGGTAAATACTCAGAAGTGAAATGATCATATAGTATTTGTATTTTTTAAAAAATATTTTATTTATTTATTTGACAGAGAGAGAGATCAGAAGCAGGCAGAGAGAGAATGGAAACAGGTTCCTTTGCTGAGCAGAGAGCCTGATGTGGGGCTCGATCCCAGGACCCTGAGATGGTGACCTGAGCTGAAGGCAGAGGCTTAACCTACTGAGCCACCCAGGCACCGCCAGTATTTGTATTTTTTTTAAGATTTATTTATTTATTTATTTGACAGACAGAGATCACAAGTAGGCAGAGAGGCAGGCAGAAAGAGAGAGGAGGAAACGGGCTCTCTGCTGAGCAGAGAGCCCCATGCATTGCTCGAAGCAGGGCTTAATCCCAGGACCCCGAGATCATGACCTGAGCCAAAGGCAGAGGCTTAATGGACTGAGCCACCTAGGCTCCCCTGTATTTTTTGTTTTTTGAAGAACCTCCATACTGTTTTCCAGAGTGCCTACAACCATTTACATTTTTAACAACAGTGTACCAGAGCTCCCTTATCTCCACATGCTTGCCACAACTGTAATTTCTCATCTTTTTGATACTAGCCATTCTCATAGGTGTGAGTTAATATCTTACTGTTGTTTTGATTTGCATTTCCCTAATTATGAGTGATGCTTAGCATCTTTTCATGAGTCTCTTGGCTATTTTTGTGAGTCTTTGGAAAAATGTCTATTCAGGTGTTCTGCCTATTTTTAGTTGAATTATTTACTTTGGTATTGAGTTGTAGGAGTTCTTTATCTATTTTGGATAGTAACCCCATCAGATAAGTCATTGGCAAATATCCTATTAAGTAGGTTGTCTTTTTTGTTGTTGGTAGTGATCTCCTTTGCTATACAAAAAGCTCTTTAGTTTGATATAGTACCAATTATTTATTTTTGCTTATGTTTTCCTTGTCTGGAAAGACATATTCAGAAAAAATATTGCAAAGGTCAAGGTCCATGAGTTTACTAGCTATGTTTACTTTTAGGTGTTTTATAGTTTCAGGTCTTAAATTTAGGTCTCTAATCCATTTTGAGTTTATTTTTGTATATGATGTAAGAAAGTGATCCGGTTGCATTCTTCCGCATGTAGTTGTCTAGTTTTTCCAACATCCATTTATTGAAGAGACTGTCTTTTTCCCATTGCATATTCTTGCCTCTTTTCTTATAGATTAATTTACCATAAAAGCATGGATTTATTTTGGGGTTTTTTATTCTGATCCATTGATTTATATGTCTGTTTTAATGCCAGTACCATACTGTTTTGGTTACTATAGCTTTCTGGTATAGTTTCAAATCTGGGACTGTGATACCTCCAGGTTTGTCCTAAGATTGCTTTGGCAATTAAGGGTCTTTTATGGATCCATACAAATTTTAGGATTGCAATAAATGCTATTGGTATTTTGATAGAGACTGTACTGAATTTGTAGATTGTTTTGGATAATATGGATATTTTAACAATATTCTTCCAAATAATGTTCATGGAATATATTTCAATTTATTTGTGTTGTCTTCCATTTCTTGTTGTTTTCAGAGTATTGGTCTTTTACTTCCTTGGTTAAATTTTGTGCTAAGTATTTTATTCTTTTTGATGAAATTGGAGATTTCACAACAAATTTCTGTATATTAATTTTGCATCCTACAATTTCATTGAATTCATTTATTCGTTCCAATAGTTTTTTGGTGGAGTCTTAGGTTTTTTTATATATTAATATCAAATCATCTGCAAATAGCATTTTTACCTATTGCTTACCAGTTCGGATGTCATTTATTTCTTGTGTAATTGCTGCAGCTAGGACCTCTGATACTATGTTGAACAAACATGGTAAGAGTGGACATCCTTGTCTTGTTCTTGATCTGAGAGGAAAAACTTTTAGCTTTTCACCACTGAGTATGATGTTGGCTGTGGGTTTTTCAAAAATGGCCTTTATTTAAAAAAAAAAAAATGGCCTTTATTTTGTTGAGGTACGTTCCTTCCATACCTACTTTGTTGAGAGCTTATATCATGAATGGATTTTGAATTCTGTCTAATGCCTTTCTGCATCTATAGAGATGTTCATATGAATTTTATCTTTCATTTTGTTAATGTAATGTATTACACTGATTGATTTACACATATTGAACCATCCTTGCATCCCTGGAATAAACTCATTAAATAGTGTTGAATGATCCTTTTAATGTATTGTTGAACTCAGTTTGCTAATATTTTGTTGAGAATTTTTACATCTATATTCATCAGAGATATTGGTCTACAATTCTCTGTGTCCCTCTCTTTGTAGTATCTTTTTCTGGTTTTGGTATGAGGGTAATGCTGACCTCATAAAATGAATTTGGAAGCATTCCTTTCTCTTCCATTTTCTGAATAGTTTGAGAAAGATAGGTATTAACTCTTCTTTCAGTGTTTGGTAGAATTCATCTATGAAATTCATCTGGTCTTGGACTTTTGTTTGTTGGTAGATTTTTGAATACCACTTCAATTTTATTACTAGTAATTGGTCTGTTCAGTTTTTAATTTCTTCCTGATTCAATCTTTGATGATGTCTATTTCTGGGAATTTATCCATTTCTTCTAGGTTGTCCAATTTGTTGGCATATAATTTTTTATATTGTTATATAATTTTTATATCATTATTTTTTATATTTGTCTTGTCACTTACAACTTTTTTCATTTCTGATTTTGAGTTCTTTTTTTTATTTTTCCAGATTTTATTTATTTATTTGAGAGAGAGAGAGAGAGACCACAAGTAGGCAGAGCAGAAGGCAGAGGGAGAGGGAGAAGCAGGCTCTCTCTTTGTTGAGCCAAGATCCCAAAGCAGGTCCCTGGGATCGTGACCTGAGCCAAAGGCAGCCGCTTAACCAACTGAGTCACACAGGCGCCCCCCCTCACTTAATTTTTTTTCTTGATTAGTCTTACCAAAGATTTATTAATTTTATTTTAAAAGAATAAGCTTTTAGTTTAATCTTTTCTTTTTTAGTCTATTTCATTGATTTCCAATCTGATCTTTATTATTCCTTCCTTCTACTAACCTTAAGCTTTGTTCTTTTTCTAGTTCCTTGAGGTGTAAGGTTAGATTTAAGATTATTAGGTTTGAGATTTTTGTTTGTTTGTTTCTTAAGGTGGACCTATATTGTTATAAACTTCCTGTATCCCAAAGATTCTGAACCATAATATTTCTATTTTCTTTTGTCTCCACATTTTATAAAAAGATTTTATTTATTAAAGAGAGAGAGAGAAAATGAGGTGGGAGGAGGGAGAAGCAGACTCCCCGCTGTGTGGGGAGTCCAATACATGGCTCAGTCCCAGGACCCTGAGATCATGATGTAAGCCGAAGGCAGACACTTAAATGACAGAGCCATCCAGGCACCCCACCATGTATTTTTTATTTGCTCTTTGATTTTTTCCTTGACCCATTTGTTCTTAGTAGTATGCCTTTTAGACTCCATATCTGTTTCTTCCAGTTTTTTTTTTTCTTGTAATTGATTCCTAGTTTCATACTGTTGTGGTTGGAAATGATGATTTCAGTCTTGTTAAATTTATTGGGACTTCTTTTGTGGCCTAACATGTGCTCTATCCTAGAGAATGTTCCATATGCATTTGAAAAAGGATGTGTATTCTTCTAGTTTTAAATGGAATTTTCTGTATATATCTTTAAGTCCATCTGGTCTAATACGTCATTTAAAGCCACTGTTTTTCTACTGATTTTCTGTCTAGATATTCTATTCATTGATGTAAATGGGCTGATAAAATCCTCTACTATTATTGTATTACTGACAATTTCTCCCTTTTTGTTTGTTAATATTTGCTTTATATGTTTAGGTGCTCCTATGTTGGGTGTAGAGATATTTACAAATGTTATGTCTTCTTGTTGCAGTGGTCTTTTTATCATTATATAATGCCCTTCTTTGTCTCTTGTTACAGTCTTTGTTTTAAAGTCTATTTCGTCTGATAAAGGTATTGCTACCACAGCTTTTTTTCTTACTTTCATTTGCATGGAATATATTTTTCCATCCCTTTACTTTCAGTCTGTATGTGTCTTTAGGTCTCAAGTATTCTCTTGTAGGATAGCATATAGATGTGTCTTATTTTTTTATTCTATTCACTTTGTCTTTTAATTGAAGCATTTATTCCATTTATGAATTATCAGTAGATACATACTTATCGCCATTTTTAAAAATTGTTCTCTAGTTGTTTTATAGTTCTTCTTCCTACATTCTTTTGCTCTCTTTGCTTATAGTTTGAGGACTCTCTTTAGTGTCATGCTTCAATTACTCTCACTTTATTTTGGGGCGGGGGGTAATGTATTGGAAGTTTTTGGTTTGCGGTTACCAAGAACATTCTAAGTATATAGCAGTCTAGATTAAGTTGGTGGTTGCTTAAGTTCAAACACAGTCTAAAAGCACTATATTTTTACTCTCCTTTCCATGTTTATGTATATGATGTCATATTTTAATCTTTTTTATTTTATGTATTCCTTGACTAATTTCTGTGGATATAATCAACTATACTATTTTCGCATTTTGCCCTTTATACTAACTAAATAAGTGATTAATTTGTTAACATTAATATATGTTTGCTTTTACCATTATTTTTTTCCTGCCGTAATTTTCTCATTTCTAGTTATGACCTTTTATTTTCCACTTAAAGAAGTCCCTTTCACATTTCACATTTCTTGTAAGGCCAGTTTAATGGTGATGAACTCCTGAAACTTTTGTTTGTCTGGGAAAGTTTTTCTCTTTCAATTCTGAATGATAGCCTTGCCAGGTGAAGTATTTTTGCTTGTAGGTTTTTTTTCCTTTCAGCAGCCAATCCCTTCTGGCCTGCAAACTCTCTGCTACAAAAGAAAAAAAAAATCAGCTGATAGCTGTAGAGGCTTTTCCCTTTTATGTAATTGTTGGTCCCACTCCTGCTACTTTTAGGATTATTTATTTTTAAATATTTCCATTTTAATTATGTGTCTTAGTGTGGACCTCCTTGGGTTTAACTTGTTGGGGGTTTCCTTTCTCAGATTAGGGACATTTCATTTCTTTAAGTAAGTTTCTGCCCTCTTCTTTCTCTCTTCTCCTTCTGGAGATGAAAATATGAATGTCAGTATGCTTGATGTGGTCTCAGAGATCCCTTAACTTATTTTTTAAATTTCTTTTTCTTTTTGCTGTTCAGCATACATGTTCTCCATTATCCTGTCTTCCAGTTCAGTTATCCATTTTGCATCCTCTAATCTTCTGTTGATTGCCTCTACTGTAGTTTTAATTTCAGTTTTTGTATTTTGGTTCTGACTGGTTCTTTACTATATTTTCTGTTTCTTTGTTCTGAGTTCATTCACTTACCTCTCAAGTTCTGTGAGTATCTTTCTGACCAGCACTTTCAACTCTTTGTCAGATAGTTTGCTTATCTCCATTTTGTTAGCTCTTTTTCTGTGGTTTTGTCTTGTTTGTTTGTGGGAACATACTCTTATGTCTCCTCATTTTGTCTCTGTGTTTTTATTTATCAAGTGATCAACTACATCTCCTGATCTTGAAAGTAGTGGGCTTAAGTTGAAGGCATCCTGTGGTGCCCTATGGCACAATCTACTCCTGGTCACTAGAACTTGGTGCTCTAGCAATGTCCCCCATGTAGGCTGTGTGCACCCTCCTGTTGTGGCTGTGACTGCTGTGGGCACAGTGGTGGGTAGGGTCTGCCCCTAGTGCAGTTAGCTGAGAGGCCTGGTTATAGCACCTCTGGGCATGCTGATGTGTGGGGTTAGCTCCCCAGTCCCTGTGGCAGGGTTTGCTTTGGAAGGACACTGATTCCAGCAAATGCCACCTGCCAGGTATTGTGGGGGCAGTAGTCTCTTTGAGGGGTTGCTGTTCCCAACTGAGGTAACCTGGCCAATTATAGCAAGACAGGAGTCCTTTGGAGGGGGCTGGGTAGGCCAGAGTATGTAAGATGGATCTGTTGAAGAATGATGAGGTGAGGCAAGTACTGCTAGCAAGTGGAGAGTTTTAGAACTGGCTTTTGAAAGCATATAGCCATCTAGGCTGAAATAGGGTCAGAAAAAGAGTGCCCTTCAGCACTTCTGTTCCTAGAGAAAGCTTTTGCAGATTCTTGCCCCTCTGATTCATGTTCAAAAATCAGTCAACAAATCTCCTTGTATAACCCAGGCACTTACCAAACTGGTTCTTCTGTGCTGGCATACACAGTGAGTAATATAGCATGCTGGCTCTTCAATTAAAAGTGGAGACTTGGTTTCCTATGACCTTCTGGCTCTCCTGGAGTTAGGTCCTGCTGATTTTTAAAGCCAGACATTATGGAAGCTCATCTCAGTGCAGGCACCCAGGAATAGGGGTGCCCACCCCCTTGTGCCTCCATGCTTGTCCTATCCCTCCCACTTCTGGGTAGTCACAGCAGTACTTTGGTTCCTAACCATGCCTCTTCCCTCTTACCCTTCTTGATGTGGCTTTCTTTTTATGACGTTACCTGTTACAGAAGATATGTTCTGCCAATCTTCAGGTCATTTTCAGAGTGAGTTGCAATATATGTAGTTGTTACACCTCAGTATAGCTGTGGGGGTGGTGAGCTCAGGATCCTTCTACAACACCATCTTCTCTCTTTCTGTAATAGTCTTCAAAAAGTTCATTAATCAGAACATGTCACTTAGCTCATCTCCTCTATTTAATACCCTTAAAAGGATTCTCCTTTTACTTTAAAGTGTAAACTCTTTTGCATGCTCTGTATGATATAACTTCTGTTATCTCAGCATCACCTTGATACGCTGGTTTACCCCCAGATGCTAGGTATTCCAATTTTTTTAAAGAAGATAATGTATCCCTTCCTCAGTGTCTTCCTTTATATACTCTGGAATTAGTCAGAAGTTGGTGTCTTCTAACTTTTAAACTTCTCCTTAAATATCACCTCCACAAAGATGTCTTCCCTCAGTATTCTAATTAGGTTTCACTGTCCCTGATGTTCTCCATCACATAAACCATAATTTGTGATTATACCTTTCTTTGCTCACTTGATTTATAGTGTTCTCTATCACTAAAATATAAGGTATGTAAGGTCAGGGATAGTTTTCAACATACACTCAGTGTTTGTCATAGTAACTGATAGTTGGTAAGCAGGCAATAAATATTTGTGGACAGAGTGAATGGATTACAGTTATGTCTCCTTCATTACTGAGGTTGCTTATCAGAAGTCACAAAATAAAGTTTTGGTCTCAGTAGTGACTCAGTTACCCAACTTGCTGATGAGGTCACACGATCTGTTTTACTGTACCTTTCTTCAGGTATCACCACTGTCCTGACAATGACCACCCTCAGCACTATTGCCCGGAAGTCACTCCCCAAAGTCTCCTATGTTACAGCAATGGATCTCTTTGTATCTGTTTGCTTCATCTTTGTCTTCTCTGCTTTGGTGGAATATGGCACCCTGCATTATTTTGTCAGCAACCGGAAACCAAGCAAGGATAAAGACAAAAAGAAGAAAAACCCTGTATGTATCATTTCCCATTGGGACAACTGAAATTTTTATGTAAAAGGGCTCCTGGTTTTGTTTTTGTTTGGTCTTAGCCTGTCTGCAGGCTAAGGCTCAACACTTTGGGCTCCAAAATGAAAACAGTGTATGAGTTTGGCCAGGCCATAAGAATTAATTTTGGTCATTTTTTACTTGGAAGAGGCCTGATTCACTAAGGCAGACTCTTACTCTATTTCATACGGGTTACAAACACTGTTGAGACATGCATTTATTTTCTAGTTGCTGTTATTTTAGGTTTCATTGATTGTCCTCTTTCTGCTCCCTTACTGTAATATTCTTAAATGATTGATGTTTTAAATTAACGTTTTCATTCAAGGCTTTCCATTAGGAAGCCACAATGTTCTTGAAGTTTCAAAAGATCACCACACTTTTGCAAGTAATTATGTGTGTGTGTGTGTGTGTGTGTGTGTGTGTATGTGTGTGTGTGTGTTTTACCGCCAGAGGACTAAGACTGGTTTCATACTCAAAATGTATTATTTTGTTTTTAAATGAAATGGATCATCTATTGTTTGGGCAAGTTACTTAACCTCCTTATGTCTTTATGTTCTCATATATAAGACTAGTATTATAAAAAATACATATCTTAAAGGGCTGCTGTGGTAATAAAGGTAAAAAGCATTACCTGGCACCTTACAAATGAAAGTCCTTACCATTAATAGTGATGATGATGGTTGATGTTGATGATTTATACAGTTACCAACTTGGATTGATTTCAGTGATTTGGGAAAAGGTAAGATGACTTCATCTTGCCACCAAACTTCAAGTAGAGATGAGAAGGCACTAATATACAGGCCTCATGCAATTATCCTTTAAAATGGATGTTGAAGAGAACGAGTAGCTACCCATTTACACACATGAGTGTAGTGGCTGTCTGGCTTCTAGGAAGCCCCATGGAAGTTAAGATCCATTCCTTTCTAATAGAGGGGCAAAGGAAGTCACCCTAGCTTCCTGAATTTATAGACCTTCCCGGTCTGTCATAAAGGCCATGAGGTCCTTGATAGTGGCTAGCTCTCTGACCCACCAATTTTGGCGGGAACTATATTTTAACGAGGAAATACAGATGATTCTAGGTTGTATCCTGATGGATCTCCAAGAACCCTGGTGAAATTCTACAAATGGCATATATTTATCTGAATGTAAGAATCTGTAATAGGTAAAGAAAAAAAGCATTAATTTTGATGATTAATACAAAAAGAAATGCTTATCCTTAATTTCCCAAATATTCATTATGCTTTATGCAGTCCTTTCCTTCCCTGTCTGTTTGCCTCTCTATCTTTGCATTTTTTCTATCCTTATTTTATTTTCCTTATTGTGTTTTTAAAAAATTATTATTTCTCCCCATCCTTCACTTTCCATCACATTTTTCCTCAAAAAGAGGGTTCTGTGACACTCAGCATTATTACGTGCCAGTATTAACAAGAATGTGAGGGTGAGCTTTTAAACAAGAGTCCTTTGTAAAAAGCCCTTATGCCCTAATAGCTATATCATTGCCGAGGGGATTAAAGAAACTGAAAAAATCAAATTACCTGAAAATTTTTTGGATTTTCCTCTTGTAAGCCAATTAGATGATTTATCACAACTAGAAAGAGCCTAAGCTATGAATGAGAAGCTGAAATTTCATTTTTCCATTAAATATGCCCATTGGTTCATTGTTAAGACTTACCTAATAAGGCTTCCTTGACGTTAATTAGAAAATAAAATCAAAGTACTTTCATACAGGGCAGTCAGGCAATGGAAAGAAGCTTCCTCACAAATGGACAACACTGGCTTTTGCATTTAGAGAATTGTGGGTTAATTTATTGAAATCTCCAAATTCCATTTTCCAACTTTAGGCACGTAATTTGTTCCAAGCCCAGAATTGTCCTTCTGTGTTTATAATTTCAGTTCATTTTAATATGTTTTTAAACTGTGTTTTTAATTTATCTTATTTTGTCTTTTTCTTTTCTTTTTTTCTTCTTTTAATTAAAAAAAAATGCAATTCTCTTTTCTGTCTACAAACCCAAAGCTTCTTCGGATGTTTTCCTTCAAGGTATAATGTTTTTGGAATGGAAATTCACTGCATGCAACTGCTGAATTTAATTATTAACGCTTACATGGTGTTTCGATTTTTTTTGTTGTTGTTTTTTAGTGAGTAGATATTTAAGCATTCTATGAGAGGTAAGATGAAGAAAGTTCTATAGATTTCTAGAGTTGAGTGATCAACCCTACACTAATTCTCAGAGGTTCAATCTTATAAAGCTATAAGCTCTAGGACATGTCATTAGGAAAAACGTCTTCTTTAAACATCAAAGTCAAAACTTATCCTCCCTTCTCAGATAAAATTCACTGATTGCACCTACCATATATACCATAAATGCTCTTAAAATGTAATTTGGTAAATCCTAATGCAAAACGGGATTGTTTTTTGATAAGTAACTTTAATAATCTCCATTGTTCTGAATTCTGAACCTACCAGTTCTTTAAAAGTAATACTCTCTTTGAAATGCTTTAAGTTAAAATACCCATCCCTCCCTCCTAGGGTAATCCAGGGGCCTTTTGGCTCTATCACGCAATCATGCATTGATATTTCTTTTCCCAGTTGAACTGGGATAACTTACTCAGAGACACTGGGGTTCATATTTATAATATCCTAAAATTAACTCTTCCAAATTAAATTAATCAATGAGATTTATAGTACTTTCATAATTAATGTGGCAACAAAGATTAAATTATCATTCAATTAATTGGTATTTGTTTCTTCTCACATAGTAAAAAGGTGGTAGCATTTTTTTCTGAATAAACATTGCTGACATTCTGAAGCTTCTAGCTGCTGAATGATAGACAAAACACTATATTTCTTTAAAACATAAGCCATACTACTTGTGGTATAAACTCAGAAAACTCCTATATTTATATATATTTTAACATTTTCTTTTAATAGCATTTAGTGCATTTGCTCAGTGTAATGGGGTTTACTATTTGCCTATAGGTAAGCATGACACAAAATTTGAGTTCAAAATTGATGCATTTTATTTCTCTGTTCTACTCACATGCAACACCATTAAATGCCTTCATGTAACCAACCTCACATCTAATATTTACTAGACTAAGATTCCATGTAGTTGTTTGATTTAAATCTTTAAACTTTGAGTTCTTTTGGTGTTCAATCTTCTTGCTATAGCTATTAGCTTATGGTATTATTTTCAGCTGCACCGCTTAAGCTCAAAATTTGAAATCTGCAAATGTGCTATCCTTCTAAGTTCAATTTTACCATTGTAGATCACAATTTCATAGCAATTCCTGAGTACTCATTTTCAGATTCATCATTCACCTTGGTGACATTGTGGAGACCTAATCTAGGATTTATCAAGTATAACTAACTCTTATTCCCGACCCTTGTCTCAGGCACCAACCATTGATATCCGCCCAAGATCAGCAACCATTCAAATGAACAATGCCACTCACCTTCAAGAGAGAGATGAAGAATATGGGTATGAGTGTCTGGATGGCAAGGACTGTGCCAGTTTCTTCTGCTGTTTTGAAGATTGCCGAACAGGAGCTTGGAGACATGGGAGGATACATATTCGTATCGCCAAAATGGACTCATATGCACGGATCTTCTTCCCCACTGCCTTCTGCTTATTCAATCTGGTTTATTGGGTTTCCTACCTTTACCTGTGAAAGAGGTATGGGTTTTATTGATGTGGGTCTTATTCACTAAATCTCATGGAGAGAAGATGTCCTTTCTAAGTCCACTTGAAGAATCCCCTGTGTGGTTTATGATAATTTGAATTTGTTTCTATGTTCTAACCTGCTAAACTGTATTGATGTCATATTGTTTGCGCCCAACTCTCCTGTGGTAAGTGTAATTTGAACTTTAATGTTTGCTGTGTTTCAAACCTGCAAGGCAAAGTGAAATTAGAGCAAGAACACTGAAACCCAACAAGATATTTTTCAGCTACAATGATTGAAATCATGGAAGCCATGACTACTTACAGTGGTGGTGTCCTTAATCAATTCAAGATACAATTAGACGCAAAAGGTCCAAAACCGTACCCTATGTTCATTTGGGGGCAGGTTGTAGTAAATTTGGTCCCAGTAGGATATCTCCCTCATTTGAGAAAAATCACAAGTCACTTTAAATATAAGAGTCTAGACTAGAAATCTATTACACCTCTATCTCAAGATAGGAAGAAAATTTCCTCCACCTCACATGTACAATGATGTAAATATTTCAGTAACGTAGACTGCTTCAAGTTTAATGCATGCATCTCTTTAGAGCCAAAATAAATGGAATGAAGTTAACATCATAAAGCATTGTCTTTTATTCTGTGTCTTTGGGCTATAAAAGAATCATGAATGTAATTATAAGGGTTTGGGTTTGGAATTGGAGGGAGGAATTTTCTCTACCTTCTCCCTCACGCATGAAGATTCAAAGAGCTTATTTTTCCATTAGGACATATTAAAACACTTTAAGTAAAATATAGACTGAATAATTGACATTTGCCACCTCTAAATATGCCCAATTTCATAGAGTATAAAGTAATTGTATGTGCTTGCAGCTATTTTTTCTTCCTTTTAGGATGACTGATAGATTATAACAGAATTTATTCTCCATCTCAAGATCTGCTTCTAGTGATTGTGAGAGCCTTGTGGGCAGAATCCTTATCATTTCCTCTTTGGATCCTCAGCACCTTATATAGTGCCTGGCACGTAGTTGGTGCTCAATAGATACAGTTTGAAGCGAACTGGCTTCATATGCTTCTGTGACTCTCTTTGAGCCAGCGAGAACCAGTGATTCATTGTCAAATGTTATCTGGTCTTGTGAAAATTAACAGAAGGATCCAAAGATCTTGGCCTAAAATAAATTTATGATAATTAACAAAAATAACCAAAGTCCATACTTCTTTTAAAACAATACTGAAGTCCTATGTTTATGCACAGAAATGGGCCTACTAAGGCATTATTTAGGATTTATATATTTTTTTTCCAGGTTTGGAGATGAGTTAGCTTTGGCCCATCCACAATTCCACTTGAAGACATGATAGACAAGAGCAGGATTCATACCTGACTGGTGTTCAGAATGTTGTATTCTATGCTCTGTTAAAAAAGTACTGAAGATTACTTTTTAAAAATTCAAAGAATAAACGACTTACATGAAGGTTGATCCTATGACTGTGGCCTCATTCAACTATGTGATAATCACATGAAGGGGTTGTCCCAGACTTCAAACACAATGAGCTGAGCATCACCTCCATGGACTCATCCTGAATCCTTATTTTTTCTAAAACAGCACCCTTCGTCGGTTCTTTCTTATGGCAATCATTTCTCTAAGTTAGACCTCAATCATAGCCAGTATTAACTAGATAGGTAATCTAAAAAGAGTAGAAAAGAAAGAGTGGCTTTGTTATAAAACTATGTAAGGTCCTCATTGAGTCATCTGGATAAATCTTGAAACACATTTAGCTGCCAATTTTACAAACCTTTAATATATCAGCGCTCTAGTATATAACCTCATACACATGTAAATAGGATTAATTTTTTCATGTTTTGAATTGTTAACATTTAATGTTGACTCTGGGAGAGTTGTTGGCAAATTTTCAATGGTAAGAAACACATTATTGTCAACTTGAAATGTATTCTGTAATGGGGACACTCAAAAAAAGCTAGCTTTTCAATGTGTGCATAGTACTGGCAATATGCATATATATTATATGTAATCTAATTCTGAATTATTAGCTGCTCCCCATCTATGTATTTGAAAAACCTTTTCACAAAGGGAATTACCTAATATGTGGACTTTTACAATAAAAATGCTGCATTCTATTTGATGGTGGCATGTCAGTGGTCTGGCTGGACTTGTTTGTTGTAAAGATTGTGACTCCACTTTCTTGTAGCATTCCTCAATGCTGCCTTCCCTTTATGTGAGCTTTATTTGTGAGCAGTATGATTGTATTATGCAGTGATGTTCCTCACTTCGAAGAAATTAAGGGATATATTTGGGGTATGGAATGGAAATGGAAGGAAGAAATGTCACCAAGTAAGTAAAGCTTAAACCCCAAAACTTGTGGTGTGGTTAAGAACATGGACACTAGTGTCAGACATAATGGGGACTCCAACTCTACCATTTACCTGTTGTTTGACTATTGTCAATTCATCCTTTATAAGCCTCCATTTTACCAGCTAAAAGGTATAATTATGCCACCCCATGTAGTGGCACTCAGCAAGTGGTCAGAAGTGTCTTCCTTCACTTCTAGGGCCTCTAATATTCTGCTGCCATGATCCTCCCACCTTCAACAGATCAGCTTTTCTTAAAAAAATCCAGCAATACTCATATATGTCTTAATGTGATTCCACAGCATGAGGTTTCACTTTAAGGAGTATTTGTATTGCAAATATTCCATTAAACTATAGGTTGAAGATCTGAGACTCTCTTGTTGAGGAAATCTTACATATTAGTTACTTTTAAAGCCAAAAAGAACCTTTCTCTGTACCACCTAAATTTAAAAACATAGGGAGACATGCTCCAGTATCATATTTTATTGAAGTCCTTTGAAATTCTCAAAAGAAAGTGCCATAATCCTTTACAAGCACAGCTGCCCTAACATTCCTCTGCCTGTCATTCTCTTGGCTCTTCATGGCTGCCTGCATCCAATTTAAACATCTCTTTCTCACCTAGACATGTTTAAAAAAAAAATAGCTTTCACTTAGGTTTTGACTTCTGTCTAACCCAATGCCCTTATATTTAGCTGAGTGCATATTCATTGTATGGCCTTGGTCCCCCTTTTTAAGTCTCAATATTATCCTGACTAGTAGCAACAATTTTTGTCTGTGATGAAGGTCAAATTAAATTAACCAAATGACGCGGTCTTTGGGGATTATGTCAAAAATTGCTATCTCTATGCTTTGTCACTATGAATTTTTGTCAAATGTGTAGGAGAAAGGAAGAATGACCTAGACCAAAAGCTCTGCTGTATTTTTTAGTGCTGGTTAAATTGCCCAAAGGTCACAAAGCAAGTTGATGGCACACCTGGGAGAGGCATCTGACCATTGCTTTTTCTGTTGGGTCTTACAGTGTTCCAGGGTTTGGAAGTAAAATTCTGGAATACTTTTTCTGTTAATGTTTTAGGATCTGCCAAACTTGAAGATGCTTTCTCTCTTTGATCTTGTCCTCACTTTATTTTATTGCAAGGAGACAGAAATTTTAGAATACCCAGCAAAAGAGATTATAAATTTTTCATTTCTTTTATTCTCTACCTAAAGTAATGATCAATCCATAGTCAGTGTTACCTACTGCTTTTAGAATTCTGTTTGAAAAAAGAGATCTCCAGTTGAAAAATTCCAGACCCAGAGTTGGCCTTTGCCCCTTGGGGTTTGAGATAATAGACAACAAAAGGGTTTCCCATGACTAGTCTCTACACGCTCATTATTTCTACTATACCAAGAAAGTGGTAGGATTTATTATTACTTGTTCTGACCAAATCATAGACCAATTGTAAATTCACTTGTAACTTTCTTCTGCCATATTTGGGATATAAATAAGGGTTTTCCCTTATTATTTGTATAACAAAATGGCAAAGAAGAGGTTTTTGTTCCGGTTTACCTAGGTTCAGATCCAGGCCCTGTCAAGACCTATTATACCTGAGAATGGGAATAATAATGGTTTATAACTCAGTTTTATTATAAGGAGTAACTGTGTTAATACCAAAGAAAGAGTGGATATTAATAATTTTCCTTAGCACATATATGAAAGGTCAGAAAAGAAAAGTCACAGGGTCATAATTTCCCTTGCTTAAGAATAATGATTATCAGGACACCTGGGTGGCTCAGTCAGTTAAGCATCTGACTTTGGCTCAGGTCATAACCCCAGGGTCCTGGCACTGAGTCCTGCATCAGGCTCCCTGTTCAGCAGGGGAGCCTACTTCTTCCTCTGCCCGCTGCTACCCCTACTTGTGCTCTCTCTGTCTGACAAATAAATAATGTTTTTAAAAAAGAATAATAATTATAATTTATGAAGTGAATTACTATATATTCCCACTTTCTGGGAATAAACAAATAATAAATATATTTTTAAAGATCTCATCTATTTATTTATTTGACAGAGAGAAAGAGAGGGAGAGCACAAACAGGGGAGGGGCAGGCAGAGAGGGAGAGAGAAGCTGACTTTCTGCTGAACAGAGCCCAACATGGGGCTCGAACCCAGGACCCTGGGATCATGACCTGAGCCTAAGGCAGATGTTTAAGTGACTGCCACCCAGGCATCCCTAAACAATAAATATATTTACTGATATATGCTTGTTTCATGTACATAAAGAAAATTACAGAGGCAAGTATTGGTGAGTAACTATTTCCAATTGGAACAGTATCATTTAAATTGCCATAGATGATACATATAAAGATATACATGTAGATATCTTTTAAAAACTGAAAAATAATTTTTGTTTAAAAATATGGAAATGCTTAATTGGACTGCTAAATAAACTAAGTGACATTATCAATAGCTGTATAGTTACATTTTAATATAGTATGTTTTTCCAACATAACTAAGGTAATAAATTATTTTGTAGCTAAATTTATAAGATCCTTAATGAAATGAACAGGACTCCCATTCATAATTGAGGGCCCTTGCCATAAAAAAGAAAAAAAATGTCAGGGCCAGGGATAGAAAATTCAAATCACATCTGGGGATTTTTTTTTTTTTTAAGATTTATTTATTTAATTTAGAAAGAGAAAGAGAGAGAGGGAGGGAGAGAACTTGATGGGGAGGGGCAGTGGGAGAGGGAGAAAGAATCTTAAGTAGACTCTGCACTGAGAGCAGAGCCCTAAGCAGGACTCAATCTCACAAGCCTGGAATCACTACCTAAGCCAAAACCAAGAGTCTAATGGTTAACTGACTGTGCCACCCAGGTCCACATCTGAGGGTTTTCCTGACTATTCCAATTTTGTTCCCTCCTAACTCATCTTAATTCTATTACTCTGCTAATGTTATTATTACCATCTAACATTCAGACTCTCTTAAACTGTGTCATTTCTCCACACAGTTGTCTGGATTCATTTGTCTATTTCCTTCTTGAGTCTTTTCCAAAATAGTGCCATAATACTAGAATGCCTTTCTCTGCTCACACAATGAACAGTTGCTAATTAAAAATTCTACCTAGTCCATGAAGCCTTTCCAATCTGACTAAAGTGTGATAGGCTATTTTGTTTCTTGTAGTACTTAATGGGATTGTTGAGTAGCCTAATCCTAATGTTCAGCTCAGCTAACTACTTACGTTTATTCAATCCTCTTAGTAAACAAATTTTTTATGAAAAATTCTGTGACAAGAACCTGATACAAATAATTCAGCACCATTTACATCTCAACTCAGGTTGTTTATCTTCTATCTCCCTGCCTTTTAGTTTTTTCTCTTACTTGTATTTTTTTATGGGTCCCTCATCAAAGAAGTTTTGATTAAGCATCTATAAAATCAATTTAATATAAAGCTTTCAGTAAACACATATCAAGAGCCTCGCAAAGGGGACTGTGAGTATAGGAAGAAATAAATTTTAAGGCATTCTCTGCTTCAAAATGCCCATAGTATGATAGGGGAATCAGATAAGAATACAAGTAACTATAATGGAGCTGCACTAAATAGTTACAGGTAGAAGAAATTGTTATTCTAACTGGGTGAAAACTAGAAAAGATTTTCTCTGTAATACAAAGCATTCCACCATACGTGAGGAGGACCCATTACTGTTTTAAAACTTTCTGAACACTAATGAAAATGTTTTAGAAATTCTGAAAAATATGAATAACTGCAAAAGAAATACCCTTTATCTACTAGCAAGGTTAACCACTAAAAGCATCATTTATCTTTTTCTTTATAAAGTGAGATAGATAGATAATAGAGGTATAAACATGATATGGATATAGGTAATGGATACAGATCTGTTTTATAAATAGCCTGATATTTTCACACAGTCATACATTTATGTATGTACATATGTAACAAACATTTTCTGACATTCTGTTATATCATACAGCTGTACCATAATTTAGCCAGTTCCTATTTGAAAAATTTACATTGTCTCTTATTTTTATTGTTACAAATAATGATACAATGAATATCTCTATTTACCTCAGGCACCATGTATATCTCCCACTATTTAAATAGAATAATTCTCTAGAAGTGGTTTACTACATAAAATAAATGCATTTAATAGGGTCTTGGCACAAATAGATGGTACACTCAAAGGGAATAAATGAAGAAAAATTAATGAAGGGGTTATTCACAAAGATTCAGGCAATATTAAGGTTCATCAATGAAAGGAGTGTGTAGTACCATGGAAAAACCATTTTTATCTGCTTTAGTTTCCTATTGCCACTGTACCAAATTACCACAAATTCATTTATTTAGAACAACACAAATTCATGACCATACCTCAAAGCCAGTAGTCTCACTGGCTAAACTAAAGATTTTCTCTGGGCTAAGTTTCTTTTGGAGACTTTAAGGGAGAATCTGTTCTCTGCTTTTTCCAGGTTCTAGAAGATTCCTTTATTCCTTGGCCAGTGGCCCTTTCCCACCTTCAAAGTCAGCGATTAAATCACTCCAACCTCTGCTTCCTGCATGATACCTCTAGTTCTGACTCCTGCCTTCCCACTTATAAGGATATTCTGACTACACTACGCCCACCTATATAATCCAGGATATCCTCTCATCTCCAGACTCTAAACCTAATCACATTGTCAAAGTTCTTCGATGTACTTCAAAGTCCTTTGAAGTAAGGCATCATATTCACAAGTTCCAGGGATTAGAACATAAACATCTTTGGGGTGTCATTATTCTGCCACTTTAGTCCTGAAAGTGCAAGAGGAAGGAGTATTGGAACATAGAAAATGCCATAGAATGGAAGCCGCCCAACAGGATCTGTGATTTTAGACAGATGATACAGCCACCGCCAAACAGTGACCAGGCAGGGAGGGAGGGTGGGAACAAACACCCAGAATTCTCTCCTCTCTTACCTAAAGCATCCCACTGGTCAAACTAAATGGAAACAAGAGGGCAAGGAAACCCAGACAGTGTGGCTTAGAGAGATTAGCCTCATGGGTTATACCTCAAGATAAGGAAGGCTAGAGAACGGGTCTAGAGAAAAAGAAGTTATCCAGCAAATCTCCAAAAATTAATGCATGTAGTGCATGACAAAGCCTCTTTTTTTTGCATCACAGTCATCAAAACTCTGATTATAAAGGTTAAATTTAGGTCTTTTCAATTGATACCTAATCTATGAAAAAAAAGTAGACTCTAAAGGGAATCACATTGGAGTACTAAAAACTGATGTGTTTTACACTGTGTATTCTGTTCACCATGGACAACTTTCCAGTTGGCTTTATAACAGTTAAGGAAGTGGATTTCAGGAAACTGCTTTTGGGGAGTTAATGTGGGCTAATAGCTATGGCCCTCTGGTGAGCCCGATGGCAAATGTCCAAATCAGTAAGAGATTTATAGGGTAAAGCAGCCTAGAGCTATTTTAACAAAATGTGGACCTTCTGAGGCAATAATTATCATCTGCTATTGCTCACTTTAAAAAGAGACATGGCTTCTGAGTTAGGGGTACCCCAAGGGTACAATTCTATATTGGATTGAAGCTAAAATTAGCAAATCCAGAGTCCTATTTCTGTAAATAAAATGACTACAGGGACAAGTGAGACTTTATTGGATACAATTTAACTTAAAGTGACTACAAATAAAACCACATGGAAAATGGATCAATTTATAGACTCTCTGAACCCAGTGTCCAACAGGGTACAAGACTACAACTTCCTTAGTGAACAGTGCTCTGGCTCTCTTGAAAATGAGAAGGAACTGAATCCTCATGAAGGCCAGATTTGAACCTTGCTGTATAGTAGTGCCATTAAATTTCATACTTAAATTTAGTTTTCTCTTTTAAGCCTCTATTGACTCTGTCTCTGCTCTTTTAATCTTTTACTTTTTTCCCCCCAAACACTTGATGCCTTTGTAAAGTAATGCAGACAGGATTCGATTCAATACATATGTTGAGTACTTGCCATCCACCAAGCACTGCACTGTGCTTTGGAGATACCATGGTGAAAACTATTGGCAAGGGTTTGTCCTTATAGAGTTTACACTGTATTGCCAAACAAACAAGCAAACAAAACCACTTTATATTTGAAATTCAGTAAGTGTTGAGAATTATTAATGTAAAAGGAAAGAGCTAATCAAAAAATCCCCATATATATATGGGGAGGAGGACTTAAGTTAGTTTCTTTCATTAATTTTAATATACAGTTGACCACTGAAAATTCAGGGGTTTAGGTACTGACTCTCTGTGCAGATAAAAATAAACATATAACTTTGGACCCCCTCAGAATTTAACTATCAATAGCCTACTAATGTTGAATAAGTCTTACAGATAATGTAAACATTAATATATTTTGCATACATATTTTATTTTGTATTTTTACTAGAAAAAAAGCTAGAAAAATGTTCTTTTAAAAATCGTAAGACACCATTTACAGAACTGTAGCAAAAAAATCTGTGTATAAGTGGACGTGAACAGAACCAACTTGTGTCACACAAATTTCAACTGTATTTATATCTTTTCTGTCTATATCTATTTGTATTTATAACATATAGACAGAAATTAAGACTAGAAGGTGGTGGATCATTGGGTTTCCCCAGGATAATATATTTTTCATTTAAAAATCCCCACTAGAATATAATTATTCAGGACACTTGTTAACAACATTGTGAAAGTCTATTTCAAGAGAGACTATTGCAGTGGGGGCTGTGCAGTGGGGGAAAAGATTGGGTTCAACCATAAATACAAGGACAAGTGGGAATTTATGGCCATGGAGTACAGTAGGGCTCAGTGGATGGAAAATTACAAAAAGGACACATCAAGGCTTAGAGGAATTTTTTCCTAGACTGACTCAACAGGATTCTTTTGAAACTGGGCACTGCAAAGATGAATACCCAAGTCCAAAACTTGAGCCTATTTGAGATAAAGGGCTCAGAGAAGCTGGACCAAAGTTTGGTTAAGGAGAGAATCTTTATTAGTACCTAATAGAGTAGTAAATCAGTTTTTCTTTCAAAATTGTCATTTCTGTCATTTATATGAAGTTTCATAGCCAACATGCATTTCTTTTGATATGTGTTGGTTTTTAAGCACAGTGACATTACCTAGCAACTAAACAGTAGGGAATCTTAGAGTGCTCTGAAGGATGTTTTATATTTAACTATTGACTTCCAGTGCTCACTTTGGCAGCACATATACTAAAACTGGAATGATACAGAGAAGATTAGTAGATTAGCATGGTCCCTATGCAAGGATTACACACAAATTTGTTAAACATTCCATATTTTTATGATTTCTCTCATAGGTGGAATTTAAGAAACCAAATAGATAATCATTAGAGGAAGAAAGGGAGAGGCAAACCAAGAAGCAGAATGTTAACTACAGAGAACAAATTGATGGTTGTTAGGGTCTGTGATCAAAGGAGCGAGGCTGATACAAAGCGAAGGTCAAGCAAAGCTTTATTCCGCGCCAAGCATCGAGAATCAAACCGACTGGTTGGGGCTGCCTCTTACAGAGAGAGCAACCCCTCCCAGCCTTACAGACTAACTTTTATAGGACAAAGGCCATGTGGTTGAGCCTGGCCGCACACAGGTGGCCACTGAGATTGTAACACACAGAGAAAGTTGCACAGTCATGCTAGGTCACACACGGGTGGCCAGTTGAATTGCAGTTTACCCTATAGTAGATATTTGACCTAGCCTATCACCTTGGTCAGAACTGGCACCCAAAAGGCACCCAAAAGGTGGGGCCCACACTCCTTGGTAGCTAGGGAGACAGTATGTGCACTCCAAAGATTGGATGTCTCCACCTGGCCCAACTCATCCCTGCATTCAGGCTCTGTTATCTCCACCTAACCTGACCCACCCTTGTATTTGGGCTCTGTTATCAGGGACTGGTCCACCATATTTTACTGGTTTCCTGGACTTGCTTTTAAGTAAGTCCCCTGGGTGGGGGGTGTACAGGGTCAGTTTAAGTTTTACTGCATAAACAACAAAATGGCTGTTCAACCAAGATGGAGCCACCCTGGCTAAATAGGCTCTTACAATGGTTACTGGAGAGGAAGTGAGTGCAGCATGGATTAATTGGATGATGGGTATTAAGGCGAGAATTTGTTGTGATGAACACCAGGTATTGTATGTAAGTGTTGACTCACTAAATTGTACACCTGAAACTAATATTACACTGTATGTGAGGCCACTAGAATTTAAATGAAAACTAGAAAAAAAATGAATAAACACAAAAATATATTATTCACCTCCCTAGTTTGGCAGTAGGGAATTGGCACTATTTATTAAAGCAAAAAAATTCCTTCTACTGCCATGAAAGTTATGGTTTTCAGGCTTGCAATGAGTTATGCTAAAAAATTATTTTACATTACAAACCAATGCACATGGTCCACATATAAAATAATGCCAAAAAGGTATTAAATTGGAAATTTACTATGCAAGTGAAAACCATTAATTCAGAAGTAAAGATCTGGTAGCAAAATCCTTACCCCTCCCAAATTACAAAATGTATACATGATGTGGCCTTCCTTGTAAAGCTATAAACATCTTAAAAGTGGGGGCTACAGTTTTTACCTCCAAATTTTTATTAAAGCATAAAGAAGCCCTCACCCATAATAGGTAGTTGAGAGATAAAGGAGAATTTTCAAAATAAAACCTGTAAAATGAATGCCACTCACTATGATTTGTGAAATTTTCATTTAAAATACCCATATATGTACATATGTGTATATTTTTATTTTTGAAAGAGATTAGTCAGAGCACTATTTTTTTAAATAGATTTGTTTATTTATTAGAGAGAGAGAGCATGCACACATAGAAGCATGGGAAGTGGGAGAGGGAGAAGCAGACTTCCTGCTGAGCAGGAACCCTGCATGAGGCTCAAACCCAGGACCCTGAGTTCACCCAAGCCAAAAGCAGACGTTTAACTGACTGAGCCACCCAAGCACCCCTCAGAGCTTATGTCCTGAAACCACTCAAATGCCTATCAACTACAGAATGAGTAAAAAAAGCTGTAGATATACACAACAGCATATTCTACACTACATAATTTATGACAACCAGATCAATTACAAATAACAACATAAATGAATCCATATGTATAATATAGAGCAAAATGCCAAACTCAAAAGAGAATATTTTGAGTTTCACTTATATAAATTTCTAAAAAGAATTCAAACTAATCTATGGTAATGAAGGAAAATTCTTATGGGGATGGGAAAGGAGACGATTCCTGAGCACAAGAGAGGCTTCTGGGAATGGATAATACAATTTTCTGCTCTGTATTCTGGGTACATGGATAGGTCATTTTGTGAAAATTACTTGATCAGTGTCCTTTTCAGTTTATGTAGTTATTTTAGGAAAGACTCAAATATACTTAAAGGGATATAATTACATATATACATTTTCTATGTTCATTTATATCTATAGATATTAATATACCATCAAAATAAAATGTAACTTTTGGATTTTAAGCCAGAGGCACAATATTAAGACTCTTCAAAGAAAATCAAATCAGTTTTATTCTAACTCTGTTTTTGCAACTAACTAGCATTGTGACCTCAAGGAAAAGAAAAAAAGACTCAGAATATTCTCAAGAGAAATTTGGACCACATTAATTCCAGGTTTACTTTCTATAACTTATATAAGATGTGAGTAGAATTTCACATAACATCCCAAGTATAAACACTGCCTTTAAAAAAAAAAAAAAACAAGAAGAAGGGAATGGATAAACTTTCTGGAGTATCAGTAGACCCATTGTTATGTTTATTTAAGTTTATATTGGTTAGATTACTAAATGCATTTTTTAAGTGCATGAGAAGTTCTAACTATGTAATTGCAAGTAGAAAAACTTACATGTTAATAGTTAGAAAATATTCCGTAAGATGTATGAACAGAATAATCCATTTGTTGTGGAAAATATACCTATATGTATATCTGTACTCACACAGTAGCCTTCATTTCTTAATTTAAGAGAATCGGGTATGTCTGTGTGGCTTGGTTAAGTGCTTGACTCATGATTTTGGCTCTGGGCATGATCTCAGGGTCCTGAGATTGAGTCTTGCCTCAAGGCTCATTGGGCTTCACACTGGGCATGGAGTCTGCTTCCTTCTCCCTTTGTCACTCCCCCCCAGCTCATGTATATATGCATGAGGCATGTGCATTCTATCTTAAAAAAAAAAAAAAAAAAAGGAGAGAATCATGAACCCTCACCAAATGAAATTCTTTTTTTAAAAAAAATTTTTAAAAATTGGAGTAAGTATACATAACCTTTGTCACTTTACTTTATTACTCTAAGTAATCTTTACCCCAAATGTGGGATTTGAACTCATGACCCTGAGATCAGGAGTCATCCTGACTGATCCAGCCAAGCATCACCAAATGAGGAAATTCTAAATGCTATTTTCCCTCATACGTGCTATATACATTTGCTGACAGAGAACTAGGTACATAATAATTAATTGCCTTTTGACATGTGACCTGAAATTTTCTCTATTCACTGTTCTAGTAGCTATGGGTCCATGTCCTCTGACCAGAGTCACTCGACCCTCTAGCTGTGCCGAGATCTCAGATGCTTTGAAAGCCAGCTCCCGAAGTGTTATCCAATAAGAATCAAGTGCTTTGCCACCCATCTAAGAAGAGCTACGAAGTCACTAATTTTAAAGGAAATCACAACCAGCAATTTCTCTGGGATCCTAACTCTTGGCCCCCAAAATAAATTTTTAGTATGTACTGTAGTGTATTTTAAGCCAGAAAATCCTAAAATCCTAAAGATAACTTCCAAATTTGGTAGATAGAATATATAATTATGAAATGATGGATGGATAGGTAGATGATAGATATAAGAAAAAAATGCTAATAAAATCACCCTCTGAGTTTTCTAAAATCCTTAGCTGTGCACATGAGTTAATAATCAGGAAAGGGATATGTTATTAAACTAGAAAATTGCTATGATAAAAATCAGAACTTTAAGAATACATTATATGTGGTCAGGGTAAGAAAGAGCTTTCCTAGAGAACAAGAAATTCTACCTAAAAAATCCCTACCAGGAATGCACAGGACAGTGGTACATAGACAATAAACCAGAACAAAAAACAAATAAACAAAAAATATTTTTAAAATGCTAAATGTTCTAAAGAACAGAAATAGAGTGCACCCACTTTCCACTGTTGTTTAAACACATTCCCACAGTCCTTTCCTCAAAGCCCTTCCTGTTCAGATGGCATTTCAGAAAGCTATTTGAAGACTCAGCTTCTTCCACATCCACCCCTCCCTTTCAATTCCATTTTTTTTTTTTTTAATACAGAAAATGCTCATAGGAAGCACCAGAATAATAGCTCTGGATACTGGAATTCTCTTTATACTTCTGTCATTAGTGGAGCTCAGGTGGCAACAGTCGATCTATGTTCCACCATCCCACAGTGTGTTTTTAAATATTTCTGAAGTGGCAGGGCCCAAAAATTGGGTCATTGTTCAGTTAGTCACAGTCACTCCACTATGAGGCTGATGAAAGAACATTGCAACATTCCACTTCCCTAATGTGAACTGGTTAAGGATGATTAAATAGTGTGCTTTGCTCTCCACAGTACCCACAGAGATAACGTGATGTGTTTGAAGAAGATACTGTGGAAGGTACATATTGGTTTTTTAAATATTCTAGAATCTCACAGCTTACGAGGACCTTAAGGATCATCTGCTTCACTCAGTAAGACCTTTGTTTAATTACTCATTCATTCAAAACATTAATCATTTGCTAAGAGCTAGAATTAATGCTCTATACTGAGGACAGAACAATAAACGAATCACAGAAATTTGCTTCCTTGTTAAATTTATATATATAAATCCACACACACACACACACACACACACACACACATATGTAACTTATTTATATATAAACCTATATAATAAATATTTTTGAGTATCTACTATGTGCCAGATACTGGGAGGCATTAAGTCTAGAACAGTAAACAAGGCTGAAGCAATTGCTATGGAGAGTCATATTAATCACCCATATCCAGTGTGTAATGGTTCTACCCTCAATTGCCAGCTCCTAAATTTCTTTGATTGAGGGCTTTCGGATCAGTGGAATTAATTCTGTTGTCTACACAACAAGCTAGAAGTGTCAGGGAGTTAATATTCGCTCCTCCACTCACCTGCCATTCCCTTAGATGCCTTTAACAACTATCTGGCAGGAGTTGGTGGTCAGGGTGATTAACCACTCTGGGTTGTCTAGGATTGAGGGGTAGTCAGTGTTACCACTTCACATTCAGGGCAACTATGAAAGTATGTAAATACACAAACTCTCTCCTAGGTTGGGATAACTCTGAGATACAGATTTTACAATGGCTCCCAGAGGACCTCAGATTATTAAGCTCCACTAACCTACAATGGTAATGCACTTGAGCTTTTCATTGTCTACCTTCCCTTCCCTCTCTCACTTCTTTACTTCGCCTCCAGTGTGTCCAGAGATCACCTCCAAAATTTGTACTTGATTCCTTCCCTCAGACTCTGCTTCTGGGGGAAACTAAACTAAACTACTGTCCTGATGCCACCATTGAAGGGATGTAAAGTTCAGTGACAGAGTCAGGTAAGAAAATGACTAATGATAAGGCAGTGTGATGAATTCTATAAGGAAACAACCATGCACTCTGGGAGAATGTAGTAGGATCTTGGTAGGAGAGAGAAGGTTTACAAGAGAAAGCTCCATCAAAGTTGAATTGTGAAAGGCCGACTGAATGGGGGAAGAAGGATATAGTTTTTAAGCGGGAGAAAAAAATCTGCTAAAATTTTAGAATTGAAATGAAGCACAGCCTGCTTGGGTTGGCGTTGAGAATAAAGTGAGTAGTTTGGATGGAAGAAGCCATAGATGTAAGGAGATGTTAGTTCTCTAATGACCTTGCATTGCCCTGGTAAGGAGTTTATCCTGAGGGCAGTGTAATGGCAGTGACAGGCTTCAAGTAGGCAAGGAAGTGACATGATCGGATTTGACTTCAGAAAATCATTCAGACTTCCTTGTGAAAAATAGATTGGAGGAGTCATGACCTAAAGCAGGGACACCAGTTAGGAAGCTACTCTCCTGATTCAGGAGAGCGGTAATTGTGTTTTAAACAGTGAGGAGAGGTAGATAGAAATTCCTACATTTTTAAGATATTAAGAAAACAGAAGTTATAAAATTTGTTATTTATTAGAGATGCTCTATAAGCCAAAAAGTCCAGTTTCTTGCTTGTATGAATTGATGGAGAAGTGGAAAATCATTGTGATAGTAAGCCAAATGGAAGATTTCAGGTTAGAACCTGCTGGATTTGAGATTTTGTAGAGAATCTCTTACATATTTAACCTTATGGTATAAAAAATGATTAGCAGTGTGGGATTAAGAATTAAACACACCTGGATTCTAGGATTCTAGTTGTACATGTTGAATAATTTACTAAATAACTCTAAGCCTCAGTTTGCTCATCTTTAAATAGGGACATTATTTTAAACCTACTTTATAAGGCTGTGAAAATTCATGAGATGGGTTTAATGGAGACCCTGATTTGCGGTTATTTCTCAATTATTATGATTTCTATATTTAGTGGCAGTATTACCATCCAGGTTGTGATTTGCAATAGATACTCAGATATTTAGATTGGAGTCAAAGAGAGAGATACAGACTGGAAATATTGTCTACATTATTAGAAAACCGTACATGAAGATCAGGAACTGGACAGGATTACTGAGGGATGACATTCAGAATAAAAAAAGAAAAAAAAAAAGTGGATATAGGGGCGCCTGGGTGGCTCAGTGGGTTAAAGCCTCTGCCTTCAGCTCAGGTCATGATCCCAGACACCTGGGAGATCGAGCCCCGCATCGGGCTCTCTGCTCAACAGGGAGCCTGCTTCCCCCCTCTCTCCGTCTCTGCCTGCCTCTCTGCCCACTTGTGGTCTGTCAAATAAATAAATAAAATCTAAAAAAAAAAAAAGTGGATATAAATATGAGGAAAACAAAAGGAAAATCCAATAAAAAAGGCTCAGAAGGACTCAGCAAGAAGTGTGCCGTGTCACAGCACCCACCTCCTCTGAAATAGAGTGCAATGCAAGGAGAGGGTAATGAACAGATCAAGTTCCACACAAAGTTTACCTAAACCTGGGACTGGGAAGTTTCCATTGAATTTAGTAGCAAAGAAGTCAATGGTGATTTTATCTACAACAGTCTCAGCTGAGTAGAGGTGGCAGAAGTCAGATTGTAGTTGTCTAAAGCACAAATAGAAGGTGAAAGAATGGAGACAGCAATTGCAGACAACTCCTTTAAGACACTTGGTTGTGAATGGAGGGAGAGAGATAAGAAAAAGCTCCAGGGGGTCTAAAAGAGGAGAAGAGAAGTTTTTATCTTTTAAAGATGGGAGAGAATATTACATGTTTAAATACTGTTGGAAAGGAGTCATAAAGAAAAAGTAGAAGACAAAGAAAATAAATTATATCACTAATGATCCAGACTTTTTTGTTTGTTTGTTTATTTGACAGATAGAGATTACAAGGAGGCAGATAGGCAGTTGGAGAAAGAGGGGGGAGAGAGGGGGGGAAGCAGGCTCCCTGCCAAGCAGAGAGCTGGATGCGGGGCTTGATCCCAGGACCCTGAGATCGTGACCTGAGCTGAAGGCAGAGGCTTAACCCACTGAGCCACCCAGGCACCCCATGATCCAGACTCTTAATGAGACTAACTGCAATGGGATCCATAGGTGAAGAAAAAACATCTTTAATATCATGACGAAAGGAGCAAAAGATTGGTGCAGATGTGGTGAGATGTGAAGGTGGTCCATCATGAAGACTATAATGTGCCTGATAGACCAAAAGGTCTAGGGAGGGGTAAATCCTGACGGAGATGGTTATAGCGAAAGGTCACAGAATACATCTAAATTATACAGATTACCAGATACCAGTCCAGATCTGTAAAATCAGAATCTTTGAATATCAGGCCCAAGATTATAATCTTCTAAGTAATTAGTATGAAAAAGAAGAAGATCCAATTTATGAAGCATTTGAGAAGCAATGACCTAGTTGGCATTAAAGAATAGGTGTTACACACACACACACACACACACACACACACCTAATGCCTTTATAAAGGCATTAATCCCATTCATAAGGACTCCATCCTCATGATCTAGCCACCTCCCAAATGTCCCATTTATAATTACCATCACATTTGGGATTAGGTTTCAACATATGAACTTTGGAGGGGCACAAACACTAGGGATAGCAGTCAGTCATCGACCTCTCAGCTAGAATTCCACCAAGGGTGAAATTTTAACAGAGAAAGCCCCATTTCTTGCTCTACAAGTAGCTCTGAGATATCTAAGTTGTTCTCAGTCTCTTATGAGGGCTCTGTTAGTCACTGGATAGTAATTACGTGATGTTAGTTTGCAAACAAGGAAGTTCTACACCAGAGGTCACTGGTGCAGACGTTAATGGACAACCTAGAATATTAATGAAGAGATTTCAGGGATTCTATAAATCCTCTGAACTGATGTGTATTTTTTTTCCAACTCAGATAAATCAAAGAAGAACCTGCTTGCAGTGTATATAATCAGAAAGAAATGCTGGGTAGTTGTGTTCATCCTATTCCTATTCTTAGATTTCCTATCTACTAACATTTGTCTCCAAAGTGGCTACATCAATTCAGGCTCCCACCAGAAAAATATGAGAGAAAAGTGTTTTTCTTATTCCTGCTGATACATATTACTTTAAGACTTTTAATACTTTTTCTAATCTTCTAGGTGTGAAATTGTGCTGCCATGCTTTAAACTGCATTTTTCATGTTCATGAGGTTCAGTATTTCTCCTTACCTATGTGATCATTCACATTTCTTTTGTAAATTGACTATTCATATCCCCTGTATATTTTTCACCCTTTACCTCTTTCATTCTTTCTGTTTTCTTTTTCAGTCTTACTCATTTGTCAGTGTTTATTTTGCGGTGATGATATTTAGCCTCTGTTGTCGATGCACAGATGTTGTATTTACCTTCTTTCAGTTTACCCACTGTTTTTTAAACTTCATGATTACTAAAGCATACAGAAGTTTTTAATTCATAATTGTTGTTTATGTACTTTTCCTTCAAAAAGTTTTCCTTAAACAGTAGTTAAAAACCACATTTGTGTATCTTATTGTAATACTTTTATACTTTTCTTTTTACTTTAAAGTGATTATTCTAGTTGGAGTTTAACTTCCTATGATTTAAAGTAGGACCCAAGTTATTTCATATGCTTAAAATTAACCCAACAAAAATGATTGCCTAATCAGTTATTTGTCGCATTAAAGTGCCTGCTACTTCTGCCATAAAGTAATCTATCATCTACCCATCTATCTACCATCTGATCTTTCCAGAAATCTCTATTCTGATCCATTTATTGTAGTATTGCAACATAATATAATTTTGTAAAGGACCTGTAAAATTTTATATGATATATAATGTATGTACTGCTGCATTTTTTAATATAAGATTGGATATATATATATCATATACACATGATATATATATAAGATTGGAGATATATATATGAGATATCTCATATATATATATTTGATAACCTAATTTTAATTGTAACAGATATATATATATGTATATGTAACAGATATATATATGTATATACGTATACATATATATATGTGTGTGTGTGTGTGTGTATATATATATATATATATATATATATATATGAGATAACCTAAGTGAAAGCAACCTTAAATAAACTGATTATTATAAGCCTGGTATATCCATGTCATAGATTACCATGGAGCAGCTGAAATAGTGAAACAGATCTAAGCTCATTGATATATAAAAAAATTTTTAAAAATCCATAAAATATTGCTAAGTGAGGAAAGCACATTGCAAAATTATATAGACATGCAGATTTAGTCACCAAGTTGCATTTGGTGTTTGTATTCCTTATGTAAAAAAAGCATACATATAAGAGCCATATATATACAGATACATAATAAATTTAAATTTTAAAACATGGAAGTGTTTACACAAATTCTTGAGAATGCTGATCTCAGCACTATATGTCATCTTTGAGGTATGAGGAAGAAAGTATGAGGTATGAGGAAGGGCAAATGAGAGCGGAATAAAGGAAAGAGGGCGGAAGGACGGGAGGGCTGAGAGATGGGTGTGAGGAAGGAGGTTCAGTGAGAAGAGGAATGCTCACTTTGTTCTTTCTACTAGTACATGTGCCTTTAGTAGTATACAACAAGCATGATTTATTTGTACCATAAGGAAGACAGGAACCATCTATATAATCAGATGGGTATATCTCAATTTTCATAATCACACACATGGCTGTAACTATTATCAAGTAAAAACCAAGAAAGATGAGTTCTCCTCTTACGTTAATAGAATACATGCTGATGCATTGACTGCATTAATTTTGGATGACTGTACTGAAAGGCAATGGAGATGTTACTTAAGCTGGTGTGATCAGAATGTCCTCTTTGATGAGGTGACATCTGAGTAAAAACCTTTATTGAGTGGGAGTGAGGGTCTTGCAGTAAATCCATGGGAAGAGTGTTAAGAGCAGAGGGAGCAGAAAGAGCAAGATCTATGACTTTGGCTACTCCAGGTGCAGTATGGCTGAGGACAGTAGGCAAAGTAGGGAGGGAACCATTAGTTATATGAGGAAGGGACTTGAACCTATTAGGATTTTGGACCTTAATCTTTTGTTGACACATTTGGACAAGTATGATGGGATGGGGAAAAAAGATAATAAAAATATTTAAGACACTGGTAGGAAATTCAACAGGCATAAAATGGGAGACTAAAATATGAGAACAAGTAACTCATAGAGGCAGGTGGTATGGAGCCACCAACTTTGATTGGTAGCCTATAAAAGACCAGCCACTCAAAAGAACCAGCCGTTTGTCTATACTCTCATTTACCTCACTCCTGTGGTTATAAGGATTTCAATATTCTGTCCAGCCTTCTTTTCTCTCCCTAAGCTTTCTTGAGTTTACTGCTGATTATTCTAGGACTACCTACTAAATCTAGTATCTTTCTATCCTCCAACATAAGAGATTCCACTGTTGATAAAAACTGCCCAACTATTGGTAACTACAACATCCATTTTGTGAATGAGGAAATTGGGAGACTCAGAAGGGGAAAATTAGTATGTCTAAGATCATTCAGGGACATACACATTTTCCACAGAGTATCCCAAGCAGCTAGGAAAAATAGTCCATCCTGTGACATGACTTTAAGCAGGGGTCTTAGTTCTTATTTAGACCAATGACTTCTCTCTTATTCCTGGGTCATTTGTTAATTCTAAATCCTAGATTAAAATGATAGATAACTCTGGTCCCCATTCTCCTCTTGCTGTGTAGCTATTGTTTACTCTTTATTTATGTCACCTATAGATTTTTTATTTCTTTTAATTCTGACTTTGCCTCCAAAATAATTTATGTTATTCAGAATTTCAAGATGTTTGTAGCTATGACCAGGTCAGAATTAGAAGTCAGTGGGTTTGTATAATTGAAAAATAGTACGTTCTCATATACATGGGACATAAAAATCTAGGTTCATTTGCAATGTTACAATGTTAAAATCAAATTATAAGTAAGCATACAAGGACAACACAGGCTTTTTGTTTGTTTTTTGTTTTAAACTAGTGCTACAAAGACCAGTTATTTTATTGTTAGTGTAACACTGTTATGATATCCTTTCTTCTCAATTTATCTTTATAATAGAGAATCTTACCAAAATTATTGAGAATATCTGAATTTTCTCCTAGCATATTATCTATTTATTTTTTGCTGGTTTTAAACTAATAGTCCCCAGTTTTTTGTATCAAACTCTTGGCCCATGTTTCTTGTTGAAAACATAATTTTAAGTTATTGTACTTTAATTTTAAATTGACATTAAGATCACAAGAGACAGAACTTTTAGTAATGTTTCTATGTAATTTCATGTTGAAAACTATTTTAAAGTCGTACCCCTTCTTTCCCTTTCCCCTTCAATTAATGTACATTAATAGAATTTATATATTTTTGTATTTACTTTTCAACCTATAATTCATCTATCCATCACTATCTTAATCCATACTCATTTTCAGGGGTAAAATTTCTAAACAGGGAAATGCACAAATCATGAGTATGCCATTATATCACAAATGCATACACTTGTGTAATGCAAACCAATTTCAAGAGATACAACATTATCACCCCTAGAGAGTTCCCTCATGTCCCTGCCCAGGGAATTCTATCCATCATCTCCCCAGAGACAATCACTTTGGTGACTTTTTTCACCATAGTTGAGTTCCACCACTACTAGAATATTATATAAAAGGAAATATGCAATGTATATTATTTTGTGTAAGGCTTCTGTCACTTGGATAATGTTTCTAAGATTCATCCATGTTATTGTATACATTAGTTATTCCTTTATATTTCTGAATAGTACCCTCTTATAAAAATATACCTAAGTTTGTTAATCTACTTTTTGATGAAAAGTTAATTTTTTTTCTAGTTTAAGTCTTCTACAAATAAGGTATATGTGAACACTGTCTTTCAAATCACTTGTGGGCATATGCTTTCATACATCTTGGGTATATTTCTAGTAGTGGAATTGCTAGGTCGTAGGGTAGATATATGTTTAATTTTACAAAAAAAACCCCAAAAAACAGAAGTATTCCAAATATGTTATAAGACTTAACAGTTCCATAAAAAAAGTATGAGGATTCTAGTTGTTCTGTATCCATAAAACATTTGTTGTCCTTTAATATTAGCCATTCTAGTGAATGCATCTCCTTGTGGTTCTTTTGTTTATTTTTCCCAAAACTGAATGGAATTGGAACTTCCAGGAAGATATGGCAAGATTACTTTGGGATTTTGCATACAACCTGCAAGAAACCACCTACTTCAGAAGACTACACCAGTTTAGAAGTAGAGCACTGAGAGTTAACTTCCTTGAAGAAAACGGTTTTCATTTCAGTCCAAGTAATGTGACACCAGATGGCTTAATCAAATTGATGGATTAGATGTAATTTCATTGAGAAAAGCAATTTCAAAGATAAAGAGTTCAAGAAAGCGAGGCATATTTTCATTTGCCAGATTGCAATGTTCTTGGTTTTTAATTTAACCATATATCCAATAATTTTGTATATCTCTGTTACAATTAAAACAAAGTATATTAACTAAATTGGAGAAATAAATATAAAAAGACTATTATTCTTACAATATTTTTCCTGCTTATCTGGTTGTTTTCCTGGCCTTTTAAAACTATAAAGCATGAAATAAACAGTTGACCCTTAAACATGGGTTTGAACGTGTATGTCCACTGTATGTGGATTTATTTTTATAAATAGAGTACAGTATTAAGAAAATCTTATGATTTTCTTAATAATATTTTCTTTTCTCTAGCTTACTTTACTGTAAGAATATAATATATAATTATATAATATATAAAATATGTGTTAACTCTTTATATTATTGGTAAGATTTTTGAGCAATAGCAGGCTATTAGTAGTTAAGTTTCGGGTTATTAAAAAGTTATACATGGATTTTATTTTCTTTTTTGAGAGAGAAAGCACAACTGGGATGGTGGGGGTAGAGGCAGAGGAAGAGAGAAAATCCCAAGCATGTTCCACACTCAGTGTGGAGCCCAACATGTGGCTTGATCCCACAAATCTGAGATCAAGACCTGAGGTGAAATCCAGAGTCAGAAAGTCAACAGACTGAGCCACCCAGGATCCCTCATACATGGGTTTTTCATTGCATGGTGTGTTGAGGGGGGCAGTTGAGTCTGTGTCCATAACCTCTGTCTTGTTCAAGGGTGAACTATATTGCCTGGCATTATGAACTTATAATAACAGGTGAGCCACTGGGTAAAATTTGTAAGGATTACCAAATTAGTTCTTGTAAAATCACAAGCCCACTTTTTAAAATTGTTAAGTTTCTTCACTTACTTCAACTATGTTGCCTCACTAGTACATGTCTTACACTATTAGTACATAAATTCTAAAGAGATAACTGTTAAAAGACATTGTATAATTTAGCAGTTTATGATACTTTTCCCAAGGGTGTTAGGAAGGTGGTATACATTACCCTGATAACAAAACCAGATAAAGACACCACAAAAAAGAAAAAAAGAAAAAAAAAAAAAAGAGGGAGAGAACTACAGGTCACTATCTTTGATGAACACAGATGTGGGAATACTCAACAAAATTCTAGCAAACATAATCCAGCAATACATTAAAAAAACATCATTTACCGGGGCGCCTGGGTGGCTCAGTGGGTTAAGCCGCTGCCTTCGGCTCAGGTCATGATCTCAGGGTCCTGGGATCGAGTCCCGCATCGGGCTCTCTGCTCAGCAGGGAGCCTGCTTCCCTCTCTCTCTCTCTCTGCCTGCCTCTCCATCTACTTGTGATCTCTGTCTGTCAAATAAATAAATAAAATCTTAAAAAAAAAAAAAAAAACATCATTTACCATGATCAAGTGGGATTTATTCCTGGGATGCAAACTTTGTTCAATATTCACCAATGTGATACATCATATCAATACAAGAAAAAATAAAAACCATATGATCATTTCAGTAGATAAGAAAAGCACTTGACAAAGTTCAAAATCCATTTATGAAGAAACCCTCAACAAAGTAGGTTTAGAGGGAACATACCTCAACAATAATGGCTGTCTGTGAAAAACTCAGTGAACATCATACTCAATGGTGAAGAACTGGTGAAGAATAGCTTTCCCCTAAGGTCTGGAATAAGACAAAGATGTCCACTCTCACCACTTTTGTTCAACATAAAACCAGAAATCCTAGCCAAAACAATTAGACAACAAAAATAAATAAAAGTTATCCAAATTGATAATGAAGAAGTAAAACTTTCAGCATTTGCAGATGACATGACACTCTATATAGAAAACTCTAAAATCTCCATCAAAGAGACACGAGAACTGATAAATGAATTCAGTAAAGTCACAAGATACAAAATCAATGTGTAGAAATCTGTTGCATTTCCTTACATTATTAATAAATCATCAGAAAGAGAAATGAAGACAATAATCCCATTTACAAGTGCACCAAAACTAATAAGATACCTAGGAATAAACTTAACCAAAGTGTAAAAAACCTGTACTCTGAAAACTATACAACACGGGTGAAAGAAATTGAAAATGGTGTGAAGAAATGGAAAGACGTTCCATGCTCATGGATTATAGAACAAAAATTGTTAAAATGCCTATACTACCCAAAGCCATCTATACATTTAATGAAATCCCTATTGAAAATACTAGCAGCATTTTTCACAGAATTAGAACAAAAAATCCTAAAATTAATACAGAACCACTAATGATCCTGAATTGCCAAAGCTATTTTGAAAGAGAAAACAAAGCTGGAGGTATCACAATTCTAGACTTCAAGTTATATTACAAAGTTGTAGTAATCAGAACGGTGTGGTACTGACACAAAAATAGACACACAGATCAATGGAATAGAATAGAAAACCAGAAAGAGCCCACAAATATATGGATCAATTAATTTCCAAAGCAGGAAAATAATGTCCAATAGGAAAAAGACAGTCTCTTCAACAAATGGCATTAGGAAAACTAATCATCTAATGCAAAAGAATGAAACTTGGCACTTTCTTACACCATACATAAAAATAAATTCAAAATGGATCAAAGGCCTAAATGTGAGACAGAACACCATCAAAATCCTGGAAGAGAACACAGGCAATCATCTCTTACATCAGCCATATCAACAATTTTCTTCATATGTCTCCTGGGGCAAGGGAAATAAAAGAAAAAATAAACTACCGAGATTACAACAAAATAAAATCTGCACAAGCAAAGGAAACAATCAACAAAACTAAAAGACAACCTCTTGAATGGGAGAAGATATTTGTAATCCAGTAAAGGATTAGCATCCAAAGTATATAAAGATCTTATATAAATCAACACCCAAAACCCAAATAATCCAGTTAAAAAATGGACAGAAGACATGAACAACATTTCTCCAAAGAAGACATCCAGATGGCCAACAAACACATGAAAAGATGTTCAACATCATTCATCATCAGGAAAATGCAAGTCAAAACTGCAATGAGATATCACTTTACATCTGTCAAAATGGTTAAAATAAAAACCATAGGAAACAAGTGAGTTTTGTTTTTTGTTTTTTAATGTTTTATTTATTTGACAGAGTGAGAGACAGCAAGAGAAGGAACACAAGCAGAGGGAGTGGGAGAAGGAGAAGCAGGCTTCCCACCAATCAGTGAGCCAGATGTAGAGCTCGATCCTAGGACCCTGGCATCACAACCTGAGCCAAAGGCAGATGCTTAATCACTGAGCCGCCAAGGCACCCCCCCCCCCGGAAACAAGTGTTGACAAGGATGTGGAGAAAAAGGAATCCTCTTTCACTGCTCATTGGAGTGCAAACTGATGTTTTCACTGTGAAAACAATATGGAGGTTCCTCAAAAAGTTAAAAGTAGAACTACCCTAGGATCCAGTATTTGCACTACTATGTATTTACCAAAAAAATACAAAAACACTAATTTGAAGGGATACATGCACCTCTATGCTTACAACAATATTCTTTATAATACCTAAGGCATGGAAGCAGCCCAAGGGGCCCTCAATTGATGAACAGATAAAGAAGATGTGGTATATTTACATATGCAATGGAATATTATTCAGCCGTAAAAAGAATGGTATCTTGCCATTTGCAACAACATGGATGGAGCTAGAGAGTATTATGCTAAGAGAAATAAGTCAGTCAGAAAAAGGCAGATACGATATGATTTCACTCATATGTGGAATTTAAGAAGTAAAACAATCATGCAAAGGAAAAAAAGAGAGAGAAAGGCCAAGAAACAGACTCTTTAGCGAGAACAAACTGACGGTGCCAGAATGGAGGTGGATGGGAGGGTGGGTGAAACGGGTGATAGGGATAAAAGGAGAGCACTTGTGATGAGCACTAAGTCTTGCACGGAAGTGCTGAATCACTATATCATACACCTGCAAGTAATATAACACTGTAGGTTAACCAAACTGAAAACAAAAATAAAATATAAAATAAAATAAGTAAAACAATGCAATAAAAAGGAGGTATGAGGATTTAATTTTTTAACTATGTAAAATCTGGTTGTTATGTTTCCTTCATACCATTCTAGTGCTTTTCTTAACAAGAGAGTTTTCATGAAGATTCTTAATTAAATCAGTAGAAAAAACAATGGAATACACACATAATTTCTATTTAATGAAAGGCCAAAATCAACCACTAGAGTTTAAGTCTTCACAAATGATGGATATGGAGATGTAATTTGGAAATTTGCTCATTACTTTTACTTTGCTTCTATTCTGTGGCATTAAAGTAGAACTAGCAATAGTCTACAACTGTTCTACTGTTAATCTTTTCAGTTAACGTTTTTATAAATATTCGATTTCCTTTTTTATTTCTTTGTAATTTACTTTTAGGAGACTATTATCTGAAAGCCCAAAGATCTTGCATGTGTCCATGCCACTTTGCAGTAAGAAATGGGACTTTTTAGACAATGTGTTAATCTCTTCTGAATTTCTATTCCCCTTCTTAATAACTGTAAAGGAATATTATTGTTCCATTTTAGAAATAAAACCTACAAGATGTTCTAATTATCTCACAGAGATAGGATGGACCCCCCACCTCCACCCCAGACTTTGGTTTGGGTCTTGAGACTGATAATGTTACAGATGCACCGTGATGGCATGAAAAGCTTTACTACACATAATGGGTCTTTCTGAGAAGAACAGGAGTAGATTTCCAACTGGTCCAAAAATGAGAGTAGGGAAAGACTGGCTTAATGCTGGCTAGTGAGTGAGGCTGGAGGATGTGAGTTAAGATGCAGAGGCCAAGTATTGTATGATTCTAACTCTCTCTGGCCCCAAAGGAGGGAGTACCCAACTTTATCCCCACATTTCCCAGATGTGGTGCAGAAAGAGAACTGACTTAAAAGCCCTCAGCAGTCATGCATCAAAAATGGAGTTAGACTCTTTCTTAAACAAAATATTCCCTATGTTTGGCAGAACACAATGTACATAAGGAGTGCCATGATATTACACTCAATGGATGAGTGGGCATTAATTCTCAGGTTGAAAAGTCTAAAAGTAATAATTTAAAATGCCAGAGAAAAATAGTATTTGAACATATGCTATCGCAGGCTATGGATATCGCAGGCTATCGGGAGATCCCCTTCCCATCTCTTCCTGAGACCTTATTTCCAGAACACCCATATTCCAAATGAATGTGAAGTCTATGTAGTAGGACATAATTCTAAGTCAAGAAGCTAATTTTTTAATAGCTTTTTGTTTTCACTTTGCCATGACACAGACAACTGGCAAGGTCTTAATGGAACTTCAGCTTCCATGGGCACATTTTTATATGGCAGAGTTTGTGTTATGTTATTATTATTATTGTTGCCAACCCACATATAGAACCCTGACTACTGTCCATGTCTTCATTTATAGTCACACTTTTATTACACAGAAGGGATTGTGGCCATCAGCTCAACTCTCAAATGGACTCAGGCACACAAAGAAGAAAAAAAATATCATTTATGGATCATTATAACAATAATCTTAGAGAACTCAATTGTGAAGAGAAATTCACATATTTATCTCATCTAACTCCCTCATTTGACAAATTAAAGAAATGGGGTAGAATCTTACTCTAACCAGCAAATTACAGAAAGCAGAAAAACAGGAAAAAAAAAAGGAAATAAAGCAAGTCCACTGTTTATATAAACTTGGAGAATGTCAGTGTTAGCCAAATCTAATGATTTATTTTTCCCTAGATGTTTGGGTAGATCCACTGAGAGTATTTCAGTAACATGAAGAGTTAATTATTAATTTCTCACATATTAAAAGTTATCTTACCTCATAGGGTTGATGTACGTTAGAATTTAAAAATATAATTTCCATGTTGTACTTTGCAGTGTCTGGAACTTAGGAGATACTCTTTTGCTGCTGCCAATTCTCCCAATACTAATAACTACCATTACTAACTCTAACATTATTAGGCATACCTTGTTTTAAATTTAAAATAAAAATTACTTTGGTACAATATTACTAACTAAACTACAGGTCTTACCAGAATTCCATCAATGTGTTCAATAATGTCCTTTTCTGAAACTGTTTTGGTCTGGAACTGACACAGGTCACTTCTCAGACCCAGAACTCATTATACAACTCTAACCAAATGCAAGGAGGGCTAGGTCATGAGGAGAGGACATGAATATTTTGTGAGATCAAATAACTTCTGCTTATAATTTTCTTTAAACAGTTATGTGCCCAAATAAAATTCACCTCTCCAAAGATTCCAGCCATGCCTTTAGTCAGAGGACTCTGATTTCTAACAACCTGTGCAAAGTGTGTGTTGCCACACCTGTGAAATCACTTATTTTCACTCTCCTTATCTACTGAAAGTCTCAACAGATGTGACTTTTTGAAAAGGCTAATAGTCAAAGTCCATTTATATCATTTTCCCCCTCATCAGTTCTCTAGTTCACCCTGAGGCACAAGTTTGTGCTCTCACATATCCTAAAAATAATATGGAGTTACCTAATTGTCTTACAAAAAATTCATAGATGGTCTTTTCCCTGAACTGATCTCTTTACGATGACTTTGAATGAGATGCTTGCCTACCACGAGACTCCTCCTCTTCTGCAAAAAGATATAATGCCTTAGAGGGCTGATATAGGGTTGTATGAAGTAATGTATACACAGCAAAAAGAATGCTTAGGCCATAATACACATTCAAGAAGTGAGAAATGCTAATAGTATTATTTTGACAATTTTTCATGCAGTACCATTTAAGCAGATTATTCAGTAATGTCCTTCTCTGACCTTTAATCTTTTTTTTTTTGACCTTTAACCTTTTTTAGGTTAGTATTTTAGATGTGGCTAGAAGGTTCAGTTTTCATGTCATTATTAATATTAATAATTAAAATTAAAAAGTCATTTTAAGGTGTTTTGCAATCCCACAAAACTAACTGCCTGATGGTCTTCTTTTCCTTTGAGAGAAGGAAAAAAAATTTAAAAAGGAAAAAAATAAAAAAGTTCAGGATTCAATTCCCTGTGAATATTCTATTTTAATACTACTTTCCATTGGCTTTGTGTTGTTCTCCTAACAAGTAAATTGTGTTTGTTTCTATAATATGACTTCTCACACTATCTATAGAGAACTGGAAAACTGTTATGTTTTTAATATAGGCTTTTTTGCTCCCCAGAAATTGGGCTAAAAGAAGGTGAGAATCTATCAGAGTTGCCAAAAGAGAAATGTTTGGTGATAAATCATCTATCTGAGCATGTACAATGGATATACAAGATATCTGAAACTGTCAAATTGAATGTGAGTATGATTAGAATAAAGTTGCTCTATGTCAGGGCCTTGCTTAAATAAATGTGACAAGTTCTGACAGAATTTCTGCCTAGTGTGGATGAATGAGCAAGCAGCATTGAGTTGGTTTCTGAAATAGTCTTTTCATCAGGAAAATATTAAAAAGTCAAAGTTTCTCTATACTGTCTGAAGACAACAATTTGGAAATGAATAGCATACTTTTCCAGAAGCCACACTTTTTGCAAACTCCAATGGTGTGGTCCACCTGTCACCTTCTTTCATTTCCAGCGGACCTGGTCCTTCATCAGCTCTAGATAAAACAAAACTGTGGTTTTCAGAACTACAAGGGAAGGCCAGGCTTGAAGGAAAACTGCACTCTGGTCTTCAGTATCTAGTCATTCTTTCCACCCATCCATTTCCCAAGAGGGCAGTTTTGCCTTCCCAAGATGGCCATGTCTCTTCTTACAGAAGAGAAAGTTGCACTTACATTATAGTGGCTCTTTATCACAAATCTATTGAGAACCAACCATGTAACTTGCGTAAGTCTTTTGCTGTCTCTCTGAGTCATTTTACACCATACAAAATAGAATAATATCAACAATTATTAGATCCATGCTCCATTTTAGGCACCATGATAGACATGGAAAATATTCAAGATACTCTCTCCATCCCTAACAACTTCACAGTCCATCTACTTACTGAGCAACTGGAGCCTATTTAAGCAAAAATTTCAAATGTCAAGAATTATGTAAATATAAGCATTCACTGGAATATTTTACCTGCATATAAACATACATATATGTAACACAGACACACACATTAAGAATGAGAAGACAAAGAGATAACGATTATAAATCACCTTATAATTATTCTCATTTTTGGTATGGTTATATATGAAAATTGATTTTGTACTTATGTTTTTCAGGAGCAACATACATTGCTTTTGTAATAAAATAAGCATGTAATCATTATTTCATTTGCATTCAGAAAAAAAGTCATTCTTTTACAATTTCTTTTATTATCTGATGCTCATATTCCCTGGTTAATAGAAATATTACCCCTTTCCTCTCTTAAGACTATTTTCCTATAAAGCAAGGGTAAAAGAAATGGAGGAAGGATCTGGCAGAGATTTTATTTCAAAATTGTTTTGGAATTTCTAGGAATTCAGTGAGCAGGTAAGGGCAATTTAGACCAGATGGCTGATGTGAATGTCTTATTCATTCTGATCCTTAAGTCTACCCGCATGCCCACCACATAATATGTGCTCAGAAAAATCTTTGCTGCAGCAATGTAACTATGAACTCCCAGACCCACATTTTGGCTTCGACTAGTCAGCAGAATGTTTTTTGAAGTCTTAGTTATCAAGAAAATAGGAAGCCACAGACTGGGAGAAAATAGTTGCAAAAGATAAGTCTGAAAGGACTGTATCCAAAATACACAAAGAATGCTTAACATTCACCAATAAGAAACAACCCAATTTAAAAATCAGCCAAAGGCTTTTTTAACGGATACCTCACCAAAGATTTACAGATGACAAGCATATGAAAAATGCTTCACATCATAGGTCATCATGGAAATGTGAATTAACAATGAGATACTACTAATGCCTATTAGAATGTCCCAAATCCAAAACACTGACAACACCAAATTCTGAGCAAGAATTGGAGCAATGGGAACTTTCATTCATCATTGATAGGAATGCAAAATAGTATAGTTACTTTGGAAGACAGTACAGTGGTTTCTTAAAAAACTAAATATATTCTTATCATACAATTTAGTGATCATACTCCTTGGGATTTCCACCAAGCAGATGAAAGCTTATGTCCGTACAAAACCTGCACATAGATGTTTATAGCAGCTTTATCTATAATTGCCAAAACTTGGAAGTAACTAAGATATTCTTCAGTAGATGAATGGGTAAATAAACCTTAGTACACCCAGACAATGTAATACTATTCAATGCTAAAAAAAATGAGCTTCAAGTCACAAAAAGACATTGAAGGGATTTAAATGCATATTATCAAGTGAAAGCAGCCAATCTGAAAAAGCCTTTTCATATAATTGATTCCAATTATATGACATTCTGGAAAGGACAAAACTACGGAAACCATAAAAAGATCAGTAGTTATAAGGGTTGAGGGGGTAGGAAGGGAGGGATGAAAAGGAAGATCACAAAGGCCTTTTAGGGCAGTGAAACTACATGGTATGATTATATAATGACAGATACATGTCATTATATATTTGTATAAATTCATAGGATGTACAACAGTGAACTCCAATAGAAAGTATGGACTTTGTGTAATTATGCCACATCAAAGCAGGTTCACCAACTGTAATAAATTCAGCTCTCTGGTGGGGTGCAGGCAACTATGCATGTTTGAAGGTAGAGGGTATATGTGAGATCTCTCAGTTTTGCTATGAACCTAATATCGATCTAAAAATAGTCCTAAGCTAGTTTTGAAGGTTCAAATCTTTACAATCAAATCAATACAAACACTTTATAGAAAAAGCCCCTGAACTGGATAAGAACAAGTTTCCATCTCTATTTTCTTTATGAAATATCTCTCCAGTCATCTGGGGATCCACTGAAAGCAAAAGACAAACAATCCTTTGGTTATGACAGATAAATTATATTAGCTATCTGTGGCTGTGTAACAAATTTCCCCAGACCTTAGTAGCTTAAAACAACACACTTCTAAAATCTCACAGCTAAACAGGCTGTTGGCAGGCCTCAGTTCCTCATTGGCTGTTTGCCAGAGACTTTGGTTCCATGTCATGTGGGCTCTTCTACAAGTTTGGTTACAACATGACAGAGAAAGTGACCCAAGAAAGAAGTTCTAAAGCCTTTGTGGGTAACCTCAGAGTCACACACCAGTAACTATTCTATTCATGAGAAGCAAAATACTGAGTCAAGACCAATTCAAGGACAAGTATCAAACAATTAATGGACATATTTTTAAAAACCATTACAGAGGGACTTAATCCTGGGGGGAGGAGTCAGGATCCTAAATTTGGTTTTGGCAGTAACTAACTTACACATTCTCTTGCCAGGGCCAGGATCAGTTATATTCTAACTCAATTAATGTTGCTGAAATATATGTCCCAGCACCCAACAGATAAGTCTGCCTTTTGGGAAGGGCCTGGTGAGTACTGACATGGATTCAAGAGTCCAAAGAGACCAGTTTTCATTTTCTTGGATGGTTTCACTAGCACTCATACAATCCAAAAATACGATGAGATTGTTTTTCAGTCCTTTATTTGTTCATCCTTGCCTTTCCCAAGTGGCGTTTTTTGAAACCCCTAGAGGAAACCGAGGTGGCCAGGAAGAAACAGAAACCAGAGATAACACTGTAGCTCCTGGTCTCAAAGGCAGAATGAAAACTAGACTTATTACATAAGAATGCCTTTTTAAATTATACGTATTTCTCTCTATCTCAGTATGTGATAACATTGACAGTAAAAACTCCTGTTTTAATGAGATCTTACAAAGTTGCACATGGATTGATCAGGTAAATACTGTGCTCTCTGGGAGATAAAAGTCTAGCTAAGTATCATACTATTACTATTCCCATTTTATGACTGCATAGCACTCCAAAGTTTATAGATAACTTTGCATGTATAATTTTATTTCAGTTTCATGAAAGATCTGGGGGAGAGATAAAATAGGTATTAATCTTTTCTCTCTCTCTATATATATATAATATACATATGTATGTATGTATATATTAATCCTTCTAGTATACATATCCATTACATCATGAGAGAGACAGACAAACAGACTACACCAGAAACCAGGCTTCTGAGGCGACACAGCTGAGTCTCAAAGTTAACACAAAGAAAAAAATCCTTTGTGAAGTAAGACGAAAGAGGAAAACCCTGTGAAGAATATTAGGCTTGAAGTCACATCAGTGTGGAAAATTTTTAGCTTTAAAACCAGCATTTCTTCCTGGAATTTCTCCTCTATTAGCTGGGAAACTAATCCTACTTGACTATAGTCAAAAGCATTGCAAAATTAAAAGACCAGTCTACGAATTTATCCCAGTGATTCTTAAACTCTTAAAAGCATCAGAATTACATGAAAGTTTCCTTGAAACTATATGTGGTGGAGAGGTGCCCTGTACCAGCTTGTTTGACTGAACAGCTATGAGGTGGAGGCCAATAATTTGCATTTCTAATAAGTTCCCAGGATATGCTGATGTTTCTGATTGAAGGGATTTGACTTTAAGAATTTCCCAGTCTGTTGTATTAATTTCTACTCTCACCCTCTTTGAGTCCTCTTCTGGCCTAGGCCTCTGACACTACCTTGCCATTGAGCTTTGGTGAGTTGCCCTCTGGTATCTTCAGTGCTGGCCCTACTTGGGGTGACCTTTTATTTTATCATCTCAACTGGACATTCTTGAGAGTGAAGGAGACACAAGTAATAAATATGTTGAGATTATCTGGGTAAATAGGAACACTTATCCACACTCTAAAATTTATTTATAAAAATGAATCATGTCATGCTGTGTTTCCTGAGAAAGTTATGAAATCTCTTTAGACTTTATCTTCCATATGTATGGTTGGGATAATAACACCAACCTCTTGGTATATTGTGAAAGCTTAAGAAAATGCACACTAGTTTCTTGTACATTGTGGTAGTTTCCCTGAGCCTTTTCAAGATGAAAGAATGGATTTAGTCCCTGAGCTGCTGGCTGAAGACAGCTGGCAAAGCTTCCAGGCCTTAGGAGAATGCCTCAGTTGAAACAGGCTGCTCATCCACGGTCATGCCTCCCTAGGGTAGTCTGCATCAGTGATGGATCAACATGGGTATATAGGCCCAATCCCTTTTCCCAGTTTAGGGGCAACTCCTAAAGGCTATCTCAGGGCTAAACAGGCCTCCTACTTTGGTGGAGGCATATGCTGAAACTGCATCATATCTCCCATTTTTTCTCCACCCCAATTTGTCTTCTTCCTTTGCATAAGTACTAATTCAAATTGATGTTTGGCCTCCTAAACTCCATCTCAGCGTTGCTTTCTAGAACTCAAACTGTAGCATACACAATAAGCATTCAGTGAGTATGAGTTATTAGTATTACTACTAGTTGTGTTACAACAACCACAACTACTACTTTCCCCATTAACTGTTTATGCCAGTGGCTCCCTTAGGCATTATTAGATATTATACTACCTTTCCATCTACAACAACTACCAAAATTACTACTCTAAATTTTATAGCTAAAAAAACATTATTAGTAGAGTTTATATACTAAGCTTACACTTCATAAGTAGTGAATAATGCTTCATATTAAAGTATAATTAGAGCATGCCCTCACTAGGAGGCTGTGCCCACGCAGTGACACCACAAGACCGATACAGTGGTTAACAGTTGGGCAGTTCTTTAACCTGTATTTAATTGATACTCACTGTTACTCCTGGAAGTCACTACTACTCGTTTCCACATTCTGTTTTTAGAATGACATATATATTCAGCGTGGACTACAGTGTATGTATGTGTGCAGGTTTATGTATGTGTGCACACACATATAAACACTATGTCATATGTTGAACAACTTTCAGCACCTCCAGTTATAACAGCAAAAATGTCTCCAGATATTCCAAAATGTTCCATGGAGGTAGGGGTAAATTTGCTCCAAATCAGGAATCATTGATTGAGATGGTAAAAGGAAAAATGAACATTTCCAATGATGCAAACACACCACCAATAATCCAAATAATTTCTCTCTATCCCAAGCAGTAGAGTAAGGCCAGAAATCTGGTGATCTAGCTCCCATTTAATCATTAACAACTATGTATCAAATTAATGCCCAGGGCATTTCCTGGCACCACGCTATGTCTGCAAAACATGGTTCCTAATTTCAAGGAGCATCCAGTCAAATGGGAAGGATTGACACTGATGTTATAATCAGACAAATCAAGATATAATAACAAACTAGAGGGAACCTTAGGAAAGAAAATGAAGGCTTCCGTGACAGGGGAGAAGATGGGGGTCTGTCCTAGATTGTAATCAAAGAAGGACACCTTACAATAGCAGTGTTGTAACCAATATCTGAAGACCTAATATTTAGCCAGACACTTCACTCTCCATCTGTTTAATGTCTATACATTGTTCTAAATTGTTCTGTCCACAAGGCATTTTAATCCTTCCTTCTTCAATTCTTTCTTTAGCCATTTTAGAACGAGCCTTTCTCAGTTTGTTTTATTTCATTTTTAGAATTTTTTTAAACACATGCCCTGGCTTCTTTAGAATCATTAAAATGTCATGCTTTCCTTTATTGTTACTGAATACGTGCTAATACTATTTCTAAAAAGAAGTCAAAGCAATAATATAGTATTGACTCTGCCTATGAAAACTATATTCCTCCCCTTCCCTCTGAATATAATTCTATCCAGGGTTTTTCTCTATAAAATTTCTTGCTTTTTCCTCTTTCTTACTATACATATAGCTATATAATAGAAAACAGACATGGAATAGAGGAAGGTACTCCTCTCTCCCTCTATGGATGGGAGAAAAAAAAATTTCTTACAGCTTTGTAACTAGACCTAAAATGTACCACATTAGTACTTTAGTTTAGTCCTAAGGGCCCTAATGAGGCACAAATTTGACAGATGGGGTGACACATTGGAACTGTTAACATTCATTACCAAGAAAATTGCCATGAATTAAGTCAACTCACCAGGGAGCAAAGAATAGTACCCTGAGATAATAGGACAGGGAGAGAGTCACCTCAGTGGGGGTGGTAGGACTATCAGAGACAGGCCCCAGCCATCAGGAAAGGCAGATGGGGTCAAGGAGTATACCTGCAAATTTCTCATCTGGGAGGGATAGGGCAGAGGAGAGTCATACAAATGGAGGAGAAAGGCACAGAAAATAAAGGTATTGGTGCAGACCCCAAAGTTGAGATCGTCACATTTAAGAGTAACTGACCACATTTTTGTGTAGCTGTGAAGCTATTTAATTTTTGTTTTACTATTATATATATATATATATAATTTACTATAAATAACAAACTAATTTTTGCTTTACTTCTTTCCTAGACATACTGTATTCATTTAAAAATAGACGCTTATTGGGCAGTACCCTTTTTATTACTACTTTCATTGTGCGTCATCTCAGGACAGGGATATCAGGGCATAAATTTGCTGCCAATACCCAATTAACGAACCAGTAATTGCAACTCAAATGAGGTACACCAGGCAACAGAGTCGGGTAAATGACATGTCTAAAAACTGAGAGCACCGGGGCCTTAGCAGCAACAACTTTTCACCATAGGTTCCAATCGACATAATTGTTAGTCACTGATGCTTTTATCTCAAAGGCTCCTTAGAGTGTGTACAGTTTGGTAGATAGATCCTAAGTCCTGCAGTGGCCCATACCTCCTCTCAAAAGTGACTTTCTATTCAATGTTCTTATGCAACTGACTAATATCCCCGTATGAAGTACCAACTAATTCCAATACCAAATAGGCCTATTAAATGTGTGGATGCTTCTTTCAGTTTGTTGCAATATTTAAGCTTAATCTCAAACTTTAACTGGTTTGGGAATTTTCCTCTGAGCACTAGCCTGTATGGTTCCAAGAACTCCACTTAAGTGACTGGTTCCTCTAACTTGTCAGTATTAATCTTCCAGACCTAGTTACTCCAATTTGAAACATTTTAGCTAAGGCAGCCTAGACTCTGTCTTTAACCCTAAATGCCACAATATATAGTATGACGGTACTTAGACACTTCTGGTAGGATCTTAATCTTTTCTACACTTGTGCCTTTTGGAGACAAGTCATGGGGGAGTAGATGGCTGTGAGGGAGCACGGTAAAATTATGTCGTAACAGAAGCCATGAAAAGGCAAATTGATTTTGATCATCTGGATGCACTGGGTGCTTAAGAAGGCATTAGGAATGCCCACAACTGTGTACCAATACCTTCAGTCTGTACAAAGGACTCAGATTGTTCTATCTGGAACTTCAATAGCAAGAGGGATTACGGCCACATTGAGCTTACTACAGTAACCCAAAGAGAAGCAAGTACTAGTCTTCGCTGGTCACGCAAGGCTATTATAAGTTGACAATGTTTCTTTAAGCAGCTCTTCCTCAACTAGCACCTTGATCAATGCCATGATTTCCTCCCACTCATGCCCTTCTGGTTATCCTATTCTGTTTCACAGCAACCAGATGACTAGACAGGGGAGGATTTATGGGCCCCCAGTTATGAAATCTTCTACTACCCCTGCTCTCATTTTGTTATTTCCCCATTGAGAACACTTCTTATAATCAAGAACAGACTGTACATCCTTAATATGTCTAAATGCCACAATATATTCAATATTATCAGTTACTAATTGTGTACTGCCACAAAGGGATCCACCCACAAAGTTAATGAGCTTACTGTCCAATCAGAGTTTTCTCAAATTAAGTATTATTATTATTTTTAATCAAATCATAGGTGCTTCCCAGCACCACAGGACTAAATAAAAAGGTTTGGCAACCTTTGTTATCATAAAATCCCCAACACATCTTAACCAGTGAATAAGGCCTCTAGTCCTCTTTTGGTAAACTTAGTCTCTATCCTAGTCCTGTTTGCTTTTAAAAAGGATAAAATCTAGATAGAGAGGTGACATCAAAAGCAACAGGTCAATGCTGGTCTGAATAGCATGTATCTCAGTCAAAGGGGTTCAAGATCTTCCTGGCTCACCTCCTGTTTGCCCACAGGAAATGGCAAAGCTAGCTCGGATTTTCTTTTGCTACTTCCCAGATCTTCAAGTTGTGTGTCCTTCTCATGACTTGAAATTGAGGGATAATATAATCTATTAGGTGACTAGTTCATTATCTAGAGGTTCATGGTCTCTATTTTTAGTCCAGGCTGAAGCTATAGTGGTTCTAAGGGAGGTTATATCTTCTCTTACAAGTTTCCATGGGTAGTTATCACAGAATGAAGACACATCCTGGGCAGGCCACTGTTTCATATATATGTGAAAACTTATTCTAATAAGTCCTGATTTGTCTTTGCAGGTTCCTCATCTGTGTCCATGTCACTGAGTAAGGCAGCTGTGTCCAGGGTGACTTGGAACATAAGGCTGATCATTAACTAAGAGAATTCTATTTCTTCTTATCCAGCAAACTTAGTTGTAGCTCCCACATCTGCTAACCAGAAAGAGTCACATTTCTGTAGTCTCATAAGGCTTTTGCCCAGATTGATCTATAGTTTCTCTCCTTTAGTACTAAAAGCACAGACAGTAACTAACTCTCTGAAAAACTAATTGCTTTAACATACTTCAGGAAGTATCTCATCTTCAGACAACCACTAGTTGGAGGAAAGTGCCCCTGATTTGCCAGTGGTGCAGAAGAGTGAGCAACAACCACCATACTCTCTCATTAGCTCAGAGTCTTCTACCTACTTTATTTCTAATTCTAAACACCAAGGCAACTCATCAGTCATCTCAGGGATGATTATTCAGAACAGGTTGTCTCCATTGTTACTGAACACTTCAGCAACCAAATCCACTTCTACCCAACACAGTACCATACCTGACCAATGAACGCAAAGGACTCCAGTTATCATTCTTCCAAAAGAGCATTGTGATTTTACTAGCCAAGGCCGGGAATAAATTTTTCAAGAATGCTGACAAATTGAACTAGTAAAGAAAATATAAGTCTAGATTCACAATTTATTACTTGTAAATAAGTAAAACCAAGCAAAAACAAGATCAGCAATGATGTGAGCTCCCCATGACACAGGATGACACTGAAGCCAAAGGGACCAGATGACATGCAAATAAGTTATGAGACACCTTGTTTCTGAGGAGCCAATTACATACTTCAATTAAGCAATTTCATAATCTGCAGCTATAACCTAAGAGGGGACAAGGCAGAAAGCTCCCTATCCTATCAGTATTAGAGAGGTGAGAAACTGCCCCATGAAAACATCTCTCAAGATAAGGAATTAAGTGACAAATTGCCTTGCAGTAGCTCCTGACAAAACTGTTCATCTTTACTGATGTTGGAAGCTCAGAGGGCATTCTGATAAGGCTTATGTCAGTTGGGGTTGAGTCTTGCCTATGTGGCTTATATTGTACAAGGTCATGAGAGCACCAGCATAAAACAGTTCTCCTCTACCAAACACTATGTAAGTTGGTCCACGTTCTAGGAAACCCATCATAAAACCACCCCTGACTCAGTTTTTCTTTGTAAGGGCTCATAGCTGAATGCCCAGAGTGTGTCTAGTGAGATGAAAGGCTAAGTATGATCTGGTAAGAGAATGTTTCAGTCTCCAGTTTCTAATCAGAACAGTTTATTTCATAGGTGATTTGTCAAAGTATCCCAATCATGAGGCATGTTAGATACTAATGTGTATTACCCAAACATAGAAAGGCAAAAGAGTAATTTATTGGAAAAAGTTGTCTTGTGTTCTCATTATTCTTATCAGAAAGAAATTAGTTTCAGCTATTTTAATTACAATGTGTTCTGAGAAGAGTTTTAAAAAGGTATCTGCTCCAACCATTTTGCCATCTGGAAAAAGTTCCCTGTCCTACTGTTATTCAAGAAGATAAATTATGAACCAAGTTATCATCATGTTCTTTATTTTGTCTGTATTTTCACAAAGAAACTTTGCTGACAGGCATATTTTTCCCTCTAGAAATGTAATTTATTTGAAGAGAATATCTGGTGTCTTCACAGAATTCAACAATGAACTAATGACAATCTAGCATTTGAGACAGCTCGTGCCTGAGGTAGTATAATGACTTTATTAACTAATTCTTCTTCATGATTTTCTATAGCCAGGATTATGCTGAATTGTGGCCAAGAATTAGTTATGAATAATCCAGGAAATAGAACACTTACATTAGTATTTACCACTCTGATTTTCTAATAGATGAAGAGTTTCTCAAGTAGTATACCACAGATGCTACCCAAAATGATAGTGTTAACATGGAATCACATAAATATTGACATATGTTTATTTCATGGTCATCTTTATGGTGTTGAAATTCCTTTCAAAACAGGTTAAAATACTAAGTATAAAACAATTTATCAACCTATGCATATAAAAAAAAAATTCCATAAGTGTGTTAAGATGTGATTGGTGTTTGAAGACACCGAGATACAAAGACAAACCAACCTGGTGTGGTAGATTACATATTTGGCCACCACTATTCCCCTTTCCCTGTACTCACACTCTTACTTGTGATTTTGCAATTCTTCCCACTTGTCTAACTCTTGACATTTTTCTTGTGGGATTTCTTTTTCCAACAGAAAAAGACATAAGGGCAGGGTACATACACTGAGCCTAAGGCTCATGGGAACTTGCATGTTTTCACTCACTCTGCATGCTTACCATCAAGGTGAGAAAAAACATGTATTAGTTAGTGTGATGGTCTAAGAGGATAAGAGTCACATAGAAGAAAACCACCTCAGCTGGAATAGTCTAGATCTCCCTAACCACAGACAAGATACAGATGCACAAGAAATAATAAATATATTTTGAACCACTGAGTTTGGAGCAGGTTTGGAAATCAGCAGTAGCTTAACCAATCATGTAGTAAAGAGTAAAAACAAAAACAAAAACAAAAACCTGTGTTTTTTCTAGCCATTTTGGTGTAATCTGTAATAACTTTCCAGTTTCATATCTACTATTCCAATGCTTCTTCTCAATAATAAAATGAAGGCAGCAGATCCAAAAGCACAGCCATTCTACAGATGAGGAAATTGAAGTTTTGCAAAATTCATTGCATTTTTTTGGATTACTCTCATGACTCCATTATAGAAGCAAAAAATGGTTTAAACCTAAATTAGGACCCTGAATTAATTCATTATTATTAGGACTATATCATGGGGAAGTAAACATTAAGTATGATATTTTCCCTTGTCAAATGATTTTTTTTTTTTTTCCAGAAATCCCATTTAGAGAGATGAGTCCATCTTGGTCTGGAAAGTAATAGAAAATATTTATTCATTACCCTAGTTATAAGCATTTAAATTCTTCCCACTAAAAAAATTTCATATAATAATATACTGTTGTAAATAGCTAAAAAGAACCTGTATGAATACAGAGTGATTTCCAAGAGACTGTGTAAAATTAAAATAAAATTTCAGGACAATATGTATGGACTGGTAACATTTATATGAAAAGTACCATATATTTAGTAGGTTTATTTATATAAATGAATATAATGCATGAGTATAAATATAAATTAAAAAATGGCTAGAAGTTTTTCATGAAATGACTGACAAGTAGTTACCTCAAGGTGAAGAGAGGTGCTTAATATTGTAAATAAATTTATTTATTTATTTATTTATTTATTTATTAGTAAAATGTAGCCCTGGAAACAAATTAAAATTCTTATAAGGAGAATCTATTTATCTTTTATTTGTGAAACAAAATATTAACACAGAATGGAAAACTATTTGGAGGATCACTAAACTATCTGAAGTCAAACGAATGTTTCTACATTTAGATCTAAACTTCTATAACACTGCAGATTCACTGTGTTAAAACAGTTGAAAATCATGTGCCAAAAGGAGGAACAGAAAATCTGAAAACTTTCCTGTATTAATGGTCATTAAGAGACAAGTAGTCTCCATTATTTAGACAAACACACCCTCTGCTTCCTCAGACACAGAGATCCAAATTTATTGTCTTTTCTGATTGGATATTTTAATTCTCTCTCACATAATGACTTCAGCACTAGGAGAAATATGCAAAATTAATGTTAATTTTTAAAAACACTCTAGTGATATTTTGTATATCACTTGTGTCAAAGAAAGCCTATAGTAATATCTCACTTTTTCACAAAGATTATTTATTTATTTGAGAGAGAGAGAGAGAGAGAGAATGAGAGATAGCACACTGGTGGGGAGGAGTAGAGGAAGAAGGAGCAGACTCCCCACTGAACAGGGAGCCAGATGTGGGGCTCAATCCCAGGACTCTGGGATCATGACCTGAGCCAAAGGCAGAGGTTTACCTGCTGAAACACCCAGGCACCCCTCTAATATCTCACTTCTAATTCACAAAATATGAGCTGTTGTAAGCAGATCAACTCGGCTGCATCACTGTCTTCTCCTTGCCTTGCACATTCCATTGATGATTCATGAATGAGGGCAGCAAAGGGAGAAGTGGGGAGATTTAATACAATTGCTAGATGAATATCTCAAGCAATTTTGAAAAGGCTACTATAACCATTTTTCTTCTTCTCTGTTCTAGTTTTTAGTCTTTTTTTTTTTTGTCTTTTCTTAAAGAGAGATCACAAGTAGGCAGAGAGGCAGGCAGAGAGAGAGGGCGAAGCAGGCTCCCCACTGAGCAGAGAGCCCCATGCAAGCCTGGATCCCAGGACCCTGAGATCATGACCTGAGCCAAAGGCAGAAGCTTAACCCACTGAGCCAACCAGGCGCCCAGTTTTCTTTCTTTTATTTTTGTCTCCAATTCCCCACTTCCACTGTATTTGTCTCCGAACATATCTAATGAATAATTTAATAAATAAGGAAGGTGACACTGGGAGCAAGAAATAGCCAAAACTAACTCTTGAAGTCAGAGAATGAAAAAAGCAAGGACAACGGAAACCATTGAGATAGGTAGGTGGCTCAATGGAAAATACTATTCTCCTTTGCTTCTGAATAACTTATTCCTGTTGTTATCTACTTGCTTGATTTGTTGAATAGACTATGCTCCTTTCCTAACTTTAGGCTCCTCCCCCTATAGTCCCAAGTTTTTTTCCTAATATATCTATTTTTCTTACCACACTCTTACTTAAACTATTTCTCATAAAAGACCCTATTTGTTCCTTATTCAGTGAAGATGTTATCTCCATTTGATAGCTGAAGATGCCAACTAAAGGGCTCACTCATGGTCACAGAGCAGGCTTACAACATGTCCTCCCCTCAGTTGCCAAAATGACTTTTGAAAATCCATACCTGATCTTATAGGTTTTCTTTTTTTTAAATTTTTTTAGTTTGAAAAAGAGAGTTTATCCAAAACAGGAATTTAAATCATGATGCTTAGTTCATGTAGTTCATGTGCATGGTTAATTAAATGGACATTTTGATCCATTTTGAATTTGTTCAAACAAGCTGAGGGTTATAGCTATCATTTGAAGATACTACATGTCATTTAATCATGAAAATTCTCTTATTCTAAGTTTTTTTTTTTTTGATGTGTAGTTGACATACAATATTATATTAGTCTTAGGTGTGCAACATAGTGTGGTTCAGTAGTTATATACATTACTTGATGTTCACCTGTACCCCTGAGGCTAATACTACATTATATGTTTATAAAAAATTTAAAAAAAAAGTTTAAAATACAGAACAGAAATAAATAAATAAATAAATAAATAAATAAGTCATTGCAATGGAAAGTACAGCAGAGGGAATATTATCAATAATATTGTAATAACTGTATGGTGACAGATAGTAACTACACTGATCTTACAGGTTTTCTATTTGAAGTCTTCCAGTAGTTTTCAGTACTTGTAACATCAAAAAATTCATAATAGCAACAACAACAAAAACACAGAAAACACTGTACATCCTGTTGGGATCTCATCCTGCAAACTTTAACCTCATCACCACCAGTCCCCTACCATTCATTACATAATTTATCTACTATGTCTTCAGTTGCTCAAAACTGCAAATTCCATTCCTGCCTCAGAGCCTTTGCCCTTGCCTTTTTGTCTGCATGAAATGCCCTCCTTAAATCTCCAGAGAACTTAATGTTCTTATCATTCAGGTCTCAAACTAAGTATTACTTCTTCTAGGGTTTCTTTCTGGATCACCACATTTGGTTACCAGAAATATATGGATTGAGAACAGTGAATTGTTCAGCTCCACACTGGCAATCAGAATATGGATTTTCTAAGAAAGGCAGAGAATTCTAAGCTATTGAAACGAGTCTGCTGCAAAGGTTAGTCAAAAAATTCATCTCAAATTGGGCAAGTTTTTAGCCAGGTGTCAAAATAAATAGTGAGCATGTAATCGGGTAGAGGAAGAAGACTGTATGAACAAAATGTGAAGTTAGGTGTAAATAAGCTTTGTGGGAATAAAGGATGTTGAAAGACGTGAGAATAAGTTGAGAAATAGAGGGTATTTGAAGAAGTACTCTGAATCTTTAATGCTGGGCATACGATATGGGATGATCTGATATGTTAAGCAACCAAGTTTTTTTTGTTGTTGTTGTTTGTTTTTTTTTATTAAAGATTTTATTTATTTATTTATTTGATAGACAGAGACCACAAGTAGGCAGAGAAGCAGGCAGAGAGAGGAGGAAGCAGGCTCCCTGCTGAGCAGAGAGCCCAATGTAGGGCTCAATCCCAGGACCCTAGGATCATGACCTGAGTTGAAGGCAGAGGCTTTAACCCACTGAGCCACCCAGGCGCCCCAGGCAACCAGGTTTTTGAATATAGTGTGTCACTGAATGCTTCTGAGAAGAGTAATGAGTTAGCAAAAACCATTTTGAAGAACATTTGCCTTCTCTTTGTGAAATATAGCAATTATACTAATTATGGAACATGTGTAACAGAAATAATAAATATGTATTTATTAAAACAATGAACCTAGAGTTCAATAATGTTTAGTTTGGCTATTCTAAAATGCCACATACTGCACTTAAGTTTTTTGTGAGCATCCTAAATAATATAATTTTCAAATCAGTTTCTATTTTTGTGTTTCTTTTTCATTATAAGAATTAATATAACCTTATGAGATATTGTGGGAAATTAATTAAGATTTCAATGAATAATTTCCTTTTGAGAAAAATCTGAACTTTTAAAATTTTTCATTCTTCTTTATATATAACTTTGGAAAGAAAATTCAGTATATAATCAGAAGATCTATTTTTACATCTCGGTTTTCCCATTTGCTAATCTATCTCATTGAATAAAATACATTATTATTATTTTTAAACCCACAAGCAAGTAGGGGCAAATATGTGATAACTCATCATGTTTCTCAAAATCATTTTTTCCATATTATGGGGTATCCCTCAGATGTTTAATATATAGAACAAGTGAAGCATACCAAAGGAAATTACACTGTCTGAAGTTTATATAACAAAAGTTAAGGAGTGTCTATACCATACTGACACCTCATTAAATCTTGAGATAAAGTTGGGATTAAGAATATCCCTAGCCATCAAGAAAATTGTAGTCGAATAAAAGTATTTTCTTTAGTCCAGCTATATGCCATCTACTCTATAGCTATTAATGTACTATTTATTTCTGACTACTTAAAGCTATTTTTTAAAGTCATGGAATGAGCTTCACATAAATTAGCTGTTGATAATGTTAAAGTATTTAAACAAGGAGGCTATTAGACTGGGATGATTCTAATGCCTTGGTAACTAACCTATGTAAACAAACCAAACCCTAAGCCAGAATCAATGCACTTAAATCTGAGAAAGTAAAACTCAATAACAAATAATCACAAACAGCATATAGGCTTTACCAAATCAGGCACTGTTCGAGCTTAACCAATCAACTAATTTATTTGCCTTGCTGCAGTGTCTCCTCTGCCAAAACCTTATTCCTAACTCCTGTCAGCGGAGCAAGCACGTCTAGCCACCCTTATTTCTGGTGCTGCTTAATTCAAATCAGTGCAGGTTCAAATAAGGTCTTGAAAAATTTAATGTGCCTCAGCTTATCTTTTAACAATGGTAACAGAGACCAGAATTGTACTTCTAGAAAGTCAGATGTTTTCTTTTCATTCTAGATTAATTGTTCTATTATAAACACCATATTTGACAAGAATAAGACATACTCCAATCCTTTGCTTCCTGGGTTTTGAACTGGTATTTTTTTCTTGACCCACTTAATTATATTCTCAGAAACCATCCCATTCTCCTTTTGTCTATAATATATTTTCTGGGGACTCAAATGGTACAAGTAGTCTTTCTTTCCCTACTATCATGGTAATCAATGATACATCATAGAGCTAGGTTCACCAAATTCTGAAAGTGATTTCACAGTTCATAGGAGAGTGATAAATGAAACTTTTATAAAAGGTTAGTCAATACCTCAATTCAGCTGTACGTTGGTCATTATGGATACTTGCCAGGTATAATCATGCTCGTGACTCTGGTTTTTTTTTGTTTTGTTTTGTTTTGTTTTGTTTTACGTTTCTCAGCAAGAGAAAAGTGTTGTGAGTTGTGCCTGACACACGTCTATAGGTACCAGCTAGTTTTTCTCTTTATAGGGACTGGTTGGTTCAGCTTCAAACCCGAGAGAATTTCTATAATATTTAAATATGTGAGGTAGGGAGAAAATAATTCCTCTTTTATCCCGCATGACATACACCGGTAGTTATTTTGCAAAGGTTATTGTTTCTTAGAAATGTTTTAAATAGATGACAGTCCAGGGCTCCTTCTGGAAGGAAGCAACATCACTGGGAAATAACTCAAGTTGGTTCTAAAACACAAAGTGAATTTACGTGCCTTAAAACCTGTCAGTTCATGTTTCATTACTGAGGGGCAGGGGTGGAGAATATTCTGGATCAGTGGTTCTCAAAGTGTAATGGAGAAAGCAGCATCAGAATCACCTAGTATATTCTTAGAACTGCAACTTATTCGAAGGCTCTCTGTTCCGCGGGGTGCCTGCTTCCTCCTCTCTCTCTGCCTGCCTCTCTGCCTGATTGTGATCTCTGTCTGTCAAATAAATAAATAAAATCTTAAAAGAAAGAAAGAAAGAAAGAAAGAAAGAAAGAAAGAAAGAAAGAAAGAAAGAAAGAAAGAAAGAGAAAGAAAGAAAGAATGGCAACGTATCTGGCTCCACCGCAGATTTAGTGAGTCAGAAACTCTGTGGGTGGCCAATCTGGGTTTTAACAGGACCACTGTTCAGTCTAGCTCCATGATACTCAAGTGTTGCCAGAAAACTAACATCAGAATCCCATAGTAACTTGTTAGATCAATAAATAGAATTTGGGTCCCCTCCCAATCCTACTGATTCAGAATCTACATTTTAATATGATTGCCAAGTTACCTACTTGTATATATGTGTTGGAAAAGCATTACTTTACAAATCTGACAAATGTGTGGGGTGCATATTTCACTATTTCTGCATTGGTAACAAGGTAAGTTCACTCTTTTACACTGATACTAGAGGACAGCCAAAAAAAAAAAAAAAGATCTTTCTCAAGGCAATTCTGTCTTAAGCACTATTCATCCATCCATCCATTCATTTGACAAGTATTTCTTGAGCACATACCATGTACTCGGCATGTTAATAAATACTGGTTTTAGGAACAGCGCACAAGAGAAAATGAGCTTACAATATCAAAGTAATCAGCACCGAAATAGGAATTGAAGCCCATTTGCTATCCTTGCTGTAAATGAAATTAAGAAATCCTGAGAAATAAATTGTCAACTAAATAGTCACTATTATAGTTTTATTGATTAATGCTCATTAATGCGTATTTGTACTTTCACATCTATGGCACAAAATATTCTAAATATCAATCTTGCATGCTATGGACTACAATTATAACTTTAGTATCTAATTTGTGTCACGTAATATATGAGGTAAAAAGAAAATGCAAGCTAGGGCACCTGGGTGGCTGTTAAGCAACTACCTTTGGCTCAGGTCATGATCTTGGAGTCCTGGGATCTAGCCCTGCATTGGGTTCTCTGCTCAGCGGGGAGCCTGCTTCTTCCTCTCCCGCTCCCCCTGCTTGTGTTCCTTCTCTTGCTGTCTCTCTCTCTGTCAAATAAATAAATAAAATCTTAAAAAGAAAATGCAAGCTAGTACTATATACATATGGAGAGGCTCCAAGAGAAGCAGCACCAAAAATTATTGACTAACACCTTACTTAGGGGTAGGGAATGAGTTTTATGGATTCATGTTTCTGTGACTCTTTAACAAAAAAATCTACTTATGAAATTTTAAGTTAAAGCCAATCTAAATTAAGTATTTGGCACTATATGTGTGTTATAGCAAGAGTTTCTATGATAAAAATTATTCACAGTAAAAATTCTATAAATTCATTTTATGTATATACCTATAATTATATTATTTTTATATTTAAGTTATATTTAAGTTTAGTTGTATAGATTTAATATTTAAATAATTTATTTCCCTTATAGTGAGGGAAAAATTACTATGAAAGAATGATGGGACATCTCAGTAAAAGGATTTGAATGTCACTTCTTATGGGGTTTGGGATTGTGCTGGTTGAGTCTATGACAAAATTAAGGTTAAATTGGTTAAATTTATTCCTAGGTGCTTTATTCTTTTTGATGCAACTGTAAATTGGATTTAAAATTTTTTTTCTTTCTGATAGTTGTCAGTATACAGAAACAAAACAGATTTTGTATGTTGATTTTGTACTCTGAAACTTTATTGAACTCAGTTATTAGTTCTGACAGGTTTTTGGTGGAGTCTTTAGGATTTTCTACACATAAACTCGTGTCATCCACAAATGCAGATTTTTAATAATATAAATTTTTAAAAAAAATTCTTGTTAACAAATATTTTACCATAAGATGTATTAGGAAAATACATAACTAGTATTTATATGACAGTGAATAAAGCTTCTTTTTAGAAATAAATGTATGCACAGTGAATTTAGTTAGGAAAAGTATTCAGTAATTTGATAATACTGAATAATAATATTGTATAATATTTGAGAACTTAAATCCTGAGGCCAGATTCTAGTATAAATTCTGGCTCTGCCATTTAATTTCTTTGGGTCTTAACTTGTAAAAAGTAGGGATGCTAATATTTACCTATAGGACTACTGGACAATTAAATTTATTAATACAGATAATGCTCAGAATATTGATAGAAATAGTGTAACCAAGGTATATTAGTGTTAACTATTTGCAGTATTAATGATGCCTACATAAAGTATGAAGGTTGTACACAAACAAATGATGTCTGAGAGAAACTGAAGCCAAGCCCATTGCTGCTGTAGGAGAGAGTTGCCCCAAGAAACCTAGAGAGTAAGCATTACAGCATAAAAAATATGATGATGCACTTTGGTGGTTGAGGTTTTTAGACTAATCTGCCATTTACAAATGATTTACCATGGACTAGTACTTAATTTTTCTAAACATGGATTGTCTTATCACATGTTTAGATACAACAGAACATTCCTCATATAGTTGTTTGAAAATAAAAGCAGACCCTGCAGATAAAGAGATTAATAGATTATACAACATGGTTAACAGTAAGGGTTCAATAAATGTTAAGAAGTTATAGGTAGGGCGCCTGGGTGGCTCAGTGGGTTAAACTTCTGCCTTTGGCTCAGGTCATGATCTCAGGATCCTGGGATCAAGTCCCGCACCGTGCTCTCTGCTCGGCAGGGAGCCTGCTTCCTCCTCTCTCTCTCTGCCTGTCTCTCTGCCTACTTGTGATCTCTGTCAAATAAATAAATAAAATCTTAAAAAAAAAAAGAAGTTATAGGTAGAGGAGGAGGAGGAGAAGGAATAGCACCATCCTCCTCAGAACAGAATCCAAAACAATTAAACACCACATAAGGCATGTACTGGGGGCTTAGCTTACTCCATGCTGAACACTGTGTAAGGCTTTGAGGAGCAAATAATGAGAAATCATTCTCTATCTTTTAAAGCTCACAGTGTGGTGATTTCAAGTAAATCTTAAATTATTTCTCCTGAAAAAAATAATTTTGAAAAACCCTACAAGTCAGGCATTGTCATATTTTCAAGAAGAAGGAGGGCATCTTCCAACCTAATAATTACTGACCTTAGCACATTTTCAAAAGATGAACTTAATGGCAACAGAACTTATTTAAATTATAATCAGTGTATATTTGGCACTTAAAAAAGGCAATTCATGATAAATAAAATCAGCATATATATTCACTGACGTCATTGTCAAGTTCTATCAACCACACTGTTAACCCAATTTTCTTGTCCACAGTTTGCCACATCTCCCCAACTGCATCATCTTAATCCTGGGTCTACTGTGAGAGGAAGTCCCAGCCAGTAGGCATGCCTCCAAATGTATTTATCCTCAATTGCTGGTTCTTATTTGTGCTAATTTTTTCACAAGATACCCAAATGCTGTTCCAGCCCAGCAATAATTTTCAATTCCTTAACTCAAGCTGGGCAAACAACCAAGATTCCTAAGTTATTCCCTAGCCAGCTGTACTCAAAATTGTCTCAGATGTCATTGATATTTAGGCAGTGTGGTTCATTTTTTCCAGAGGTGATTGTGATATTGTCTTTTAACCTATTCAACTGCTTCCAGCAAAAAGTTTAAACAACCTCTTCTGCAGATTTCCCAGCTAAATAATATCATCTTGGGGCCCAGCACAGACTCCTGCTGACTGCCACTTATCTCCCACCCTACAGCCATTCTAAATTCCCTGTGCAACACCTGACTCTATGGCTTCTTGCACACTGTGTTATGGAAGGAAGAGATGTTTCTGCTAAGATGAGTGAAGAAACATTAAAATTAATGTCATTTTTCTTCCTTTCAACCTCAATCTCTTGTGCTATAATCAGCTGGAAGCATATGGGTAACATTGATTATTGTAATTAGTTCTATTTTTATACCTCTAATCAAGTTGGATTCTTATCAAAGAATCTAACATCCTGGAGATAGTAAGATAATGAGAAGAAATTAGCTGTTTTCATCATTACTCTTGTTTTTAAACCTCTGAAATCTGACGTCGTATTCCACCAAACCTACTAAATAGCAATAAATCTACACTTTGGGTAACAACTACTTTTACCTATTGTTTGGATAGGTATCAGAACCTCTTCATTTGCATATGGGCCCTTTCTGGCCCTCTAGGGGTGATTTAGAATATGGAAAAAAAGACACAGGCTTTGAGCTCAGATGGAAAGAAATTCAAACCATGATACTATGGCTCCCAATCAGTATTCCTTGAAAAGAATTACTAGCTTCCTTAATTCTAGTTTTCTAATTAGTGAAACTGAAGTAATAATAACTGCTTTATAAAGTTCTAAGAATAAAAATAAAACAAATACATGTATAATGCAAGACCTATAGGTGTAATTAACATGTTTTGTTATTAATGATATTTCTTTGCTTTTTTATTCATTCAAAGAGTAATTATTAAAACACTTATTTGTCAGATGGCATTTTCCATTTTAAGGGTAGTACTATACATTCTTATCCCTGTACCACATGATATTTACTAAAGTGTTTTTTCTTTACTAAATGTTTGTAAATGTGAATCTCACATTATTATAATATCTATTATGTTAGAGAACACTATAAAAATTGCAAGCTTTTTCTATGGATTCTTTTCAGCTGGAGATATTTAGAGGGTAGAGAATTATCATAATTGATACTATAGCAGACTCAAGAGGTGTCTAAATATTCATCCAGCACAATGTCAATGTCTCACTCTGTTCCTACATAACCTGGCAAATTAATACTTGCTAGGAATCAGCTGTTGCAAATTTTCATCTATAAACTTCATTCATTCATTCATTCATTCATTCCACTTATATGTTTGTATTCATATATTTAGGTTGGTTTTAAATAATTTCTTAGGTACATAAGGACTTATGAGATAATTTCAAGATCCAAAGTATTATAAGCCATTTCTTAAAATCATCTAAATGCAAAATATTATTGTTCTTAGAACACATAATCTTTTGCTTTCCCCAAAGTGAATTAAATAATAGGGATCTTACAAGTACATGTCAGAATGAACTGTTGAGCTACTGAAAGAAGAAATTCCATTAAGGATTAAATATATTTTAATATATTGTGTGGAGATTTGAAATAAAATAGGTCTAGGAGTCCTGATATACTTTTTGGAATAGCAGCAATAAAATTACCATCTTATTTTAAAATCATTTAAACTTTATACTTTCCCTGTTGCTTTAACAGTTCAATAAACTATATTCATAATATTAGCCTTGACCCTCAACACATAGACATTGACTATTATTTGATTATTATACAAGTCATGAGGAGTCTGAGAGATTACTTCATAGAGAACTGGGCTGTTTTATAATCCCCATTGTGTCTTCTCAAATCTGGGGAAATAATTTGGGTTGTAGGCACAATGCTAGGTGAACCTATTCTTACCTTATCATATGATGTTCATGGTGCTTTCCCACAATAGTGAGTGCCAACTATGTGTGAGGCACTGGGGTGCCATCCATTATATCTCTAATGGATATATCTATATAATAGATATATCTATAATGGATGATCAAACAAGATAAAGTTCTTATTTTCAAGATATCATTTTAAATATGTGGATATAGATAGCAATTAGATAGGCAATTTCTTTTTTTTCTTTTTAAGAGTTTTTAATTATTTGAGAGAGAGAGAGTGAGTGAGTGAGCACAGGAAGGAACAGAGGGACTGGGACAAGCAAGTTCCATGCTAAGCCCCACACTGGGCTCAATTCCAGGACCCAGAGATCAAGACTTGACCTGAAGCCAAGAGTTGGATGCTTAACTAACTGAGCCACCCGGGGTGCTCCTAAATAGACAATTTCAACATTTTGTAGTATACTCTGTGTTGGGGTAAATGTAAGGTATTAAAGAAACACAGAAAAGTGGCACAGCTCTCAATACCATGCTACCTGGCATGGTTTTTCAAAGGTGGAAAAATTCAAACTGACCACGAAGAAGGAAGAGAAAGAAGAGTGAAGGATGGGTGTAGGGCCTATGTATTGTGTAAGAAGACATGAAGTACGCTTTTCAATTCTTTTTCGTATCAGAGGGAGATGCTTTCACAAAACCTATAAAAACCAAAATAAGGAGAACATGAAGATACTATCTAATTGTAGCCAGGAAGGCTAGCAGATACTTGCTGTACTGGTTGTGACATGAAATAGAAGTAACCTTTTACAATTAGTTTCTGAATTAGTCAAACAAAGCTATTCAATTGTCAGAAGATACTTAGTGTTACTAATTTTTGAGATCTGGTCATGTATATTTTAGTCTGGGTGCCAGCAAGAAACAGATGGCACATTCAAATTAGGATAACTCAAGGGAGTTTAATAAAGGAACTATTTACAAAGATGTGGCCAGGTCAACACCAGGACTGTTTGCACCCATGAAGGGGTGAGTGGACAGAGCAATTGCAGAAATTCTTAAAGAGAGTCATGTGGAGATGGGCACCTGGAGAGGAGATGTGACCTTTAGTTAAATGATGTAGCCAGGCCAAGGAGAAACCACAGACTTGGGAAAATAAATACCCTGAACATCATTTCTCTCTTTTGCTAGTTGTCAACCCAATGGAAGAGAGCAAGGGGTTCATAATGGTCAGCCTTTGGGAAGCAGAGAGCAGGCTAATAGGGAAAGATAATCTAGAGGGCCTGAGAAAGCTATTCAGTGGTAATTTATGAATCAAAAAGAGGACTAAATCACAAGCATCCACTTAGTTATTTTTCAACCTTTAAAATAGCACTGCCTATGAAAATCTTTCCAAAGACATTTATGAATGTCTACAGTTAAAGAATTTTCTTTTCTTCCCTCCTCCTGCCATGTGCGTGCATATGCACAGCGAACAGTGTTCTATTATACCTTTCTCATTCTCCTGAATCCATATTATAGCTATTTAAACCTACTCATCACCACCAGGGATATCATTGGATGAACAGAGTCAGTTTTACTCTCCTCTTCTGTAGAATTATCACGTTAGAGCAAAAAATACCATAGACCTCACCAAACAATAAAATTAACCATCAGGAAGCATTTTATAGCCCTATAAAACTGATCTAGCACAGCTAGTATTATCGTTAGATATTATATGTTCAAGGACGAAAGCTAGGTAGTTTTAAATGGAGACTTTCAATGGTTGAAGAGTAATAGATGCCAAGAAAAATACTAGGACTGGAGCCAGGGAAAATTTTCTATTGGCTAACGCTGAGATCCTACATTTGGTCTTCATCCACTGGTTCCTTGTCCAATTTCAAGGTACATAATGCCAGTCTCAATTTTGATGGTCAGTGATAGATTTCAATAAAAAGACACTCTCCCATTGGTTCTAGAAAATATTAACACTATGAATGGACTTTAAAGGGATACTATACTGGATGAGAAGGTGGTCAATATTTCCCATTCCCACACTGATGATTTAGTTTCCACTCAGACTATAAGCTGATTTCAGTGTATTGTTCCTGGCATATAATAAATACAAAATAAATGCTACTGTTATTACATAGCAGGTTTTTGTCTCTTTTTATCCTTTTTGTTTTATATTTTTATATCTTTACCCTGGGTTATCATATTTTTTATTATAATAAAGTAATTACAGCTTAACCTTTAGTGTAAATCAGAGATGTTATTTCTATTTATTGAGGAGCCACTACCTCATTCAGAAAATTCAAATAAGGTCAGCTCTACCTCCCACTAAAACATTTCTTATATTTAATATTATTTAGGTTTAATACAAAGTTCTAGAAAATACTCAATGAATGAGTCATTGAAAGCACTAAGGATAGGAAACATTGGGAAAATTTTGACATGGAGATGTTTGCTATCATGTGTTTTTTATAACTGTACTTTCCAGCTCTTTGTAGGAATATTGTAACTATAAATTTGAAGCAAAACTTTGGTTTTATAGTTTATTTCCTCTGCCTAATAGTTTCATCTGAATCATTAACTTCCGGGTTGTGAATTTCCTCAGAAGTATTAATGGAAGTCTATTGCCTGTCTTAACAGCCTGGTCTGTCTGCAAGACTGGAGGCGCAAAGGTCCCTTAGATGTTTACATGACTACTCCATGATATTATTCTAAATAACTCTACCTTAGGGAAATGTATTTCTGGATGATGGAATTGATTGCTGGTGTGTGTGTGTGTATGTGTGTATACATGTGTGTATGTGTGTTTCATAGATTTCCTGTTGAGATGGGAGAGGGTGGGGAATAGGTTCTAGTGCAAGACCAAATCCCATGGATGGATGCTCAGCTCTATAAAGAATGGTGAGGATTAACCATTTGAATACATAGAAAATACTTAGAAAAGTACCTAGCACGTAGCAAGTTAAAGTATTATAATAATAATTATAGTACTCATCAATAGCATCCTCAGTTGTAGTACAACAATATAAAAAAGGTAGGTAAGAATATTGGGGGAGATACTTATTGGAAAATACCCTATAAAAATTTTCATTTGTATTGTGTTTTTCCCTTGGACCTTAGCAAACTATTGTTAGCACTGGGTTTTCACCCACTGTCAGTTTCTACTTTTGATTGCCTTGACCTTGAAGTAGTAGAATTTTGTCACATCCTTGTAAAGCTGAGACATAAAGGAGACTGCAAGAGTCATGATTTTCCTATATCAGAGCCGTCTTTCTTTGGATGTCAGCTTTAAACCCCCCATGACAGTGCCTACAGAGTTGAAAAAAGGTTTATTAAAGAGGTGACCTAAAAGACTCATGTTATATTTTGACCACTTACTAAAAATATGATTTAGATATGTTTGTTCACTTTGTACTTTTTTTCTTTGCCCTCAGCCACAATGGTCTCACTCTCCTTGTCAACCCTCCTCATACAGCCAATAAACCTCCTCTGCAAGCATGTCTTCTCTGGCCCCTGATGACCTATCCTGCTCAACAAAGTTAAATCTCTGTAGTTAACCATTCACCCTCTTAAAAGGGCAGTTTAGTGACCATCCATCATTACCTGAGCAAACCCCTTCAGGGACTTTCCTCTCATACAAGCAGCTTGACAAACTATTGTCCCCTTAAAAATTATTTGTTCTATGGGAAAACAAGAGAAGGGAGTTTCATTACTAAGAGTCTCCATTTCAGATTTCATAAAAACGTGACAATTTATTAAAAGGAAAAACATTGTTAAAGAACTCCAGAAGTATTTTAAAATACTTTGAAATTCTTTAATTTATTTTAAAAATACTTTAAAACTCTTTAAAATCGCAAAATATATTCTTAACTCTATTGATTTTCTTTAACCATACATTTAAATGAGGCTGAAGTAGTGCATTTAGTTCGTGGGTTAGCTTGACACAATGGGAAAGAAATCCTAGTCTCCTAGATTACACCTTCTTGACCCAACTGTTTTAATACAAAAGCAGTCTCACCATTTGCTTTTCTGTTTCTTTTTATATAAAGTCCATCATGAAAACAGAAGAGTTACTTTTTTCTCGTTCTAGTTCTTTTTTTTCCCTCAAGACCTACCGTTCTAAAGAAAATGCCATTACTCTTTTCTCATTTAGCTTTTAATCTGCAAATGCACTTAACTGTCAAGAACCCAATTTACCCAGCAATAAAATACATGAATTAGTATCTTTGTTCATTGAGGGAGAGTTTGGGAACCAGAAGGTTTTGTGCATGTACTGGACTAGAGACTTTACATAAATATCAATATAACGCAATTTCAAAGAACAATAATGTGAGAAAAAATAAAAAAATAGAAGATCATTTAGATTAAGTAGTTTGCCAAAGATCACATACTTGTAAGTGCTAGAGATTAAGTTCAAATCCAGGGTACGGATATAGTTCTCTTGAGTTAATGGGAGGTCAGTTAATTGTTAAAATATGATACCTGCAACTAAGAGATAAGAGAATGTAAAAGTCCATGTGGAATACAGTAGGAGACAGCTTTATGGAGGAATAGGTACTTGAGTCTTAAAAAATGGCTACTATTTGGTCAAATGGAGGAAGAACAGGGTCACTCCAAGAGTGTCATGATGACAAGGTGCTGGGTGAACAATGAAGACACCCATCTGGTTAAAGCAGCTGAGCAATTTAATCAGTGATCTCACATTGAAGAGTATCAGTATCATTTGTCAGTGAGTTCGGCATTGCTCAACCATAATTAAATTTAGCAGGTGCCAAGAAACGTTACTAGAAAGAGGTAACCTTCTGGTTTATTAAGACTCATGAAGAAGCAGCTCAGGATTCCCTTTAAAACTAGAAAGATTAAGTATATGAAACAAAATGTAATTTTTCTCCACCCACATTTTGTTTAGGGTACTCTGTTCAGTAAGTTTTGGTTTTCATAGAGTTAAATGAAACCCAGCTTTAAAGTACTTATTTTGGATTTGGGTCAAGCATAGCCTGGTAATAAACTGAAGGTATATATACCTTTACCAATGGGACCCTTCTCCCCGCCACTCCCTCTCCTTCTCTTTCTTTCTAAAGAGCAATTCTTTTAAAACACAGAAGCCTTGCAGTAATTGCTTTCTCAGGATTCCAAAATTAGTATACCTCTCCCTATTTATTTAGCTCTTCAAAAATAACCCCAAATTTCTTTACATGACCAAGGAAGATTGAAATCTCACACTCTGTAGGCTGGTATGGTGTTGCCATGCATGCAAAACATTTGGAAAAGTTGCTAGGCTGTTTTGTAACCTCTTACAAATGTCCCAGTTAAGGAGTACAGTGAAAAAGCTTTCTCACAGCAATCTTTTACTTTAAATACATCTAAAAGCCCCTTTTCACAGAGCTGTCAAAGCATGGTCAAGATGGCATTTTTAATGCCTCCTATCCTTCTAAAGAGCTCTACTTATGACAAGACCCCTAAAGGTTTCAGGGAGGCTGAGGAAATTGTATTTTCAAAATGCATAACTTAAAAATCTATTTTACAAAAATGTTGATGATTTATTCTTAACATTGGAAATGAAATGGAGGAAATGGAGAGAGGTTTCACTAGATAATGACATGGACCTAATATTCCAAAAGAACAGTCCCATTTTAATTGCATATTAGCAGTTAAGTGGGTCACCACTCAATCCTTCTGTCCTCTGGGCCTGTAAGACTAGGTGAACATATAATCAAGAATAAATATCCAAATGGGAAATAGAGTTTTACTTTATGTGGCATCTGGGTGGCTGGGCCGGTTAGCATGGGCTCTTGATTTTGGCTCAGGTCATGATCTCAAGGTCCTAAGACTGAGCCCTGCCTGCCTCAGGCTCTGCCCTGGGTGTGGAGCCTGCCTAAGATTCTCCCTCTCCCTCTGCCTGCCCCACCTTCCTCTCTAAAAAAATAAAATAAAAATAAAGAATTTTACTTGATTAATCTAGAGCAGCCCTCTCTGATTTGATAAATGAAGGGCTTCTGAATGTTGGAGAAGTTGGCTTAAGCCCAAAGTTGAAATGAACCTTTCTCCTTCATTCCCTTGAATTTCAAACAGTTGTATTCAGAGAAGATTCAGTTTTACAAGATTGCACTTCAGATAATTAGCTTCGTTGGGCATTATGAGATGCTTGTACTGTCATTACCTAATTTTGAATTTTTTTCATTAATTTTTAAGTTACTTATTTTAAAAAAGATTTATTTATTTTGGAGGCAGTAGAGAGGGGCAGAGGGAGAGGGAAACCCACGCAGTCTCCATGCAGAGAGCAGAGCCTGCAGCAGGGCTCCACCTCACGACCCTTAGATCACGAGCTGAGCCAAAATGAAGAGTCTGATGCTTAACCAACGGCACCACCCACGCATCCCTTAATTTTTTAGAAAGCTGTGTATGCGTATGTGTATTTCCATCATAAAGGATTTATAACAGATACAGAGTTTTCCTCAAAAAACTTTTGTTTATCCCAAAGATTTCTGCAAATAAACACACATATTTCTGCAAGCAAACACATGTTTTCTGTATGCCCATATTTGCATATGACAACTTAAACCCCCTACAGACATCCTGAGCTACAATTGTTTTTCTTCAAAACTGTCAGCATGATTTCATTCTTTCTGGTGTTTCATACTATAGCCTCAAAGATTAAGAGAGTGATTTTTCCCCTACCCCTACATCCTTGATATCTAAAGGTTATAGTTTCTTTGAGTTAAGCAAAATTGAAATAACTTATGTAGTTCTGAATTGCTTTAACTTTGTGAATTTTTTTGACCTGCATGTTCAAACCTTGCTTTCAGGAACATTTTAAATATGTTCTGTTATTTCACTGAATATTTCTTTTCTGTCCATTCTTTGCAACACTGTAGACCTTCTCCCAAAATCAAGTAATCCTCATACATGGAAACTGAAACTCCTGAATTTATCCATGTCTTTAAACTATTATAATACTTTATCCTTATCTTGTGAGACCTCAGTAAATATCCCAATTTTTTCTTCTTGGAGCACCTGGGTGGCTCAGTTGGTTAAGCATCTGCATTCAGCTCAGGTCATGATCCCAATGTCCTGGGAGAGTCCCACATCAGGCTCCCTGCTCAGCAGGGAGTCTGCTTCTCCTTCTCTGTGCTCTCTCTCATAAATAAATAAATCTAAAAAATTTAAATTTTGTCTTCTATATTTGTTTGATTTTTTTCTATCTTCATTTGTAATTTAGTCATTGTATTTCTCATCAAATGTATTTTTCTCATTTTAGGTTTCCCCCACTTCACACATGCTTCCTTTACTATCCTAGATTAGACATATTTTATAATCTCCTCTTGTTTTTAACAAAATCTTTTTTAGATACAAAGTCTTCCTCTGATTCTTCAGGATGGAAGGATTTATTTTATTTATTGTCTGTTAATTTGTTTGCTTGTGGACTGTAATATATAATTTGCACAGGTTCCCTACTTTTTTCTGCATTGGAATCTGACAAAAAGTTCCAGGCAGTAACCTTGATTTTAACAGTAACTATTGGAGTCCATCTGGAACAGGTTTCCTGATTTTTGCAGCATCTGTTTTGAGACAAAGCACTGCCATTTCACTCATTCATTTATTCAATAAATATTGCATTCTTACTAGGACCTAGACATGGACAATGGAAATATAACTGAGAACCAGGTAGTCTGTATTTTGTTTTTTGTTCTTTTTTTGCCTACCTACCCCAATAAAAGGAAGAGAAGAAATCCAAAGGATCAAAACACCTCACAGGAATAATAATGCCATTATTATTAACTCTGAAAATTTTCTCACTGACAGTCTGTGATATTCTTTAAAAAGGATGGAGCAAGAGGATCCCCCCTCTCTACCCACAGAAGGGGACATAGTTTTACTTCCTGACATCATTTTCTTTGTTATGGTTGCCTTTTATCATTCTTTTCTATAGCCTGATGTTTGCCAGGATCTTCCCTGAAATCAATGCATATTAAGGAAAAGAAGTGCAGAGTGGACAGGGAAGACTTATCTACATTGCAAATTTGGCACTGTGTCTTCAGGGGCCAGGAAAAAGACAGTCTCCCCGTCTTTTGGAAACTACGAACGCAACAAGCCACCTCATTAGTTCACTGTGCATCTAAGAAGTCATCTTATCATTTATTGACCAAATTAAAAAACCAGCAACAGAATACTTAGTGTCTTAGTGATGTCTGGAAAGAATAGTTAAGGTAATAGTACATAACCTTGCCTCTAGTGAAATGAAAAAAAAAAAAAAAAAAAAAAAGCTGGGGTTTTGAAGGACTTAAACCAACTACTGCTACAAATGATACGCACTGCTGCTAAAACTGCAGATTCAAGCGTTAACAGTTACTTTCCAAACACTTATTATATGCCTGGCTCTGTGCTAAATGTTTTCACATTACTGACATTCATAACCATTCTTAAAATTCAGTAAGGTAACACCTAATATAGGTTAGAAAACTAAGGTCCAGAAACAGTAGGGGATTTGTCCAACATCACAGAGTAGCAGACCTAGGATTGGAGGGCACTTCTCCTAATGCAAACCCTTACAAGCTCAACTCAAAAGAAGGAACAAGGACAATCACACATATATAACTTTGAGGTATGTCTCATGTACGTTGTACAGAACACATTCATGAGCTGACTTGATATTCCAAACAATCATCGTTATCTTTTGCACTCTTTATATTCAGCAATAACTTGTATTTACAGGACGTTTTCCCAAATATACTGGCTTATTTAAACATCAAAATTACTCACTAAAAATCAGGGCAGAAACAATCACATGGCACAGAGAAAGAAGCTGAAGTTTAGAAAATTGAAGTTGCTGACACTAAATTTGCTCAAATAGCTAGGGTCAGGACTCTCTCTTGAATCTATCACTCTCTATTTTGTCAACTGTCCCAAACTTGTCCCCTATTAGCAGCTAGTGTCTGGTAAGATTCCACTCTTACCAGGCTCGAAAACTTTTATGAGATAGCCTAGAATGTGTCTAAATATAAAATTGAGTAATATCAGGCATGGGGAAAAGGAATCTGTGAGTTTCTCTGGAAGAACCAGTAACAGTTATAAGAACAAAATTGTTGTGGTCTGGATGGACTGAGAAGGGAAAAGTCAGCTTGTCATCTCAGAGTAAGTAGAATAACTTCTGGGCTCTAAATTTGTCTCAAAGTTTTCTGATGTATGCAGTACCAATGTTGAGTCTGAAAATTTGGTAACGATGGCTGGAACTAAGTATCATAAAACACAGAGTCTTGGGATTGGACTGGTCTTCAAATTTATTCCAAGTCTGTAATATCCCTAAGATTTGATAGTCCAACTTCTGTTTGAATCTCTCTGATGAGTAGGTTTATTACAGTGCGGGATAGCACTTATTTTTATAAGTTTATCTGTTCTTAAATTATATCCATCGTTCTCAGCTACCTCTCAGGAGTCTTGTTGAATAAGTATAATCAAGTTTTATTCAATAAGAACCTTTTCAAGATAGTTATATCATCTTGGGTGTTTTCTTCTTCAAGTTAAATATCTGTTATTCTATCAAGTTTATCTCATGATACAAGCTCCTGACTACTCTAAGTGCTTTGCTTTTTTGCTTTTTAATTTATTAACACTCTACTTAATGTTCTACTTGTGTGTTCTCATCAGGATAGGGAACATGAGACCATCCCTCAACAAACTCAATGAGCAGAAGAATTTGCAGGTGAGGTAGGGAAGCTGAAGGGACTCCATTTCAGAAAGGCTCAGTCTCTGCTGCTTTTCTGCTATGCCCCATTTACTCATGTTCCACAGTTTGCCTCTGAATAAGCCCAAGAAGCCATGTTCCCCTTTCAAGGGAGAAATCAAGAAAAATTAGTTACTGAGTTTTGTCCTAAGCCCCAAACACCTGATAACACCTAAGAAGAGCCAGATCCCAAACATGATCCAGGATATTAGCTGCCAACAAACGTTGGCTGACATTGGCATCAATATCTCTTATCCTCCATGACTTATAAAATAACACCTATTGTTCACCTGACACTTGCTTTTGATTAGACCCTACCCTGGATTCCTAAAGGAACACATACCCTAGAGCCCTTTCCAATATAAACCTCCAACCTCAACAACGACGAGACTCATTCTGCTCTCCTTTCCAGTCTCCCAGACACTCCCATCCTCAGACCCAGCCTGCCTGCCTGGGTTAACCCTGCCAGCTTTAACATATAGGACTCATTTACCTAATAGACTTATTTATTTTTGCTCCAAGTGAAGTCCATAAAAATTTAGTTAGCCATTTTCTGTTTAGCATTTCACCCAGAGAATAGAAATACTTTGTATTTCATTCCTTGTTTTATCTTTTACGTACTTCTTGCTCTCATTTTTATCTTGTCTCTGAAAGGACTTCTGACACATGTAATCATCCTGAGGTAATAAATAATTGGGGAAAATCAACCTCCAGCCCCAATGCAAACCTATAGGTTTGTTTTTCATACCTGGATTTAGTCTCATTTTCTCTTTACTTCTTCTTTTAATGTTATCATCATTGATTAAACCTCTTGTACTCAGGAATGGAATTCATTCTTATGTTCAGGAATGGAATAAATCATTCAGCCAAGAAATATTATTGATTGTTCTACTGTGTGCAAGGCACTGTACTTGGCATTAGAAATCAATGGATATACCTAATCAGAGACTTCAGTTCAAGCTCTGAAATTTTCATTAATACATTAAACAAATTGATGGTGTTTATTTTATATTCCGTATATGTCAACACTACGGTAAGCATTTTCATGCCTTATGTAAGTTCACCCTCATAAAACTTCATGAATATCATTATCTTAATTTTACAGATGAAGAATCTGATACTTGAAGTAGTAAGAAACTCGTCTATATCTCACAGCTAGTAAGTTCAAGGTGTATAAACAAAATCTAAGATTATCCAATGTCAGAGTCCTCTATCTCCCAACCAGCATATAGGAAATAAATCACATTATTTGGGAATTCATTTTGGCAGTTGCCAGTACGTCTCCCTCTTAGCTGGTTCAGATTTAAATTTATTTCAATTATTTTAGTCTATTTAAGGCAAACACTTGCCTTACTTTAGAGAAATGTGGTTTATTCTGCCCAGAGGTTGCTGTCTAGTTCATTGCTCATTTAACCAGCTTAAGACAGAGATATTTGTCAGTGTTCCAGGCAGTCAGTCACCTCTGATTTGAAATTGTTTAGAACAGATTTTGAATTTCATTGAACAAATAATGCACCACTTCATAAAGCATTAATGATCGTCATAGGCACTCACAAGCACAATTGAGTGGAATACAACAGCAGTTTAAAAGACTCCATAAAAAGCAGAAACAAAAGCCATGATGTTCCATTTCTAAAGCTCATATGCTGGAGAAATTGATTTGGTAATTGTTGCCTTACGTGCTTAAGTGTAAGGGTACTGTGCACAAAACAATGCAATGCATTGTATGCTTTTTTTTTTAAGACTGGAAAGTCTAAATGCAAGGTAATTGTAGAAATTGTTCATATGGTTGGAAGGAAGTGGTTCAAGAAGCACCAAAGAAACTGCTACAGTCTGGGAAGGAAGCTGTAGGGGCTCAGCTCTAGGGAGTCACTTGAAAAGAAACTATGGAAGAAATAATTTAGTTCTCTTGGAGGAATGAGGAAAAGCTTCACTATCTAGTACTAGAAAATACTCCTGAGCTGAGCCTTAGGAGAAGCCATGCATTTATCAAATTAGCCCTTTAGATAGGCAGGAGTTCCAGAGGTGATATCTTTGCTATTTATCTAAACCCTCCCCCTCTCCCCACTCCAGGGATGTTGTTTTGTTTTGTTTTTTAGAGTACTAGTATTTAAAGATAACATTTTCAAAAGAGGGTATAATCACGTAGATATAAAAGGAGCATAGGTCAAAACTTGTATTTAACTAATTACCAAGAGAGACCCCTAAGATATCACTTTAGATTCTCTAAAGAAAATCTTTAAAGGGAAGCTGACCATCAGCCCCTTGGGAATATTGAAGTAAATGTGCTTGAGAGACGCAGAACTGACCCAACGGGTAAATATCCCCAGGGCAACAATCAACTGGATCTCCACTGGACATTATTCACACTGTTATGGACAAGAGTCTTTGCATAATTCATTTTCTGTAACTTCAAGATGTGTAAAATAGCTCAAAAACAATGAAAAACAGAGAGGAGTACTAGACAGCCCAGTCAGTAAGTAATCTTTTAGTCCATTTCAAAGTCTTTCATAATTCTTCCCTATATTAGAATCTATTTTTAAATGAGGCTCATAGTTTTATGGAAATGACCTGATGTACATGTGAGATTTAAAAAAAAAATGAATATAAATTTGGCTTCTTTAGAAAAATTCCAACATTTTAGCAAGAGAAGGTTAACGGATTGGGTATTTCCTCGGAGACTTTAGCAGAAAAGATGCATCTAAACACAGACTCATGTGTTAAACGCATAATTTTTTTAAACATATTTATTGAATTCAGTATGTAAATAAAGCACTTTAAGGCAGAAACAGGCTGGGTAAAGTAAGTTCATTTAATATTATTTTTTCATCCTGCCAGAGCAGATGTTAGGCAAGGCAGAAAGACGTATTGGATTTAGTCTTTAATATTTCCAAGGGTCGCCTGTTGTGGTAATTCCCCCAAACTAGAATTTGGGTTATTTCCATACCGTTTGCTATTCCAGAAAGGCAAGATCCACCCTCGCTCTAAATCCTTGGTACTCCCTGAGCCAAGGATTCATCTGAAATGCTTGTCTCTTGCCAAAGAGTCTGCCTAATGGCATGCAAATTGTTAAAGAAAAAAAAAAAATCACATCTTAGTAGAAAAGAAGCCTCAGGAAGCTTGCCAACAGCATTAGGTAGCTGATGGAATATGATGTATCTTCTGTCCTCCATCAAAAAGTTAAGGACACCTAACCTTGAACCTCTTCTTTAACCTATTGGGGCAGTATTCCAGAGTTCTAAAAGGACTGTCCTTTTACTCTGGGTCATGTTTTTCCCATTGGTATATCAAATTAGCATATTTATATGCATTTAAGTAACCAAACAAATTCCTGTTAGGAAACATGCTAGGAGACATACAATATGAGAGTATATATTCATTCAACTTTTAACAATGCACACAATTTCTCTAAATATACATAAAAGCACGTGTTAGAGATGCAATAAATTATTCATTCAACAAATAATTACCGAGCATCACTTGGTTGGTGCAGACATGGTCTCTGTTCTCAGGGCCTCTATAGTCAAATGAAAAAGAGCTATATTTGTTAACTCGGTTTGGAATTACTCATTGTTTTAAAATATGGGTTTTAGTGTTATTTAGGTATGGTAAAGCCAACAATCAGAAGATAACTGCCATTGAAAAGCAATCTCTGAAACACAGAGACCCCATGAGAATGAGGATGTCACACCATAGGTAGCACATAAGGAAGCACTGGGATCAGTCAGGAGACATAGGGAGTGGGGAGAGAAATGTGGGCAAAGGCCTTTGCAGTGGTTTCTATGGGAAGGAAAGGTGAGGCAGAGTATGCATGCTTAGGAATGGCTACTTTGAATAATTACAGTGGTCTCCAGGGTATAGGGGCTGTCTTTAGTTGTCTGGTCCCTGGCTCTGGCATGATTAGGGTAGGGGGATAGACACAGTGTGAGAGTCCCACAAAGGAGATGGTTAAAGGTGTGGGCTCTGGATTGGTTGTTACGCATTTGAAACAGGTGATCTTGAGTAAGTTTTTACTATCTCTGGGAATTGGCTAACCCTGGGAGAGGCACTCCCTGCAAGGTCAACAAGGCACCTGATGTCAAAGCCTCAGAATACAAAAAAAAATCAAAGATATGATTAATACACTCATACCTAATTTGCTTTTTTCCTTTACACTCAATACCAAAACTCATTACCCCTACAGGTAGAGAACTGGCAATAATTTAAATGATGATGAAGGTAAAAAAGAGGAGTGATACCATCCTCCTGAAATTGAATATCATTACTCTTGAAATTTCAAAAAAAGTTCAGAAAGCATTGTAATCCTCTCCAGCTTCTTATACCTAAGATGGTGAAATTGAGCAAGCTGTGATTCCAGAGGAGACTTATAAGAGCAGCTACTACACAGGGTTTGCTTATCATGAGCCAGGCGGTACGCTTAGTACTTTGCATGCAGTTACTCTGTTTGATCCTTCCAACAGCTCTAACAGATATGGGAAAGTGAGGGCTGGAGAGTTTAAGGAATTTTCTCAAGTTTACCCAGCAAATAAGTAGGGTTTATGCTGCGATCTGATGGTCTCGAATTGAGGCTATTAATTATTATGTGCACATAGATGTACTTCTTTATACATGCATTAATGTGTATGTATTCACACACATTTTGAGCAAAGATGAAGGATTTTTTTTTTTTTGAAGATTTTGTTTGTTTATTTGACAGACTGAGAGAGAGTGCATAGGCAGGGGGAGCAGCATGCAGAGGGAGAGGGAGAAGCAGGCTTTCTCCTATGCAAGGAGCTCCATGTGGAGCATGATCCCAGAACCCCGGGATCATGAACTGGGCCAACGGCAGACGCCTAACCGACTGAGCCACCCAGGCACCCAATGATGAAAGACTTTTAAACACATCAGAAATTATATGCAGAAGACTCTAATTTTCTAGAATGGTTTAGGAATGGAGTGTGGGAATTAGACTGTAAGAGTATTAAAGATGAAACGATAAATGTTTTTTCAATAATTATAATTGAAAATCTTCATAAACCATATAGTCTTATCATAAGGAATTTCTTCAAAGAAATCTAGTACTTTGATGATTGAATATTTGGGAGAGCCTCATCATTATGAAGGTGAGTTTGAATTGGATTATTCTGAAGAAGAGGTGTGAAATGAAATGAACTGGCTTTCTACTTATTGTGAAAATTGTGTTTGTTGTTACTGCCATTTTCTCACCTCTTTTTTTTTTAAGATTTTTATTTATTTATTTGAGAGAGAGAGAGGAAGAGAGAGAGAGAGAACAGAGAGGGAGAGGGAAAAGCAGACTCCCTGCTGAGCAAGGAGCCTGACATGGGCTCCATCCAAGGACCCTGGGATCATGACCTGAGCTGAAGGTAGACACTTAACTGACTGAGCCACTCAGGTGCCCCCATTTTCTCACCTCTTAATTCTAAAAATGTATGGACTGGAAAAAAAATTATGTATAAAAAAATATATATATATAACATATATATTTTACATAATGTATAACAATGTATATAGTAAATTTCTATATATATAGAAAATAAAAATAAATATATATAGAGAGAGCCTTGATAGAGTAGGCTTACTAGTTTTTGAATATCAGCTATTTATTAACTGAAACTGAAAGGGAGAAAAGGAGATAAGAAGAAAGGAAACTGGGAGAAAAGTAGTTTAACACATAATTATTCCAAGATCACATATTGTAATGGATAGAGCACTGGCTCTGGGCTCAGTCTGTGTTCAGGCTCTAACTTCGTAGCTCTGTGAACTTGTTTCTACTCTGTGAAATTGTGGAAATGCCTGTCTCATGGGGTGGTTACGAGGGTCATATAAAATAATAAATGTAAAGTAGTATAGTGTTTAATCCTATTAATTAAACATTCAATCAACTTTATTTTTATTATTATTGCCGTTGAAGGGTTAGGTGTTCTCCCAGAATTAAACATCAGATTTGCCCTTTATCTCCATTCTTGCCCCATTCTCAATTGAATTTCTGAATCTCCCGTGGAACGAGCACCCTTAGGAAAGGATTTCCTCACATAAATTTCTCGGCACTACAGGAACCTGTCTCAGCCCATTCATTTCAAGGAGGAAAGTGAGTCCTAGCTGAAGAGAGGCCGAATGTGAGTGTAAAGCACAACCTTCAGCCTCAGGCTCAACAGGCACATGGTTCTGAGACAGAAGGGTGCTGAGGCAGAAGGCAGCAAGCAGGGCTTAATTAGCTGTGGTAGAAAATGAGATGCTAATTGGTCTGCTCCTGCTAGCCTAAGGGACTTGCATTCTCCACTTCTTATCAGATGGTCCCTTGGCTCTAATTTCTTTGGAGGAAGAATATTGCTGCTGATAACTTTCTCACACCAACAGGAAGGCTACTGCTCAGAATCCTGGAGTTTGGTGCTGAGCTGGCTCCGTTCTCAACTGTGAAGTAAACAAAATCCTTTATATGAATGTCAACTATTCAACTTCTGTCCTTCTTTTGGATACCCCAACCCTTTCCAATATATTCTTATCCCTCCACACTGATCCTGCTCTGGAAACCTCTTAATTAAACTTCTAATTACATATGATTGTCTATTAATAAATACAGGGATAAGCCCAAATTTCTCATGGTCTGACATTTTCCTATGAGATTCAAATTTTAATAGCAAAATCTAGCACAAGATGTGATGATTTCTAGGGATATGAGTTTTCCAATCACTTGGCTATATTAGGCCCTATTAAAAAAAACACACTGTAAACCTCGAATACCCACCATTTTCTCCCCACAAGCATCCCCTTTTGAAGGCCCGCCTGTCCACTGCCTGGAAAGAGTAACCTTATGCTGTAATTTCCCATATTCTCAGGCCATTCCTGAGAGAAACAGAAGAGTTTATTGTATATTTAAAAATATATCATTGTGCATTTCCCACTCACATCTCCATGCATTTGACATTTTCCTTGGTGAGTCCAAAGCATCCAGTTACCTCAGAATAGGGTCAAGGTGATGGTAAGGAATTAAACTGTTATAGAAATAGTCATGGTAAAAAAAAAGGAGAAATAGCTAATATTTTTCTTCTGACATTTAGACAGAAGGACAGATGGAATTCCGAGCCTATCGTTCTTAGAAGTAATGTTTCTGATCACATACCATAGTCATCCTAAAAAAAAATGGCGATCTCTATAGGCAACTCAAGATAAAAAAGGCTTTACTGGTGATGACCATTACAGAATGATGGCTTTTGAGTAACACATGTAGGACATCTTTACAATTGGGGGCTAAATGAAATAATTAAAAATGTACAACTTGAGGACATGCTAACATTCTTAAGATCCAAAATATTTATATTTGTTGTATTATTTATTCGAAGAGTTGGGGAAAGGGAAGTGTTACAAATTGTTGAGGAATATCCTGAATAATTATTCTGGCTCATGTTTAATCTGAATCAGGCTGAATATATGTGAGTATACATATATTCACTTCGCAATTTCCCTGAGGCCAGCTTCTTGTAATTCCATCCCTTAAATTCCCCTCTGTCCTTAGCTTTATTTTGCCTCTGCCCTTTCCAATCAAATGATGCTTCAATAACTGCCTCTCTTTCTGTAGCCCCAGTTTTTTTTTTTTTTTTTTCCTTTTTAAAAGTCAAGTCTTTTATTTTGCAAGGAAGACAAACTGATAAAGGGTGCTTCAATCACTTTGTCTTGCCTGCAGAAACTGGGTGGCCTCAGGACTCCAGAGTCAGTTTGTTTCACCTCCCAAACTACCTTCCTCCAAGGTTCCCAGCATTTCCATTTCAAAGGTGGGGAGGTGACCTGCTCAAAGCCATACACCAGCAGGCGGCAAAGTCCCTTGGGACTCCTGGTTTAGCATTTTCATATCTCATCTTACTGCCTTCCATTCTTATTGAATTATAATGAGCCCTATTCTATTTTAATGAGTATGTTAATGTGTTAGTGTTGGTCTCAGCCTGACCTTGTATATGTTTGTCTTTGCCACTCAGTTTCTATTTAAACTGCAAGCTCTTGGGAAGAGGAAAAGATGCCAATTTAACCACCCCACTGCCTCGTGCTCCTGGAGGCTTAGCAAACACTATTTGGTGATGATAATGATGACAGACTAGGCATAATAAAATCTCCTTTCTCTCTAGGGAACACTGCACTTGTTTCATTTTGCATTTTTGTTGCTCAAGAGATAGGTACTTCAGGAGTCTTCTAAAGGTCAGAAAATGGAAGCAGCATTTTCCATCAACAACTTTTCTCACAAGAATTCTGAATTTTCCCCAAATTTGCAAAGGGAAACAGAAGTGTGAAGCCCAGAGATAGCGTGGAGTTGAGCTGTCATTTTATATTTGTTTTCCAGGACACTGCTGAGCATAGCAAATATAAATGGCAAATGCCACGTTTCATTTTCAGGAGAGCAGGTGGCACTTGAAGCAAGGGAATTGAAAGGATGTAGGATATGCAGGGAAAAAAAAAAAAAACACCAACAGAGGAATGGAAGCTGAAGAGGTAGTTGAATACTGTTCCTAACACATGGTATGTATTCACTACAGAAAATGCAGACTTTGTCTAACTTAGAGAAAAGTTAAGAGAAACCAAGTTCCCAAAGGCCATTGAATGAACTTAGAAGTAGCAGAGTATAATGGCTAGGTTCTTGAGCTCAACTACACTGACTGGTGTTCCAGCACCAACAATTCCTAGGTAATACCTATTATTTAGGGTTGTTGTCAGTATTATATGAAATCATGCCTACACAACCCTTCATATAATGCCTTTTCCATAGTAGGTACTAAATAAATGGTCGTTATTACTGTATTTCTTACATTTAAGAGGTTTCATTCTTATGAGCAGAATGATGGGGTCATCCTCAACAGAGTGATTACAAAATTTGGGTGGCCCAAACACTGACCTTGCAGCTATCCTTTAATGAGGTGGGACAGTTAGACACTAGTCTCCAAAGTCCTCCCTGCTGGTAGCTATATGTCTAAAAATGTTTGTTTCTGTGAGTTGAGACATTAGGATATTACAAATGTGCAATATATGAATAAGACACAACCATCAATTAAAACATAACTATTAACCTATTTATCATATTAACCACTGATAGCCTGGTGAGTCCGAGAAGACCGGAGAAGACAAAATATGAATGTGTGAGGCAGACAGTGACTAGCTGTTCTCACATCTATTTCTTTTTGCCCCTGGGCACACAGACATACTTTATGCCCCAGGCTACCTTCCACTTAGGTATGAACACAGGTTTAAGTTCTACTCAGTGTTGGGTGATCAGAAGTCATGAGTGGTCCTTCCAGGCCCCAACCACTAAAAATTTCCCATGTGCTTTCCCTCCTACACTTGACTTGTTTAAAGAGTGCAGGGATACTAGAAGCTACAGACCACTGATACCATTTTGAAATATTTACAAAAATAGGAAGTAAACTCTCACACACATGCATATACATTTGCACATATATGTATGCACACACACATATACCTTTTACACATGCTTATATGCATATAAAATCTAGAGTGTGCAACATCATAGGAGATAAGCAAGGGAAGGACTAGAGCAAATAAGCCATAAAAAGTATTTGGTTCCATTTTCTAAGAAAAATCTTGCAAAGCTAGAGGGAGTATAATCCATAAGACTCATATCATTTTTGACACTATTTACAGGTTTGAGGGTCCCAAAGATGACCCTCAGCTTCAAAACTTAGCTACAGTGGCTCACAGGACTCATTGAAGTTGTAATGATCAGTTACAGTGTGTCACAGTGAAAGGATACAGATTAAAATTAGCAAGAGAGGAAGCCCAGAGCTCAAGAGTCCAAAAACGCTCCAAATGAAGAACTTCCAGTCCTATGCCCATGGAGTCATGGACAGTATTACTTTCCAAGTATTTGACATGTGACAATATGTGTATCATATTGCCATCCAGGGATGGTCACCCAAGCCTTGAGCCCAGAATTTTTTTCTTTTTAATTTTATTTATTTATTTGACAGAGAGATCACAAGTAGGCAGAGAGGCAGGCAGAGAGAGAGAGAGAGGGAAGCAAGCCCCCTGCTGAGCAGAGAGCCAGATTCGGGACTCAATCCCAGGACCCTGGGATCATGACCTGAGCTGAAGGCAGAGGCCTAACCCACTGAGCCACCCAGGCGCCCCAGCCCAGAATTTTTAGTGGGGCCCCATCATTTAAGTAGGATTGACCACCCTTGTGGCTGTTCTCAGTCTCCAGTCCCTTTGGAGGTTGAGCTGATACAACATGACCTTTAGCCTCCACCCTCAATCACACCTTTAAACTCTCTGGAGTGACCCAAGCCTCCAAGAAAACAAAATCTATCAAGCATGATACTTCCCAGAAACCTAGGGCAAAGTGAGATTTCTCCTTGGGTAAAATTAAATTGTTTACTGTACAAATCCTTCCTGCTATTCTAAGACATCTGGGAGGGCAAATAAGTATAGATCCTTTGCATAAAAAAGACAGTGTATTTTTTAGTCAATCAGAGACACTCACACAAACTTCAGTAGATTTTGCACTTGCATGGCCAAGGGACTAAATGAGGGATGAAATTCAGGCTCACACTCCTGCCCCACCTGTAATTCATGGGTCTGCAAAAACCAAGAGGAGATACCTTTTTGTAACTCATGAAGTGAAGAGGCAGAAAAATGCCTTTTCCTAATCCCATGAAGGCACTGTATATGTGAGAGGCAATCTTGCATACAGAGTACAGATGGTGTAGAAACAGTCCATAGAAGCCTAACTCATATGAATTTCAATAAACCCCTTCTCTCTCTGATGTCATTCTCTTTACTCCCTTCAGTTTCCCTTGGACTCTTGCCCTAGGTCTTGGCCTGGAAAGGCAGAAGTACATCTTTATCCTCCATAGGATGAAGTAAAAGTCTTGTAGAGTTTTGAGGGTAACTTTATACAAGAAAAATGAAGCATTTTCTATCTTCTTTGAGATCATCTCAAAGTACAATTTCAATGTGTTTGTATACTCACAAATTATTTTTGCCTTTACTTAGTCTCATGTAAGTCCAATTGAGTGAGGACACAAAAAATAAATATAGGTTAGAAATTCAATCTTGCCACAGCAGAATATCTCTTAAATTCTTAAAAGGAATTAAGGAAAAAAATTTTTTAAAGGAACTTACTATCATTTCACATTTATGTAATACTTTGCAGTTCCAAAAGAGAATCCTAGGACAAAAGTAAAGCATATATGGTTATTTCCATTTTACAGATGAGAAAATGGTGGTTTATAAATGTTATGTGACCTGTTCAATATCACACAGACAATAAGGAAAAGATCTGTTTCTTCCTGAAAAGCGGTAAAGTAAGAATGCTATGGCTACTTTTACCGTGATCTCAGACTTCTTTTGTAAAAATGAGTCTGAATCTTTATGAAATACCTACTATTTACCAGGTGATGCTAGAGATATCTGTAGGGGTGTGTGTGTGTGTGTGTGTATGTACATGTATGTGTAAATGGATATATCTATATAACACACAGACTCATAAAAGTATTTATCTATTTATTTTCAACTAGGAAATGGTCCTCTTTCAAAACACCATTGAAAAGGAAACAAGATGGGATTGGGAGGGAGTCAAACCATAAGAGACTGTTAATCTAACAAAACAAACTGAGGGTTGCTGGGGGGGTGGGCGATAGGGAGAGGGTGCTTGGGTTATGGACATTGGGGAGGGTATGTGATATGGTGAGTGCTGTGAAATGTGTAAGCCTGATGATTCACAGACCTGTACCCCTAGGCAAATGATATATTATATGTTAATAAAAATAATTAATTAAAAAAAAAACCTTTGAAAGTTGCCAGAGCCAGAATTAATATTATAACTACTCAAATTAAAACTCCTATTAAAATCTTTTTTATTTTATTTACCTTAGTCTGCATGGATTGTTCTCTGGAATTTTATTCTCCATAAGTATGTTTTCAGCTAGGTACATAGTTCTGGCTTACAGAGAGCTTAAGCCCTCTAGCCAAAATTATAGCTTTTAGGATGGCTGCCGGTCCCATAGTAGACCAATCAGAGTTCTTGAAACTTTTGCCACAGCTGTCAGTGAAGATGGTATCTTTTTCAGATAAAGAACTGTCTGGATAATGGAGGTTTGTGGCTATCTGTAGTCCTATTAATGACAAATGGAAAGAATGTACCTGAGAAGAAAGAAATCAAGCAGAAGAGTTAAGAGACAAAGAGAGAACCCTGTTGACACTATTGTTGTCACTAGTTGAACTCACTAATTCGAGTATGTCAAAAGAACTTGCCTTTGACCTGTCTGTTCAATGGGCACACACATTTCCTTTTTGGTTTAAACTGCTTTGAGGTAGATTAGTGTAACTTAAAATGGAAAGACTCCTGAGTAATGAAGCAAAACATTAAAAATGATCAAAAGTATAGGAATAGAAGCTAAAAACCTCCACTCCTGAAATAACCACAGAATTGACTGGAAGTCAATGGCAGTATTCCTCTCTCAACTGACCACTCAACATTTTTTTTTCTAAGTGGAGCCCAATGTGGGCTTGAAATCATGACCCAGAGATCAAGACCTGAACTGAGATCAAGAGTCCCATACTTAACTGACTGAGCTACCTAGGTACCCCTGACCACTTGACTTTGTTATGTTCTTGTCATTGGCTATGCTACCATGGGTTGTTCATATTTCTTTAGTTGATCCCCTGTCTCAGGATATTATAGCTGTAATCAGAGACCCTATATGTATAAGAATGATTGAGTTAGCTTAGACAAGAACACACCCATCCACTGAAAGTATAATGATTAATGAGCTCATTTCTCTCATAATTCAAAAGTGATTCAATAGGATGGCCTATATGGTTATAGGGTTATAGGCCACCCTATAGGTTATATAACTTATATAACTATATAGGTTATATAAGTTATAGGCTACCCTATTGAATCATTTTCAACTCAGCCAGTCCCACAGGACAGAGACTTAAACTGCCCTTCAATTTTAGGGAGATATCAAGTAGTTTGTTTTTAATTTGTTACATGGCAGATTTTAACAGATGGAGAAACTGTTCTCTCAACTAAAATAAAATTTGCTCTGAGAGACCATGGAATACGAATGTTATAGTTACTTTAACCACTACCCTATAATTTAAAAAAACCTAATACATGCAAAATATCTACTATGTACAGCCACCAGGTAGTGATAGGTGTGCGTATGAAATGTAATAACACTGCTGTCTGGCCCTATGTGATCTAGAAGCAGGAGAATTTTTATCTATATTACCTACCTAAGACCAGAAATCTGAAAAAACAGACCCTTCAGCATACTAAATTCATATCCAAAAATAGAAACAATTTAAAAATATCATGCTTAACCTTTCTATCACAGCTTCTCCAAGTGAATGTGAGATTATAAACATGGAGACTATGTCTTTTACATGAACTGCTTAGATTTTTTGAAAAACTTTATGTACTCTACCACAATGTCTAAAGATATTAGATATTGATTTTCAAATTGCTAAATACATAAATTTCATACAAATGAAGACTAAGCATATACCAAAATTTTCTCTGAGTCACTAAGGGGGGAATCAACAGAAAAGAAAAGATAATGTGGAAAGGATTTGAGAAAGTGGCATATACGTTTAGTGGGGAAAGCATTGCTCAGATATGATTGCTCTAATGGAAAATAATTGATATCCTATAAAACAGTAAACCATGATTTTAGGATAATCATCTCTATTGGACATGAAAAAAATCATTATGTGATACCAGTTTCTACAAGTTAATGGCTAACTTAAGAGGGTTGTAAAACATCCAAGCTCCATTCATTAGCCAAAGCTATATTTTCTGAGCATCAGATATTGTCCAGATAAGACTGGAAAATTATCTAGTACCATATTGAAGTCACATAAGCAACATTTTGTTTTATTTTCAAATTTTTATTGTTTTTCCCATAAAGAGGTAACTCAGCAAAAGGGTAATCCAAATTAATTGATCTTACCTAACTACCAATGGAGTTTGTGAAATAACTGAAGGGACTCATTGATTTCTTATTATTCCATGGTAATAAACAATAAAATTATAAATTTTCAATTATTCTTAAGAAAATTATTCTCAGATATTTGTACCTTTGCCACTGGATACCAAACAAGTTAGAAGCTCAGACACATGTATCAAGGAAAATATACAAATTAAATTGCTTATAGTATATAAATAGAGGGAAGGGAGAGTTTAGTTCAGAAAATTAAACGGATAAATATAGTCAGTGTTTCTAAGGGAACAAATCACCAGAAGATACATCAGTAATAATTATATATATATAGTAATTTTACTGTGAAGAATTTTTAAGATCTTCAGGGTTGTTTCCCCTTGAATGGAAAATTTCTTTTCAAGATTTCTTTTTCCTCATTTTTCCATACAGTGAAATGTCACACACCTCTAGAATTTAAAATGAAAGGAAAGCAGCAGCAAAGAAGAAGGTAAAGAAACAAAAAACCTTTAATAGAATCATCCATCTCAGTATTTAATTTGGATCATCCTCATCATCATCTTACATTTACCTCCCCAAAGGATTTTTTCCCCCTTCAAATGATAATTAATATTTGATTAAAAATGCAAATTACAGATAAAATTTTATATTTCATGAAATGAGAGGGTTTTCCTTTCTTTGAATATTCTGTATCCTCTAAATCCTTTTCTGCTTTTTTTCTTGGAAACAGTCATTGACACTATTTCTACCACAGTTAACAAGTCACCACAAATTCTACCATAGTTAACAAGTCACCTGACAGTCAACCATAACCAACTATTTTAGAATTTCAGAGACAGCCAGGATATTAAGTTGTTCCTAGAAAGGTAAAGATTATGCAAGACCCAGTTTATCTTCCCTGGTTGAAATCAGTAACACAAGCAGTCGCATAAGAAGTTGATAACTAAATTCAGAGGCTAGAAAAGCTAAGTTTAGGAAGACATAAGAAAAATGAAACCAGCCTAGATCTATGTAACTATGAACACTGAGTTGCATAAATTTGGAGCATGCAGGATTGGGTGAGTTTGAGCTTGGGTTGATGGTTATTTTGAGGTTCAGTGGAAGATCTTCAGGACATGGATTCTCATCCTTGTGTCTCTGGGCAAGCAACTTCATTCTACTATCTTCAATGGGGAAAAACAAAATCCATGAGCACTTGGTATTACATAACTTGAAATTTACATAATGCTAAAAGTACAAATGAGTAGCTGTTTGAGGGTTTTTGTTGAAAATTCTTAGGAGAGAAACTTTTTGTAACCATGGTTAATGAAGGCAAATTTTTTACTCAAGGTTTTCTTTTATAATCATGGTACGTGCTTATCAGTAAGAATATGAGGGAATTAAAGTTTAGAATGTCAATGATTATGAGACTCAGAAAATAAATCAAAGACAACTGAATGGATTAAGTATCTAAAGTAGGAAGATGTTCCTTGAGAAAGGGGCAGGCTTCTAAGTCATCTACTTGAGGAAAAGGACTGGATGTGGGAACAGCAGCATCCCTAAACATAAATCTTCCTAATCATAAAGCCTTAGGTGGTTGACTACTTAGCAAGTCCAACTCCTGAAGAAGGAGATTGAATAATTGATCCCACTACCTATTGCTAAATGCATCCTGGAGCCTAGAAAAATTGATCCTAATAAACTGAGATTAAACTCCTATTCCTAGTGGCAAAATGAAAATTTACAATTTAAATTATAGCTAACCAAGAAGAAAGACTATAGCAGCAGATAACAAAACCAACAATCTGGGCTACATGAAGACAATTAATAGCTGATCTTTAATATTAGCAGTAAAGAATGTAATGATTTAGAAGTCTTAAATACTACTATTTTATAAAGACGAAGTTCAAAGGAGAAAGAGCCTAAGTCTTAAATACTACTATTTTATAAAGATGTAGTTCAAAGGAGAAAGAGCCACATTCAATAACATATTTAGGGACTGGCATTATGTCTTTTTCTTAGTGGTATATTATGCTCAACTCACCAAAGCAAAAAATACAAAGCCAACTGAGCACTATTTTTAGCATATCCACTGAATGCTTGTTGACCCACCAGGCCCAGGTGAAACATCACCTCCCCTGTGAATTCTTTCCTAACTTAGACAGAGTTAGTCATTCCTCACTTTGGTTTTGTTGTTTAATTATATATTTATTTATATTCATGCATCAAAAATTGTTACACATCTACAATGTGTCAGACATTTAATAAGTGTAAGAAATAAATAGCAATGAACATGTGAGTTATTGGGGCACTTGGGTGGCTCAGTCAGTTAAATGGCTGCCTTCAGCTCCAGCCCTGATCCCAGGATCCTGGGATTTAGCCCCTTAAGGGTGTCTCTGCTCAGTGGAGAGTCTGCTTCTCCCTCTTCATCTTCCCTTCTCCCTATTCATACTCTCACACATGCACACTCTCTCTCAAATAAATAAATAAAATCTTAAAAAAAAGAACATGTGGATTATTAAACTGATTCATTATATTTTCAATTTTTGTTTTTATGTCTGCCTCTCTAGGCAACTAAAGGGCAGGGATTGCTGTGCAACATACTTATAGATAACCAATAGCTATCAGGGTTTGGGATGCAATACATTATCACAATAATCTCTTATTATAATTTTTATACCACTTCACACCTAGTTCAAATCTTATATTTTTGAATGACCCATTCTTATTACCCCTTAGCTCAACCCCACAATATATACTTTGTTATTTGTAACCTTCTGTTGATTATCTATATCTTTTTGGGAATTGGTTATATGTGTGTATGTGTGCATGTGTGTGTGTGTTAGTCTGCATCTTTATTATATGTAACTTTGTATATTCATTTGATAAATATTTATTGAGCATTGACTTTTTTGTGGGTCTAGTGTTAAGATGCCCACACTGAGAATAGGGGTTATCCCATTCATACCTAATATTGCTCCTTCCCCAACTCAACTCTTGGTTCATAAACTAATAAAGGTATTTTGCATTTCCTCCTCTCCCCCATATTCATAGAGCTTACACTTGGAACATATATAAGCATATGGTAGGACTGCAAGTAAGAGCTAATGTTTATAAAGTGCTTTTTATATGTTAGACAAAAAGCTAAAGTCTCTTGAGATACAAGATCATTTAATTTTTAAAAAAATTTATAAGGTTATTATTAGGATCCCATTTTGTACATGAATAAATGATGGGAAGGAGGTGTTAAGGAGACTTAAGTCAGAGAGGAGTGGTAGATCTGTGACTCACGTGGTATTGTATTATTGTGTTCTAATACACAGTGTCAGATTGCTTGACTGGTTGTGAAAATGTAAAGTGATGCCTTACTTCTAAGGCTATTATATAAATTGTCTCAATATCTACTCATAAGCAAAATGCCCTCCTGGGTGGGAACAAAAAATAGGGATATAAGTATTCCTTGGTGTTCTGTTTGCTCCACTTTGTTAGTTCTCTTAAACCCACATCTAACCTTTGGCTATCCTGGGTTGCAGATTCCTGGACATCAACTTCTGTCAGCTGTCTACCTTGATTTGGCAACTTTCGATTTCCTGACATTTGCTCTATCTTTGGACCATTTTCTAACCCTGTTTTCACCAGTCTGCCTGGGGAGCTAAATTTTGAGGCTGACACCAGGACTCCTTCCTTTACCTTTACAGAGTTAAAGAAAAATACACTCAAAAAGGAAAACATAAGGGAACTCAACATGTCCTCCAATTTGATGATTACGTAATTTCATGAATGGTTCACATGAATCTTAAAAGAAACTCTGAGACAAAAACAACATTGTCCAAATAATAACTAGGTTATACTGTGCCTACTTCTTTTTATCTTATTTTCTTACTTTCTTCTGAAGAATTGCAGAAGATAAAAATCTTGATAAAAATCACCCGCCACTCTCAGGTAGCAATCTCTCTCTTTTTTTCTAAGAAATGAAGACTCTACTGAAGTCTTAATGATTCCCTAGGTTATATTAAGTAGTGTTTTATTACGGTGAACCTTATCTTACCATAAATATTTCAGTAATTTTAGCAGAAAAAAAGAACAAAGCAAATAAATTCTGTAAGCAATCATCTTTGCTTTAGTTTTTGTTATATCTTATCTCACCTCCTTCTCTACCTTATTTAAAGCCTCCTTCGTCACTCAAAATTACAGTCTATGACATTTTTATGGTCTATATTTTAATGGCATACCACATTAAACAAATTAAAGCTGCAATTTGCACCTTAAAAATCCACACTATTTAAAGAAAAAAAAATTATGTCTATCTTGAAAAGGGAGAACAAAGTTGGAAGACACAATTCCTGATTTCAAATTTACCACAAAGCTATAGTATCAAAATAGTGTGGCATCAAGATAATGACAAGATAAGCCATATACTGAAAGATATATTTGCAAAAGACACACATGATAAAGGACTGCTGTCAAAAATACACAACAAATGCTTCAATTTCAACAATAAAAACCCAAACAACCCAATTAAAAAGTGGACAAGGATCATAATAGTCATGTCAACAAAGAAGATATACATAAGGCAAATAAGTACATGAAAAGACTCTACATGGCATTCACACAAAAGTCTGCACACAGATGTTTATAGCAGCTTTTATCATAATTCCCAATACCTGGAAGCAATCAAAATGTCCTTCAGTAGGTGAACAGATAAATAGTGATCTATCCTGAGAATGAGATATTATTCAGGGTTATAAAGTAGTGAGTTATTAAGCCATGAAAAGGCATGGAGGAAACTTACATGCATATTATTAAGTAAAAGAAGCCAATGAAAAGACTGTGTACTATATGATTCCAACTCTATGACACACTAGTTAAGATAAAACCATACAGAGAGTAAAAGTGATCAGTGGTTACCAGGGTTTAGGAGGGAGGGAGAGACAAACACGCCAAGGACAAGTATTTTTAGGGCAGTGAAACTACTGAGTGTGATACTATAATGACGGATACATGTCATTTTACATTTGTCCAGACCCATAGAATACATAACACCAAAAGTGAAGTCTACCAAAAACTATGGACTTTGGGTAACAATAATGTCTCAGTGTAGGTTCATCAATTATAGCAACTGTGGGAGGGTGCTGGCAATGTGGGGAGGCTATGCTTGACTGGGAGCAAGGGATGTAAGGGAAAACTCTGTACCTCTGATTTAATTTTATTCTGAACCTAAAACTTCTCCAAAAATAAAGTCTTTAGAAAAAATATTACATTCCTTGTGATTTCAACTTAATCTCTATTTTCAGAATCTTTAAGGTGGTGGTTTACACCATTAATTTAAGAAATCATACTTCTTAATTTGTCCTTCTCTTCGAGAATTGTGAATAGTTCATAATGGAATATAATTAATGAAGTGCCAACTGGTAAAGGCCATAAAACTAGGCACAAAGCAGAAAATTTAAAGCAACAAAACTGTAGCCCATTGAGAGATTTCAGTCATAAAAAGTGTACAGTAAAATAATGAATATAAACTCTGGACTGCTGAAATAAATATGTAGAGATTATATTAAAAAGCCAATAAGGAATAGCAATCAGATCCTGAAAGTATAATAGTTAGATTAGAATGCAAAAGAAAAAGGAAAAATAAGTGTAAAAATGAAACAAAAACTCTAGGATGATCAAGGACAATCTAGGTCTTATTCACAAATCCAGCAAGAATAAGACTGGTCCTGTGACATCAAGTAAAGAAAATAACTAAAATGCACTGATAAACACCACAGGGAGTCATTCTGTAGTTCCCCTTGCTTTGAAAAAGAATTTGCATCCTTGAGACTCAATGCATTTGTACCTTCCATTCATGGTTAGAAGGAATACAGATCTGACCTTTATCCCTAACTTCCTTAGTACGCTTGATTTGGATTGATAAATTTGTCAATAGATTTATAATTTTTTTTAACAAATTGGGACTAAACTCAGTCATCAAACACTATCAAATATTTGAGTCAGAGGAGAGGAAAAAAGATAGCAGTCTTGCTTATCTTAGTTTAGTTTCCAGTAAATATACCTCCTACATACCAAACTGTGAAAACATTTTTATTAAAAACAAATCTTATACAAAGCAACCATTAATGAAATTAGAAGTCAATTGTTAAATTGTACATCACTGATACTAGAAAAGAAAATACGTAATCACTAAATATTCTGCTTGCTATCACTTAATATTCTGACATACATGAGGTGATTCATTTCCTCCTGCATGTTATTTGTATAATTTGGTCAAGTTGTCAACTAGAGAACACTGGTGCCCAGGGTAGGGCTTAATGGTTTGAATTTGAATACAATTCATATTCAAATAAGTGAATCTTAACTTGTAGTGTATGATTATAATTTATTACCTTTCTTCTACTTAACACCATTTAATGGAATAGTAAACGAAAATATCAGTACCTATTCAAAAAAAGCACAGCTTAGAACAAGATTTAAGGAAATGAAAAAACAGTAGAAAATTTAGATACTACAAGATTTTAACATAAAAATTAAAACTACAAAAAGCCTCTCAGAGCATTATGTTCTTTATTATTATCCTATTAGACTTCAATTTTTCTCTCAGATCTAAAGATAAAGAAACTAATTCTCAACTTTTTCTTTATTTCAACCACACACATTTGTTCCTTCTCTAGTACTATTAATGATTTAACTAACTTAAGTGACAAAAATCCTATTTTTATCAACTTGACAATTCCTATCAAAATTTAATGTGTATCCCATTTCACATATTGATTTCACTATTACAAACATTCTATAAATATGTCTAATAAAAAAATAAATGTAAAAGGTTGTTTAATGAGGCATTGTTTAAAATAAGAGAGACATAGTATATTAAAATGATATGCTCACACTGTGATTAACTTGTGATTAAATGATATAATTGCAATGTGAAAGTAAGATAGATGTATACATGCTGATATGAAAAAATCTCTAAGATGTATTAACTCAAAAAGGTTAAAAACATGTTTCTATAAGTATGAACCTGTTTTTGTAAAATAAATGTAATTTTTCAACTTGTAGACTATCGATTACCTAGAAATTCACTAGTGGCATAGTTTGCATTTTGTCCATCACTTACATTATTTTTATTTTTTAAGTTAAAAGAAGCATGTTGGCAACAAAACCGTAATACCATAAACAACGCGGTATCAGAGACTAATTTTCTTTTTGAAGTTTGTTGCTTATTTCAATTATTTTCAGAAAAAAAAATAAGACATGTTTAAATGGAAACTGTATAGGACAATAAAATAGCCAGTTATCCTAAACCTAACATTACAATTTGCATAGTAGAATAGAGTAATCCACTGTCAATTTGTGAATATTTACCCAGTCATAGCCTATAAATTCAGCAATATACTGAGAAGTGGCCTTGGCATGGTTACTCACAGTTCTTATCAGGAAAACAAACTCTCATTCCTCATCCAGGTGATGAAAATCCTTTGAAACCAATCAGATTATAATAACTATAATTTTGTGGGAACTGTCCTGAAAATCAGAACTCAATCAAGAAGAAAGACATTTCACAATTTAGATACAAATAAAATTAAAACTATATACAAGTCAAGAACAAAATTTTCCAAATCTCAGAGTAAATGGCTCGCTCAAGCGAGGTAATTTAGAACACACAGAAAATTAAAATCTATTTGTGATTTTATTTCAACCCCACAATTTAGAATGATAATTATAGAATGTTATATATAAGAAAATGGAAGACTGCATCTCTGTATTGACCAAGGTTTTCTACTGTTGGTACTAGTGACATTTGAGTTCTGACACTCCTTTGTTATGTGAGGCTTTCTGGTGCACAGTAGGTTTTTGGCAGCATTCTTAGCCTATTTCCACTGGTTGTCAGTGAGACTTCTCTCCATTTTCCCATCTCTAGTTGTGGTATACCAAAAATGTCTCCAAACATGGCCAAATGTTCCCTTGGAGGGAAAATTCTTCCTGACTGAGAATCACTGATACAGACTATATTAACTAACTTGGAGAATTTTTTTTTTTCCCATGATGCTTAGTACAATATACATTTTAAGTCACAATTTGGTATCCAAAAGCACATATAGATGTAAATGAGGATATATGTGAAATATTTTGGCATGGACACTGATGAATCAAAACAGACAGTAGTGGTATTGCTAGAAGACCTTAATACATCAGGAAAACCCTTTAGCTTTTAAATTCTAAAGGATTTTAATGGGGGGGGGCAGGGTTGTTACTGTGTCCAGGGGTCAAAGGTCTCTAAGGGTCTTTGGAGTCCCTGACTTCTACCAACTATAGAAAAATACTTCATTATTGTAACAAATGGTTCAGCTGGTCTTGCTAAAGTGACTGAAAATTAGTACTTAAGATAGAAACAAATATTTCATGAAACAGTAATGAGCTCTAATAATGCATACTGATATTTTCTCTTCTCTCATTACTTTCTTTCCCTCTTTCCCTTCCTACATTTTTAAATATTGGTATAATTTACTAAATCACATTTACTGAACATATTGCTAAGTTAAAATTCATATTTAATAAATTCTTTTTTTTTAAGATTTTATTTATTTATTTGACAGAGATCACAAGTAGGCAAAGAGGCAGGCAGAGTGTGGGGGGGGGGAACCAGGCTCCCTGTGGAGCAGAGAGCCCGATGGGGCTCAATCCCAGGACCCTGGGATCATGACCTGAGCGGAAGGCAGAGGCTTTAACCCACTAAGCCACCCAGGTGCCCCCATATTTGATAATTCTTGACTAAATGTGTATAATCTCAACCACACAAGTATGATTGATTTATATCCATAGAAATAACCACATTGATTTGGGATAGATTTCCTGTGCAATATCACACAGTTCTGGGGATTTGACATAGTATTAGTACCAAGATGGAACCTATTCATAAATGTAATTGTCAACTTTTGGTATTTATGATGTGAAAAAAAACCTCTAACTTAAATTGTATCAGCTACCAACCTGCTTGAAGTTGCCTCAATAACCAGGCCATCTAGGCTTTCAGTATTGAGAACTTGGTATAAGCTTAAGGACATTTTATTGGTAGGTCAATAATTAAATTATTAGTCTAATTTCTTTATATTAATTCAAAGGAGGAACGCTATTGCAGTTAAAAGAGCATGAACACAGGAATCCTATAGAACTTTATGTACACCCTGGCTTTGCTGCTCTATATCTATTAGTTTTTGGGCAATTAACTTCTCTAAGCTTCACGTACTTTTCTTAAAAGTGGAATTAACAATAGTATACAATGTATGCAATTATTATGAGAACTAAATGTATATAAAGGATTTAGTTCTGTTCCCAGCATAACAGAAAGTGCTCCATAAGAGTTATTAACAAAAATGATAACGCCAATAAGTTATTAACGTAAGTGTCAAGCATGTCATTCTGTGAATCTCAGAAAAATGAATATATTCTATGAAGATTTGAAAAAGAATGCCAAGGTTGCTTCCTGCTCTAAACCAAAGTCTTTGGGATCATTTTTCCTATAAACTAATTTTTTTTTTTTGACAGAGAGAGAGAGAGATCACAAGTAGAGAAGCAGGCAGAGAGAGAGAGGGGGAAGCAGGCTCCCCACCCAGCAGAAAGCCCGATGCGGGGCTCAATCCCAAGCCCTGAGATAATGACCTGAGCCGAAGGCAGAGGCCTAATGCATCGAGCCACCGAAGTGCTTCTCCTATAAACCTGAGATTTGTATGTGAAATCACTTGAGATCTGTATGTGAAAATTTATTATTTAAATGAATTAATAACTAAAGATCTTTTACCTGAGTAGATAAGATATATCTATATCTATATCTACATTGATATAGATATCATATTCTAAGGGAGAAATGCTGTCTGAAAAGCATTTTTCAGTAAGATTTTCCAAATAAAGCTTCTGGAGGCTTTTGGAGAACAAACTGGGTTGCTCTTTTTAGTGATTCAGTTTAACAATTGTTAGGGTGTTTTTTGTTTTTTGTTTGTTTGTTTGCTTGCTTTTTAAAAAATTCATCTTTTTCATCCCTTGAAAAAAATTGTACAAATGTTCTACTGAATTGAGTCTCATATATACATACATCTGCTATATAGCAATTCACATATGCTGCCTCCTTAATAAATGTTAGATTGACACCAGCCTCCTGCAGCTCCTTGAAATGGGAATCTAATTGGGGATGTTCTCTGTATTGGAAACTGGCAATCCCCCAAACAATCTCATCTGGAAAACCCAAGAAACGGGAAAAAACAGAGTTAAGCAGCTTCCATGGTAGGAAAATGGGCATTCCTGCTTAGAAAAGTGATTGGATCTGGTGCTCTCTTTCAGAATTAAACACAAAAGTGTCCAGTTTGTGTTTTTCCACCACAGTGGGGACTGAATCTATTTGGGGAGGTAAGGTTATGCAAATGGCAAAACAACAGGATATCTTTGAAATCCAGGTAGCGGAATTTTAATTAATTTTGTGATTGCAAATAACCCTGGTGATCCCTCACCTCATTTAGCATTAATATGAAATATAATCTAGGAACCCAAAGATCATGGAGATCAATTAATTCCAGTTTTCTTCATATAGACATAGTAACTGAATTAAGCATTGTCTGTCCCTGCTTATCTTGTTAGTTTCGAGTTAATTCTCAAAGTTTCTGGGAAAAGAAGATTGTTAAGATATATATTTGAATGTCAATACAGCAAGATTCTGCTAAGGTTAAGGTAGAGTAAACATCCTACCTCTTCCATTTATTTCAGTTAAAGCTCTGGATGGAGTATATAAAACATTGATTCCAAAACCCTGCAAAGTAAATAATAGCTGGTATATTGGAGGGGAAAATAAAAACTTGAAGAAAGACTGGCACAGTAGCCAGCTTCCCCCCCCCCCCTTTTACCCTTCTACAATTGTTTTTGGACACAGAGCAGTCTGAATGTGTGACTGCATGAAGTATGGCTTTTGAAACCCCTCTCTCTCTTTGGCTAGAGTGTTGGGAGAGTGAATTTCAGGAACAGAGAAAATGATGAGTATACTCTGTTTCATTTTTCTTTCCCAGCTCTGCCTGCCCTAGAGGCAAAAAGTAGTCCCCAGTCTTCAATTCTATGATGTAGGAACTGGTGCCAGCCACCAGGTTCACTTATTTGCCCTGGAGGAAAAATAAATACTTGTGGGAAATTTACAACAGTGTGGGAAACTTAAAATCCTGCCTCTGTGGCCAGAGAACAAGAACAGTAAGCTCTGAAAGGCAATGAAATTGGCAAATGATGGTGAAAGGAAATTTGGCCAAAAGATCAGTAAGAGCTACATATTAAATCCTACCTATGCAACTGTGGAAATGATCCCCGAACCAAATGCTTTGAGAACTAATGTATTGTGTAGGCCATCATCCAGGTCCCAGACAAGTCCTTGAATGGCCCGTAAGTAGGGTGAATTCAAACAGCAAACTAAACTCTTTTAAAAACTGAATGAACATAAGAACCACAGCTTATGTAAGATAGAACAAGAGTTAAAACCTAAATGAAACAAGATTATCTGTTAAAACCAACAGATAAGTCAAAATTCTCTAGAGGATTTTAATGTGACTTTGAAAAAAATAATATTTCAAATGTCTGAAACACAATACAAAATTAATCAACATACAAAGAAACATGAACATTTCAACAATATCCAAGGTAAAAGGAAATCAACACAAGCCAAACATACAGACTGATATGTTGGAATGATTGGACACAGATTTAAAACCACTTATTATAACCAACTTTCTTGAAATAAGGATAAGAACTCCTGCAACAAATGGGAAACTTGAACATTTTAGAAGTAAAAGTTACTTAAAAAGTGAAAATTCTAAAACTGAAAAACCCAACAACCAAAATAAAAACCTCACCTGAGGGACTCAATAGCAGATTGTAAATTATAAAGCAAAGATTTTGTGAACTTGGGTGTAAACTAATGCAAATAGTCCAATTTAAAAAGAGAGGAGAAAGACTGAAAAGCATAATGATCAAAGCCTTAGGGACTTATGGAACAATACCAAAAGACCTAATATATGTGTCATTGTAGTCATGTAAGGAGAAGGTTTGTGCCCTATTCTCTGAAAATGGAGAAATAGTATCTTAAAACTTCCCAAATTTGATGAAAGATAAAAATCTGCAGATTTAAGAACCTCTGTGAACTACAAATAGTATGTCTTAAAAAAAAAATTTCCTTACACATCCTAATCAAATGTCTTAAAACCAAAAATTTAAACAATAAGAACAACAAAAACCTCACTAACCGCTTTAAATAGCCATAAAAATGGTATGTGATATTGATGGGAAACAGTAATTTTAATGACTGCTGATTTCTTATCACAGACCATGGGAGCTAGCAGACAGTTGAACTATTTTAAGTGCCAAAAGCAAAAGATTCTTAACTAAGAATTCTATAACCAGCAAAAATATTCCTCAGAAATTAAGGTAAAATAAAGATATTCTCAGATGAGGAAAACTAAAATAACTTGTTTGTAGCAACACTGCTCTAAAGGAAATGCTGACAGTTTTTCAAGGTGAAAGAGAAATGGTACCTGAAGAAAACTTGATAAATACAAAATAAAAGTTAAAAAAAAAGTAAATATATTTGTAAATATAGTTGACCATCTTTCTCTTCTAAAATGTTTTAAGTACGTGTGACAGTGGAAAACACATAATTAAAACTAGCTGATGGATATTCAATTTATGCAGATACAACACACAGGACAATTATAACATAAGGAGGGTAAGGAGACGTAAAAGGTTGTAAAGGCTCCACATTTCACCTAAAGATGTAAAGTATTGATTCTGTATTAAGCATGAACAGTGGCAAGTATATACATAAACCCAATCAGTAAAATGAATACAAAAAATATATATAGTGAAATATTTGCTATAATAAAATGGAATTCTAAGTCATTCTCATAATGTGAAGAAGGCAAGAAAGAGAAAAAACAAGGAACAGATGAAACAGAAAATAATAAAAAGGTAGTCTAAATTCAAATGTGTTATTATATTAAATATAAAAAATATAAGACCACTAATCTAGGGATGTGGGGCTGTCTGCCAGTGGAGCAAATCTTAATCTTGGGATCATGAGTTCAAGCCCCTTATTCTGTGTGCAGCCTACTTAAAAAAAAAAAAAAAAATATTTAAGACCACAGATTTATTTGGTTAAGCATCTGCCTTAGGTTCAGGTCATGATCCCAGGATCCCAGGATCAAGTCCCACATCAGGATCCCCACTCAGTGGGGAGTCTGCTTCTCCCTCTACCCCTCCCCTCTGCCTGTGATCTCTCTGTCTTTTACTCTCTCACTCTCAAATAAAGTCTTAAAAAATAAATAAATAAAAAAGACCACCAATTTAAAACAGAGAATATTAGGTTGAATTAAAAATATTCAAACATTTTCTGTTTATGCAAAACTCACTTTAAATATAATTATATTGACAGAATAAAGTAAAAAAAAAAAAAGCAGAAGTTATACCATGCATGTACTAATCAAAAGAAAGCTGAAGTGGCTAGAGGAGGGGAAATTACCAGGATAAAGAGGGATATTATATAGTGATAAAAGGAATGTTCACCAAGAGGATATAATAAGTATAAATTGTATGTGTCTTACAAAAGAACTTAAAAATACCTGTGAGTATATTAGAGACATCAACATTCACATGAATATAGTTGATAGAACATATAGATAGAAACTCACCAAGGGGGGACACCTGGGTGGCTCAGTTGGTTGGATGACTGCCTTCAGCTCAGGTCATGATCCTGGAGTTCCGGGATCGAGTCCCGCATCAGGCTCCCGGCTCTGCAGGGAGTCTGCTTCTCTCTCTGACCTTCTCCTTGCTCATGCTCTCTCTCACTGTCTCTCTCTCAAATCAATAAATAAAATCTTAAAAAAAAAAATTAAAAAAAAAAAAGAAACTCACCAAGGAAGTAGAAGACTTGAACAATTCTTTTGTGATATTGTGAGTTATAATAAGAAATGTATTTGGTTTTTATCCCTGTTTCTGTTACAGAGCTCCCCAAACTCTTAGAATTTCCTAGGAATTGAGAGCAATAAGGTGTCTTTTGTTACATTAATAAGTGATTTTAAAGCACATGTAAGGGATAGGGGTTCATTGCCAGGAGAACCAAGAATATGATTAGAGGTTGGAACTTTCAGTCCTACTGCCCTGAACTCCAGGGAGGTGAGAGAGGCTGAAGAGTCAATCAATTGCAAGTTGCCACTGATTTAATCAATCATACTTATGTAATTGGGAGTACCATAAAATCCAAAGGAGGGAATTCAAAGAATTTCTGGATGGGTAAACACATGGAGATCTGTAAAAGTGGTATACCTGGAGAGTGCACAGAATTTCCTCCTTTCTCCATACCTTGTCCTAGGTAAGCATCTCTTCTATCTTGCTGATCCTGAGTTATACCCTTTCCTGATAAACCAGTAATCTAATAAGTATAATGTTTCAGAGTTCTGTGAGTGGCTCTAGCAAGTTATTTGGGTATAAGGAGGGGGTTGTTGGAACTTCCAGTCTATAACTTGTGGATCAGAAGCCCAGGTGAAAATCTGGACTTTCAGTTAGCATGAGTGATGTTTGTGGGACTGATGCTATTTTAAACTGTGGGATCTGGTACTATCTTCAGGTAGATAGTGTCAGAATTCAGTTGCATTGCAGGATACCATGCTGGTTTCTGGAGAATTGCTTGGTGTAGAAAAAATGCCACTCCTACAAATACTGGAATTGGGTGCAGAACCTTTTAGTTGGTGATCAGACATAGAATCAGAGTCAGACACTTTAACCATCAACTCTTTTCACCCAAATGACCTATAAAGAATCCTCAACCCTACGGCAGGAGATACACATTCTTTTTATATGCTTATGAAATAATCACCAAAATACAACATATTCTAGGTCACAGGAAAAAAAAAATGACAGATTAACCAAAAAAATAAAGTTATACAAAATTTGTCTTGTTACCGTAATAGAATTTAACTAGAAATCAACAATAGAAAAATATCTGGAAAACCTCTATATACTTGAAAATTAAACAACACACTTTTAATAATCACTGTGCCAAAAAGAAAGGCTCAAGACACATTCAAATATATTCTGAATTGAATGAAAATGAAATGTATCATATCAAAATTTGTAGGATGCACCAAAGTCAGGAGTTATAGAAATTTATAGCATTAAATGCTTATATTAAAAAAAAAGGAGAATAAAGACCTCAAATCACTAAGCTTGTGTCTTAAGAATCTTGGAGAAAAAGAGCAATAAAACCCAAAGCATGAATGAAAATGAATTAAAGACATGAACAGATATCAAAGAAGTTGAAAATGGAAAAACAATAAAGAAAACAAAATCAAAAGCTGGTTCTTTGTAAACATCAATAAAATTGATAAAACCAAGAAAATAAGTAAATATAAAGTTATAGTAACAGGAATAAAAGAGAACTATCTATAAACTGTAGATGTTAAAATTTAATAAGGGAATACTATGAACAGCACTACCTTAGCATGGACTTCTCTTAAAAAAAAAAAGTACTGAGTGGGTGTTTATCAACAACATAAATTTACTTCTCACAGTTCTGAAGACTGTGAGAAATATCAGGTTCCACCATGGTTAGATTCTTAGTAAGGGCTCTCTTTCAGGTTTACAGATGACTGTTTTCTTATTGTATCATCCCATGATGAAGAGAGACCCAGTTAGCTCTCTGATCTTTTAAAAGCAGTAATATCATTCCTGGAGGTTCTACCCTTATGATCTAATTAATTCCCCAAGGCCCCATCTCCAAATACAAACACATTGGAATGAAAGTTTCAACATAAAAATCTGAAAGAGTCATAACCATGTAGTCTATCATAAACACCATGAACATAAATTTGCCCTAAAGAAAAAGGACTATTTTCTTGTAACATATAAACTGAGAAAACTCTCTCAAGAGATAGATAATCTAAATAGTCTTGTATCTAACAAAGAGATTGAATTCATAGATAAAAGCCTTATTGAAAGAAAAATGTCCAGTCTAGATGATTTCACTAAATTCTACCAGATGTTTAAAGAAAAAGTAATACAAATCTTGCATAAAATCTTTCAGAAAACAGAAGAAAAAGGAATGCTTACCAACTCATTTTATGATTTGGGAATTGTCCTCATACAGACAAAAGCAACAAGAAAATAAAACCATAGAACAATATGAAATATAAATACAGATGCTGAAATCCTCAATAAATTACTAGAAAATTAATCCAGCAATAAACAAAAAGCATTAAATATCAAGACCAAGTGAACTTAATCTCAGGAATATAATATTAATATTTAATGTAATATTAAAAGTCATTATTAAAAAATCAATCAATGTAATCTATATCAACAGGTTTAAAAAGAAAAACCACATGGGTCACATAAGTAGATGAAAGAAAGTATGTGTCAAGGTACTTGACATTCATTCATGACTTAAAAAAAATACATCTAGCAAACTTGGAATACAAGGGAATTTCATTTACCTAATAAATGGCAGCCACATGAAATCTATGAGTAACCTCATGCTTAATAGTGGAAGATTAAATACTTCCCCTAAAAATAAAGACTAAGGCAAGGACATTTATTCTCACCACTCTTAGTCAACATGGTACAGAAATCCTATTAATCACAATGAAGAAAGGAAAAGAAATAAAAATCATTGAAAGATAGAAATGTTAACTTCCCCTCTTTTTAAAAAACAGAAAAGCTACAGAAGAGTTCCTAATACTTACAAATGAGTTTGCCAAGGTCATAGAATACAATGTGAACACAATAAAATCAATACTATTTCTGTATACTATTAATAAACAATTACAGATATTTTTAAAGTGCCATTTATGAGTCCCCCAAAAAGGAATTACATAGGTATAAATCTAACAATATTTGCATAGTATTGGCATGTTGAAAACTACAAAATGCTGATGAAAGATATAAAATAATGTCCAATATATGAAGAAATATTTAATGTTCATTGAGTGGAAAGTCCAGTATAATTAAGATGTTAACCCCAACCAGAAAGCTTGTGGTATGTTTTATAGACATAGACTACCTAATTTTAATACTTATGTGGAAAGGCAAAATAACCAACCAAAAAAATTTATGCTATAACAATCAAGAGTGTGTGTTATTGGGAAAAGGACTGACATATAAAGCAATGAAATAGAAGAGAGAATACAGGAAAATAAAACAAAGCAAACCCCTACATAAATATGATTGATTTTTTTAAAACAAAAATAACACTTCAATGTAAAAATGATAGTTCTTTTAACAAATGGTCCTTGAACACTTGGACATTTGTTTATCCTTCTGTCCTGGAAAAAAAAAAAAAAGTACCACAATCTATGCTTTACACAAAATTAACTCGAAATAGCTTCTATAATAAATTATAAAATGTCAAACTATAAAACCCTTAAAAGAAAACATAGGGAAAAACTTTAAGTTAGACAAAGACTTCTTAAACATATTCCAGCTGAATGTTCAACACAAGATTTGATATCCAGAATATATAAATAACTCTTACAATTCAAGAATAAGAAGACAAACAACCCAATAAATATACATGCAAAAGATCTGAATAGCCAGTTTAACAAAGAAGGTATATGAGTGGTCAATCAGCATGTGAAAAGACACTCAACATTGTTAGTCATTAATCAAATGCAAATTAAAACCACATTGTCATACAACTACACACCTACTAGAATGGCTATAATGAAAAACACCGAAAATACCAAATGTTCACTAGGAAGTAGAACAACTAGAAATGTATCCCTGGTAGGAAAATTGTAGAGCTACTCAGGAAAATAGCTTCACTGTTATTCTCAACATGAAATATTTCACTCTTCTCTCTTCTTGTTTAGTTTCTGAATAGTCAAGTGTAATTATCTTTATTACTCTATAGGAAAGATTTTTTTCACCTCTATCTTATTTCAAGATTTTTTATTATCTTTGGTTTTCTAAAGTTTGATTATGATATGTTTAGGTGTAGTATTTTGGGGCATTTTCTGGCTTTAGTGTTCTCTGAAATTCCTGGATCTGCAATTTGATGTCAGACATTAATTTTGGAAAATTCTCAGTCATTACTGTTTCAAATATTACTTCTGTTCTTTCTTTCTTCTTCTTCATACATATGTCACACCTTTTGTGGTTGTCACACAGTCCTTGGTTATTGTTTGTTTGTGTTTAAGTCTTATTTCTCTGCCTTTCCATTTTGGAAGTTTCTACTTCGAAAAGTCATATCCTCAAGGTCAAATAGTCTTTCCTTAACTGTGTCTAGTCTACTAATGAGTTCATCAAAAGCATTCTTTATTTTTGTTACATATTTTTTTTATCTCTAGCATTCCTTTCTTTTTTATAATTTCTATCATTGCCCATTTATTTTTGCATGCTATTTTGTCCTTTAGAAACCTTAGCATATTAATCATAGTAGTTTCAATTCCCATTTTGATAATTCCAACATCCTTGTCATTTCTGATTCTGGTTCTGATGCTTGCTCTGTCTCTTCTAACTGCATTTTTAAGATATTTAAAATTTTTTTTTCCCTTTTAGTATGTCTTGTAATTTCTGTTGAAAGATGGACAAGATAGAAGTTCTAGATGTTCTAGATACAAGTAACTGTAGAAAATAGGGTTTTAGTAAGGTAGTGGTAAAGTGTCACAGGAGGGGAAGTTCTCTACAGTTCCATGATTAGGTGTCAGTCTTTGGGTGAGCCTGTGACCCCGCATTGTGAATTCCACCAGTGATTCTCAGTTTTCTCACTACCACCTCACTCAGGTGAGATAGGATGGCTGGAGCAGGCTGGTATATTGGGTATTTTCCTAAACACAGGTAGGTTAGAGTGGTAAAACTCTAGCAGGTTAGAGTTTGTTTGTTTGTTTGTTTCCCTGAAACTGGTTCAGAAAAACTGTTTTTTTTTCTGAAGTAGACCTTGTTATGAACAGAATGCTCTGGTATATTTCAAAATGGTTAGATTTCTCCTACACCTGCAGGAAGAATAAAAATACAAGGGGATTTTTCTCCATGAGAACCTAGAAGAATTCCTGCATAAAAAATTCACAAAAGCTTGGGGGTCCCACTATGATTGGATTCCCTGGAGCTTTTAATTCTGATTTGCCCACAGTGAGCCTCCAGAAATTCCTCAATTTTACTTTGAATTGGTTGGATCCCATGGAGTTTTCAATTCCAATGAGCTGCAATTCTCTGAATCTACCTGTCTGTCTCTCTAATTTTAGAGTAGCAGTCTGCCCTGTGACCTCACTTCTGTGAGGAATAAAAGTTGAGTTGTTGATTTTTCCATTTGTTCAGCTTTTTACTTGTTAGGACAGTGGCAATTGCTAAACTCCTTACATTCCCGACCAGAAAGCAGAAGTCTAATCATTTCTTAGGAAGTTAAATTTGCACTTACCATATGACCCATCACAATCTCACAAAAGCAGTACATGAATATTTACAACAGTCGAGTCATAATTACCAAAAGACCGAACACAACTCAAATGACCTTGAATAAGAGAACGGATAAACAGACTCTGGCACAAACATATGACACAATACTACTCAAAAATAAAAGAAATTAACAATTGATACACATAATAACATGAAAGAGTTCCAAAGGCATACCAATTAAAGGAAGCCACTCTCAAAGTTTATATTTTGAATGATTTCATTTATGGATAATTCACGAAAGACAAAATAACCGCAATGGAGAAGGTCATTGGTTAGGGTTAGGGTTGGAAAATGTTTTGATAGCCAAGGGGCAGCTAAAGGGAATTCTTTGGAGTGTTGAAATTATTCTCTGTCCTGGTTGTATTGGTTGTTATGTAAGTTTACAGATGTATTAAAACTCAGAAATATATAATAAAAATGTGAATTTTACTTCATGTCAATTTTTAAAGCCACTGCAGTAATAGTCTTTTTTTCCTCTTGTTTAAAAGAAAAAGAATCCTCAAAAAGGTTTTCTATGCTATTTCCTCTAGCACATTCACAGCTCCAAAATTAGACATACATGCCAATCATATTTTTGACTACTTTATAATCTCTTGAATACCAGCACACCAGATGCAGCCATAGGAGGGAAAATAGACCAACTTGCATTGGGGTGAAGTCTAATGAAACAACACTTTGCAACCCAATGTTTTTAGCAAAAGGGACCATTAAACACAGCATATTATTTAATAAAGGAGTGTGGAGAGGTAGTCTGGGCAGAAAAAAAAAAAATAACAGAATAAGAGACAAATTACCTTTGCTTTTGAGTACTGTTTAACGAATCTAATTAGTAAGCCTCAGTGGTCTTGTAGAGGCTTTGGGGATTTTTGCATTCATTTTGAAAATGAAATGAATGTTCTGGCAGCTCCTGAAACAGAATGTTAAGATAAGAAATGTAACACAAAAAGCAGTCACCTTGAATCAGAAACGAAGAGCTGACTGGAGGTGCTGCTGAGACTATAAAGAAGTTTGTCTCTTCTCTCAAGATCACCTTTCATTTCAAACCACCAGCTTCACAAAAAATGTGGGGATTAGGGAGAAAAACAACTGTCAGCTGGGGATGGAACTAGTAAGAGGTTAAAACTCTGAGGGTTTAGAAGAGAAGTCAAACAGTATAAGGCTGTAAATAAGTTTAAGAACAGTAAGTGGGCAATTAAGTTGGATGTTAATTGATCAGCAAAAATAAAATCAGGTGACCACCAGCAGAAAGTCAGTTGTGCAGGCTTTCATTTCCAGCCAGTCCTGCAAGGGAAGTTTAGTATTTGTACTTCTCCAAGGAATCTCTCAAGACTATGCCAAGACAGGTGCCAGCCTGCTTACCAAATCACAAAGGTCACACTTCTGTTCTTTGCCAGAGCCTCTGGGCTCATGTCAAGATCACTAAGAAATGCTTTCTTTCAAGCTAGAGCTGGATCTTACTCTTTACCCTATCTTCCACTATTATCTCTTAAAAAAAAATGTTTGCTCTGGGCTTTAATCTTCCAGTCTTCTGCTGGAGTGTGCTTCGGCTAACAGCTTCTAGCTCAGAGGCACAATACAGAAATAAGACACCGAGTTAACTTTCAGTTTGCCAAGATGGGCAGGCATAAGGTGACGGTCTCTGGGGTCCTGGTAGTGTTCCTATATCCCAAAACCATGTGAAGTTCATCAGGTGAATACTCAAAATAAGACTAACAACAATAGGTCACTGTAGAATTCACATGGCATTTTTGGAACACTTCACAGATCTTTTAGAAGTGACTGTCCCTGAGGCACAGCATAACTGCAGGAAGTGACAAGTGGAAAACTTAACCAAAGGCTTGGTTGGCTTTGTTGTCTGCCTCGCTCTATCTCACAGTTTGCTAAGGCAAATCTGTGTGACTAGAATGAGAAAATTAATAAACAAAAATAGAAGTGGATGCTAGTAAAATGCAAACCATGGCTCAGGATAAATAGAATCTCCAGTGGATTTTCTCCCAGGTGTTCTGTCACAACGCAAACCTTATATACTTAGAAACGTGGAGGTGTACAGGCACTGAATAGGAGGGGGAGGGTTGGCCTTCTAGTATCTGCTGTAAGGAAATTATCAGAAGGCAGTGATAATAGTAATAATAAAAAGAAAAAGATGACAGTTAGGAAGGAAAATATCCGAGTATGTTCATTTTTTATGAACTGAGGGGACCTTGGCTGTGTATGCATCACTTGACTTATTTTTATTTTCAAAGATTTTTTTTTTTGGGGGGGGGAGATAGAGAGAGAGCATGTGAGCAGGGGAAAGGGCAGAGAGAGAGGAAGAGAGAGATCCCTTAAGCCGGTTCTCTACGGAGCATGAAGCCCATCGCAGGGCTCATCCCACGACCCCGAGATCACAACCTGAGCCAAAATCAAGAGCTAGCAGCTTAACTGACTGAGCCACCCAGGCAGCCCCTTGACTGTTTAAAATGCATAAGTGGTTTAATACATGAAGAAACTTAGAATAATGTATCCCGATATGTAAATCACTTGAAGAGTGAAATTGGTCTGTATGAAATTCATTCAAAGCAGATCAAACCTGAAATTCCATGAAATTAGGTGTGTAATAAATATTTTGTGAAATTACAGTGAGGTTCATTTACTATTATTTACTTGAGTGTTTGTATGAGTTAGAACTTGGATAGCCTCTTCTTGTGATGATAATCTGTTTCTGTTTATAACTGGTCATCATACTCACCAATTTCCAGCTTTCATAGAACATACACTATTTAGATATCTGTGCTCCTGTTTATCCCAGAGTACCGACCCAGTGAAGAGTAAAAAAAAAAAAAAAAATTCAATCATCTAAACAGCTTTTTCAGAATTATATGACACACACATACACACACACACTTTAGAGGCATTTTTCATTTCCTTCTAAAAAGATAGCTAATTATGCATATAACCTTGGTCAACTTATTGAAAAATGCATAAATAAAATAGTTAATTTTATGGCATATTATAAGATACAAGACCACAGAAGTTTGGTTGAAAATTTCATTTTTTGATTTTTTAAATAAGATTTATTTATTTATTTATTTGAGAAAGAGAGAGAGCACAAGTGAGCAAGGAGAGGGGCAAAAGGAGAGGAAGAGAGCTCAAAGAGACTCCCTCCCTTGGAGCCAGAGGAGGGGCTCTATCCCAGGACCCCTAGATCATGACCTGAGCTGAAATCAAGAGTCAGCAGTTTAACTGACTGAACCACTCAGACACTACTTCAATTGTTGTCATATAGACACACTTTTAATTGAACTGAATTGATAGAGCTGCATCCGAGATCCAATCTATGTTTGAAAATATATTTACAAAGAAAACCAACCAAAGAAGGAAACATCAAAGATACTGAATCTTTTTTACTTGATGCTGAGCTATAAACTTTAAGCCACGCTCTCAGAAGCTTCTGAGTGTTAAATAATATAATCAAAACACCATTCCTTCCCTCCAGGAAGAGAAGGCCTGAAATCAGTCTGGTTAGCTTAACATGGTCTATAAGTGGTCAGAACATCTGTTCTAAACCCAAATGCCTAAAGGTCAGGTAAGTAAACTAAATAATTGAAGTGATTCGGTTGAGCACGGTACTCACACATGAGCATCTGTCCTTGGACACAAGAGAGCCACAGGATTCTCTGTCTGCCTTTCTAAATGCCATAGTATGTGAGCAAGATTTGGTAGACTAGGAGTAGAAGTTTAAAAACCAAGTAAAAATTAAGCAATTTTTATCTTGTGCAAATACAAGTCATGTGCAACTGGATCTTGTCACTTTAAGAGAAAATAATTTAGCATGTTTTTTTTAAATTCTTTATTTAAACATACACACGTGAATCATACACACAAACACAATAACACATAGGTATATAGGATAATTCATCAACTCTGTATACCTATATTATAGGTTGAATTACTGTGGTTCCCCCAAATTAATATGTTGAAGTCATACCTCTCCAGTACCTCAGAATCTGATTATATTTGGAGATAAGGTCTTTAAAGAGATAAGTAAATTAAAATGGCTCTAATCCAGTATAACCAATGCCCTTATAAGAAACTGACATTAAGATATAGATAGTCATAGAATGAAGACACAGGAGAAGGTGGCTATAGAGAGAGGTCAAGGAGGGAGGACTTGGAAGAAACCAAACTTGCCAACACCTTGATATCAAATTATCAGCCTTCAGAATTAAGAGAAAATAAATTTGTTGTTTAAGCCACCTTTCCTGTAGTATTTTGTTATGGCAGCCCTATCAAAATAATACAATTGCCTTTCAATTAAAATTGTGTTACTAAGTAAAACAAAACAATGTATTTGAGTAGCTAAGTCATCACTGAGTTAGAAATCATGGATGTTACTTAGAATAGGGCAAACTTTCTATCACCCCTTCCCTATGGGCCTCAAAGTCAGATGACCTTGTTTCGGCAAGCTTTAATTTAGGAGATGTACTTATTACCAAACAGAATGAGGAAATTAATTTTTGATATATGTCCATGGTCTCTACCATAGGACTACACTTACTTCCAACAACACTGAGGAGCTAACAAATTAAATAAAGCAAGCAGGTGGTCCCCAAAAATAGTCACATGTATTCCTTCAGTCCAATGGAAGAGGTTAGAATTAGGGTATAAACGTTTTTACAATTAGGGTATAAACATTTTACCCTGTGTTTTTTAACACAGCTGTGGAGTCTAGGCAATGTTTTGCTTTGTTTCAATTTGCTTTTTTAATTTGCAGTTTTATTTGCTTAAAAAAGGAAGGAAAAAAACCAGAAATTGTGCAGAAAAAATAACACCACAGAACACTGTACAAAACTGCATGTTTCATGAAGTTAAATGATGACAGACATAACTAGGTCCCAAATCAAGATCAGATTATTTGAAAATGTATTTATCTTTCCACTGTCTTTCAAATTATGTTAACCATTCATTTCTTGGGACTCCCTCAGGCATTTGCAAAGCAAAAAATATCCTTGAGGAAATCTCAGATATTTTTCAAAATTCCAGATGTTAAGTTTTTATCAACTCAATAAAAAGTTTTTGTTGGCTTTTACATATGCAACTATTTCAAAAATCTAAGCTACCAGTGAAAAAAGCCAAAGAGCTATCAAGGAAGTATTTCATTGTTTTTTTCCATCTCAATGTTCTCTTTATTTTACAAGTCTTTGTTGAAGATTTCTTTTGACCTCAGACTTCTAGAGCTTTAAGAAGATGTCAAGCATATTTTCTCAGGAAACCATAGTTCTGAGCTTGGAAAGACTTTGGCTCTAGTAAAACTAGAGCCAAAATAAATAAATAAATAAATACATACATACATATTTTAAAAAAATAAATGAGAAGCAAATTAGTCTTCAGCATTCTTTATGCAATTTCTTTTGAGTTTTGCTTCTTAGAGCTTTCATACAAATTTCTCTATATCTAGAATCCCATTCTCAATTTGAGTTATTGCTCCAGATGAGATTATTCCTGGAAAATGCTTATGCTCTAAAACTCAATAGGTCTAAAGTCTAAGCACAGAGTGCTCTAAGTAACAGTGTGACCGTGAGCAAGTTACTTAGCCTCTCATCATTTGTAAACCTTAACCAACCTCAGTGGCTTATTGCCAGTGATAAAGAGATCATCTAGATAAATCACTTATCACAGGGACTGTCCTAAGAAATCTACTCTATAAATATTTGTTATCAATGAAACTAGGCTCTGGTTCTAGATGAAATAAACACTCCATCCTGTTTCTTCCACTAAATATATCTATAAAACCTGGAGAGAATGCATAGAAGAGCTATTTAAGTTTTCTGAAAGTAAACAATAGCACAAAGGTTGAGGAGGAAAATCAAAATTCAAAATACTACTGATATGTCCATGAATTTACATTTTCTTTTTTCACTTCAGTAACCCCAGCCGTAACTCAATGCACCAGATATGAGCAACAAGGCATAGTAAAATTCTCTAGCTCTGGTTTAATAGTGGAAAAGGAAGTCATTAGATTTCAGAAATATCACAGATCTTTGTTTTCTTTCAGGTCTCAAGAATTCCCGTGATATTGGTGACAGCTATAGGCAATAGGATACAACACCAACCAGAACTCTGGTTGAGGGGACTCTTTCTTTTGGATCAGTGGAGCTACAGTTCCAAGATACTGGGGTATATCCTTTTACTTGCTTTTACTTTCTCTCTCTTTTGCTGCTTGGCACCAGACATGGGATCATTTGGTGAGGTACACAAAAGAACAAGTTAAAGAGAGTTCCTGCCTACAGGACCAAGAACAGGAGTCCCAGGGAAATAGAAATTACCTAGGTTAGCTGAAAAGAGGCAGGAGCTTGGAAAGTAGTCCAAGAAAAGTTTTTATGAACTCCTAGGCTCACCCTAAGCTGTGCATGTATAGTTGCAGCATTATTTAGCATATAAAAGATACTGAGAACTAAATTAACAGATACACAAACACCAAGGTCCCAGACTGGTTACTGGGTGATACATGTGTGGAACAGATTAAAAGAGTACTGAAATGGCTTTGAAAACCACAGATTGGAAACTGTAGTTGAACCTAAACTGGTCTACTGCCTATTAAAACAAACATATTATTTTTAGAAATCAGTCAAAACTCAATCTTGTGTGATAATATTCCAAATATTTAATATTCATTCCAGATTTACTTGGCACAAAAAGAACAAGCAAATCATAGGGAAAAAGACAATTAACAGATTTCAATGATAATATATCAGAAGTGTTGGCATTCCTTGACAAATATTTTAAAGCCATTATTATTAAATTGCTACAGCAAGCAATTATGAACACTATTGAAACCTATTTTAAAAAATATAAAATCTGAGCAAAAACATAACCGAAGGTATAAACTAAACAAATGGAAATTTTAGGAAGCTCAATATATAAAGTCTCCTGAATGGCTCAGTTGAAAATGGAGATGAAGTGGAAAGAATATATTTTAATATAAAGTGATAGAAATTACTCAACATTATTCAATCATTCTCTGGGCAACAGAGAAAAAAAATATAAGGACCTACTGGACAATAACAAGTGAGCTAAAACTTGTGTCATCAAACTCCCAGAAAGATAGAAGAATGTGGAACTAAAAATAATCTTTAAGAAAATAATATCTGAAAACTTCTTTGCAATTCTGAAAGATATAAACCTACAGATTTAAAGAAGCATGAATACTCAAAACAAGATAAACTCAAAGAAAAGAGTCATGGTGACTTCACAATCAAATTGCATGTAACCAAAGATAAAAAACAATTTTTTAAAAGATTTTATTTATTTATTTGACAGACAGAAATCACAAGTAGGCAGAGAGGCAGGCAGAGAGAGAAGAGGAAGCAGGCTCCCCGCTGAGCAAAGAACCCGATGCAGAGCTTGATCCCAGGACCCTGGGATCATGACCTGAGCCGAAGGCAGAGGTTTTAACCCACTGAGACACTCAGGCAACCCAAAAACAATGCTCAAAGACAGAAAAAGACAGTTAAAATTCCTGTTATACTTTTTATATATAATGTATATATATACATATACATATATAATGTATATAAAAAGTATAACAGGAATTTTAATGACAGATTTCTTGTCAGGAATCATAGAGTTCAAAAGAAAATGGCACATCATTTTTAAACTCCTGAAAGAAAATACCAATCCAAATTCTATATCCAGCAAAAATATCTTTGACAAATAAAGACATCTCAGATAAAGGAAAATTAAGATAATTTGTTTCCAATGAAACTGATGTAAAGGCATAATTCATTAAAAACCTTAAGCTATAAAAGAAATAGTACTGGGGGGGGAATTTGGAATATCATGAATGCAAAAAAGCATCACAATGGTAAACTCTTGAGTAAATATATTAGCTTATTCTTCCCTTGAGATTTGTGCATTTGATTATTCGAAACAAAAGATTACAGGAGTATAATAAAGAATTTATTTAGTCTTTGTCCCAGGTTCCTGGCATGAGACTCCTAAAATCCTTATAATTTCCTGAGTAATAGGAGTGATTTATGATTCATGAGCCTCTTTGGATTTTACCTGATAGTTTATAAAAATGAGATGCTTCATGATAGGCCCCTAAATATTTCAGAATTGGAGTAACAGTGCCTAAAAGGCTAACCATATAGTTAGAAGTTTGGGTCTTTGAGGTGGTCTTACCTATATAAATGGAAAGGGTGCTACAGATTGAGTTCAGTCATGTGGCCATTGGCCATAGTCACATAGGCCATTGAATCAGCCACACCTATGTAATAAAATACCAGCAAAAACTCTGGACACCAAATGTTAGTGGAACATCCTGGTTAGAACATGTAGGGTGACTTTCCTTGATTCCATGTAGTTTGGGACCCTCCCAGACTTCACCCTTCATCTGGCTGCTGCTGATTTATATCATTTAAAATAACGCTAATTTTAAAGTACTTTCCTCAATACTGTGAGTCATTCTAGTGAGTTACTTAACCTGAGAAGGTCATGGGAAATCTTAAATTTGTAGCTAGTTAGTCAGAAGTGTGGATAGCCTGGGGCTTTCTGAAGTGTGGTAGTACCAGAATGGGGGCAGTCTTGTTGGTGACCATGTCCTTAAACCTGTGGAGTCTGGTGTTAAACTCCAGGTGGTTAGTGTCAGAATTGAATTACAGTATACCAGTTGGTGTCAGAATTTTTTTGGCAGGGGGATGATTTTATTGTACACAGATGTAATATATAAGAAAACTATGAAACAAAGCAGTGTTAAAAAGACCTATCTGGTAATTTCTACATTCAATTTGAAGTTGTAAAATGTTGACTCTGAAAGACTGTGAAGTTAAGTATGTGTATTATAATCTTTAGACCAACTACTGCTAAAAAGTATAGAAAGATATATAGTTAAAAACACAATGGATACATCAAAGTAGAATACGAAAAGACATTTAAATAATCCAAAAATTAGATGAAAAAAAAAAAAAACCAGTGGGAATTTTTTTAAAAACCAGAAAGCAAATAGTAAAATGGTAAACTCATGGGTTAGTCTGCTCAGACTACCATAACAAAATAACACAGACTGAGTAGCTTCAACAACAGACATTTATTTTCTCATAGTATTCTTATAGGCTAGAAGTTCAGTTTGTGTGGAGATCTTTCTTCTTGCCTTTTAGATGTTTACCTCCTTGTTTTGTCTTCACATGACTTTTTTTGTACTCAAAAGAAGAGACAGAGGACAGAGAGAGATCTCTGGTGTCTCTTCCTCTTCCTTATCAGACTAAGGTCTCAACCTTATGATCTCACTTAATCTTTACTATATTCCTCTAGGCCCTATCTTCAAATGCAGTCACATTGGGGGGTTATGGCTTCATGAATTTTGGGAAGGACACAATTTGGTTCATAACAATGTAAACCCTAATGTATCATTAATTTCATTAAATGCAAAATGCTGATTCGTACGAATTAAGAGATACATGAATTAAAAATTATCAACCTATATGCTACTTATTAGAAATTCATTCCACGTATAATTATATAAGTGAGTTAAAAGTAAAAGAATGGGAAAAGATATAGCATGCAGATATTAATCAAAAGAAAGCTGGAATGGTTCTATTGATATCAAAGTTTAATTTTCAGAGCAAAGAAAATTAGCAGGGATAAAGAAGAATATTATATGAGGATAAGATGGTTAATTTATCAAGAAGATGAAAAAACCCTTAAGTGTGTTTGCAGCTAACAAAAGAACTTTGAAACATATGAAGCAAAAACTCACTAAAAAAAAAAAAAAGAAATATACAAACATATAAAGAAGACTTCAATACTCCTCTCTCAGTAATATATAGAATTAGCAGACATAAAATCAGGGAGGAGATAGAGGAATAAAACAGCACCACGTAAAAACTGGCCTTAGGTGACATTTACAGAATACTCCAGCAAGAGCAAATTGCATTTCTTTTCAAGAGCACATGGAAAAAAATTAAGAAGATCAAGGATCAGCAAACTATGGCTATTAGTCACATAAGCCAATGTGCATTGCATACATTAATAAAAAGTGTATTTATTGCAAGTTGAAAAAAAAACCAAAAAGGTCAAGTTAGTGCTGCTGCTGTTCCAAAAAAGGTCATGAGGTCAGAGTTGAAAGTTCTAAGTTCAGATTGAATCCGACCCTCCTCCAGAAGGTCACCAGGTAGTAAGGGAGCAGGGCTGCCCATCCTATGGGGATCTTCCACAGCTGGGACTCCCCACAAGCTAGAAGAGTAGTTTGGGGGCCCCCACAACGAAGCTCCAGCAAGATAGGCCCCGCTGCTGCCACCAGCGCTGCTGCTCCACTGCCCGAGCCCTGTGGACCCACCGAAAAGATTCAGAGCCGGTCCGATGGGATCTGACTGGGTCTGGCCGGTCTCCAGCGACTGCCAACCTGTGGCGGGTGCACTTGGGGTTGCTGCAGGTGTAGGGAGCTGAGCTTGTGCCAGAAAGCGGCTAACTTCGTCATCGGTGGCAAACTCAGCCAGGATGGTAGTGTTTCCCAACACACACATGTGCAGTGCGGTCTGGGCCTTGGCCGCCTCCTGTTTGGTGCTGTATCGGATCAGGGCGGTGCCCTGGGTTAGGTTCAGATGGAATGTAAGCAGTGGGCCATGTTGCATGCAGATGGTTCTCAATGTTGACCCATCAATCTGTGGAGTGAGATTGTGAAGAACCAGCCAGTAACTGGGACGGACTGAACCACCATCACTCCAGGTAGAGGCCGAGGCAAGCCGCGAGTCCTGTGTCCCCCACCCCCTGACTGATCGGGGTGCTGTGCTGCTCCAGAGAGATGACGGTTTGGGGTTGGTCATACCAGGAGGTGGGCGGGGCAGCGGTGTAGTGTTCCTTGAGGAAATATGGTTTTTCCACATCTTGTAAGAGGTGACCACCTAAGTTTGTAAATATATCACATGATGAGAATCGTTGGAGCCATTTTTGAAGCTAGTTATAATACATTTCTAACAGTGTTCTCCACTGCAACTTTACTGTATGTATCTCATGAAAAGGTGAAAAAGCAATTAAAAAAATGGTCCAAAGTCTTGAGCAGACAGATCACCAAATTAAAAATACATAGACAAATAAGCACATAGAAAGCTATCAAAATCATTAGGCACTAGGATAATCCAAATTAAAAACATGGTTATATTCTCCTACAAACCTACTATAAGGGCTAAAATAAAATAATATTGACTACACCAAATCCTAGCATGGTACAAAGTAATGGAAATTTCCTTACATTGCTGGTAGGAATGTATAACAGTACAGATAATTTAAAAAATGGTTTGGAAGCTTTTTATTAAGCTAAAAATATACTTAAATGATCTAGCAATCTCATTCCTAGGTATTTACCATACAGAAATAAAAACTAATGTTTATTCAACATCCTGTACACAAATGTTTATAGCTCCTCTTTTACAGTCATCAAAAACTGGAATAACCCAAATGCCATAAACCAAGCACAGGGTACAGAAATTATGGGACATATATACGATGGAATAATACTCAGCAACAAAAAGGAACTGTTGATACACACAGAAACTTGGGTGGATCTCAAAGATTATACTGTGAAAGAAATCAGTGTCAAATATTATATTCTGCATTATTTCACTTACAACATTCTTGGAAACAAAACTTCCATGATCAAGAATAGATCAGAGACTTTCAGGGAGTAAGAGTGGGTTAGTGAGTGTAAAAGGATAGCAAAAGGACATTTTGGGGTTAATGGAACTATCCTATTTCCTGATTTTGGTGGTGCCTGCATTATTTCATACATGTGTTAAAATAATGGTCAGTTTCACTGTGTGATAATTTATAAAATAAAAGCAAATAAATGAAAAAAAAAGGGTGGTTATTATTATTAGTTTCCTGGCCTCACCAACTTAGTACATATTGTCCTCAGAAAACAGTAAAATATCTAATTTTGTTCATCAAATGTAATACACATTTATTAAAAAGAAGAAATTATTATTGATATTATTATAATTATCTAATAAGCCACTTTCAAAGAATTCTGAAATGACCTCTAACTTAATCTAATAAACCATTTTTTAAGTTATCTATTGCTATGTAACAAACCTATGGTTTAAAACAACACTTCATTATTTTACATTTTCTTCATTAGCTTGATGGCTTCTCTGCTCATTTTTCCTAGGCTCATATATGTGACTACATGCAGCTCAAGAATTAACTGCATTAGAAGACCCAAGATGGTATCAACGACTTCTCTGGCATTAACGCTGGCTGATTACCAGGGCAACTCAAGTCTTCTCTACATGTCTCTCACCATCTAATATTCTTTTTTTTTTTTTGAAGATATTATCTATTTATTTGACAGACAGAGAGAGATCACAAGTAGGCAGAGAAGCAGGCAGAGAGGGAGGGGGAAGTAGGCCCTCTGCTGAGCAGAGAGCCTGATGCAGGGCTCAATCCCAGGACCCTGAGATCATGACCTGAGCTGAAGGCAGACGCCTAATCCACGGAGCCACCCAGATGCCCCACCGTCTAATATTCTAGATCAACTTCCTTATGTGGTGGCTCTGAGCAGCACTCCAAGAAGGTGAAACTAAATGTTAGATCTCTTTAAGTCTAAGCTCTGGACCCACGATGCCCCTTTGCCAATATTCTATTGGTCAAAGCAAATTTTAATTTCAGCTCAATTCAAGCGAAGGGGAAACTGACTTCACCACTTCATTGCAGAAGGCACAAAATATTTGAGCTGTTGTTTTGTCTACCAAACCATTTTATTGTTATATTGTGACAGAAGCTAATGGCTAAGTGAACATTTCTGGGATGACCTGCAAAGATAGAAATTTCTGACTTTTTCTCAACACAGTAAGAGCAAAGTTCTTTCATTTATGCTGTTAATACCATTTTTCATATGAATAGCCCTATATTCATGATGCCACTTACATTATGGACATCTCTATTTGTCATCTTTTTAAATTTTTCTTAAGTATTAACTAAAATGGCTGTTGTTTATTTACTGCATGGCTCAGACCAGTACTTGGTTCCCTGCAAGACAGGCTTGATAATCTGTTAACACAGCTTCAGTTTCTCTGCGAGGAAAAACAAAATCACACTAACAGAGGAATGACATTAAATTCAGTCTGCCTTGGTTAGGAACTGGAAATATAGCACTCTTACTTGTCAGCTAAGAGAATTCTTGTGATTAAAAAATTGGAGAACTGTATTTTGAAAAGATGCGAAGCACTTTCCCAAGGAAATAATTTCTAGATTTCTATTTTTAGAACTGCTTCTCCCAAAATTGTCTCTGCAAATATGTTTCAGTCCTCACTTACATTTCTATTGTCTTGGTCTTAATTTATTATTATTTTTTGTAGTCTGCTTATTCAACACATAGAAGTTTCATGACTATACATATATTGATATTGCAATTACACTGATATGTAAAACAATACAGATAGAGAGTCTTCTATAATTCCATAGCTGAATGTAAGTTTCCTGAATAACATACAGGTTTATTTTAGGACTTCTTTTTCAACCTAGCAACACTTTTAAAGGAGAGCTCACTTACATTAAGAAATTGAGAAATAATAGCACTTGTTAGGAATGTGAAATGACCTTCTGTTCCCAAATGTATGCTGTGCCGAACATTTCAATCGTGTATTTCCTTGATTTCATTCTAAAAGTAATGCTCTGATTAATATCATCCTTGCAATTTGCTGTTAGGTGCAACAGACGGTTTGTAACTGGCCCTAATGAAATGGTGAAAATCGGAAACTTCAGGACAGATTACATATACAGAAAGATTTAATTTTCATAATGGCTGGATACAAGAATTAGATGTAGTGTTTCAAATACCCCCCCAAAAAAAGTTTGACCAGCAATATATTTTTATTCAGAGTCCTGAGCAAAATGATTTTTTCATTTAATTGCAGGACATCAGTAAGTGGACGTACCATGGCTCCCACTTCTGATCAGAATCTAAAATCTGCCTTCTGTTTTAAGTACATTTAATGCTACCACTGGTTTGATAACCTATTCTTGGAAACCATACATTGTGCTTTTTCAATTAGCCAGGATTCAAGCTAGTCACCTGATCTAACAAAACAAGATAAAACATCAAGATGCAATTGGCTGGATGTCTGCTATTGCAAAGAAATGAGGACACTGAGGAATATATTTATCAGAGCCTAGGCGATAGAAGCAACTGGGGATAAGGAGGTCTACAAAGGACCTTGAGGGATCTAGTTGAGATAGGGTTGTTCAGTGTAAGACACTTTCCAAAATATTTGTAACGTTCATCTGCTAACAGTGATGGATCTCATTAATTTGTATGCCAAACTATACCATTCTATGACTAACAACATATGAATTTCTTAAACTTAAGCCAGATTTCTTATTACATTCCAATCTAATTTCTCTTATAGCAATGATTTGTAGAGTCTGTAGCCACTAAATGCCCCTCTGCTAGAGAAGACTTTATTCTTTACTAGAATATCTCCAGGTTTTCTCAGGAGTTTGGTTTATCAACATTCTTTCTAAAGAGCTCTCTAGAGAATTAGGCACTATGCCCCCAGAGGCAATTTGATCCATATGAAGCACAAGGTGATAATCCTATCCCTTGCTGTGTATTCATCCTAAAGTTTCATTAGAGGAGTCTTCAGAATCATTCCACACTGTCAATATCTACGGGCTTGTCCTCAGCTTAAAGCTCATGCTTTGTTACTATGGATTTCTGTTAAGCCAAATTTCCTCCACCTAATGTTATATATGTGTTTCTGTACACAATGTGTGTATGTGTGGGTAAAAGAAAGAGATGGTCAGTATTTTTCTTCAAGATTTCTGGAGTCTTCTGAATGCTCAGATTGTCAACAATGAAATTAATTATGCCTCATGAGGTCGTATTATGAATAAAAGATTTTGTTTTCTCCTTCATGAATTATGGGATTAAGTGTGTGAGGCACATATTAATAAAGGGAAAGATAGATTTCTAAAAATATCTTATTAGATATTAAGTCACTACTAATATTCAATAAAACTTGAGTCACAGAAAATGAAGTTGATTGGAAATTTGAGAGAAAAGGTTGATTTTTTTGGCAGTCTGTTTTTTTTTAAAGATTTTATTTATTCATTTGAGAAAGAGAGAGAAAGAGAGCACAAGCAGAGGGGAGAGGCAGAAGCAAACTCTTCGCTGAGCAGGGAGCCTGATGTGGGGCTTGAGCCCAGGACCCTGAGATCATGACATGAGCGAAACGCAGATGCTTAACCTTCTGAGCCACCCAGGTGTCCCTGGCAGTCTATTTTTAGAGGTAAGTCAGACAAGAGAAACAGTAAATATGGCATGAAAAACAAAGGGCACCTATGCGCATCTTACAAAGGACAACTTTCCTGACATCTTCACTTATGTTTTAATCTATTCTATGAATTCCTCTCTTTCTCTCTCTCTCTCTCTCTCTCTCTCTATATATATATATATATATATATAAACCTAGTACTCCATTCTGTTGAAAATGAAGCTCAGAATAATAAATCTGAGATTAAAGAATGGCCCAGTATAAAATATTAAATGAATTTTGTCTCACAATCAAAATCAGGAACACAGGTGTTTTGTCTTATTTATTCTAAACTAAACAAAAATTCAATTCCTCAAATTTCCCCATTCAGGTTCCTTCTATTCATTTGGACTTATTGCATGCCAAAGTTTTATTATTTCTTCTTTTTTACTAATTTCAAAATACGATATACTTAAAGAAATGTTACAGATATGTACTCATCTCTGCTTTTCCCTTGGGAATTTATTTTGCTGAAAGAATTATAGAACTAACAAAATGGGTTAGTTTATTTAGTACATAATAATCTTCAGAACAAGGACATGGTATGGAAAATCAACTCATTCAAATAATAGATATTAATTCAATTTTACTGTGGGTAAGCATTGAGGTGAGGATCAAAGTGATGTCATGTGTGACTGCAACTCATAAGTTCAAGCACAGAGTAGGTTTTCATTATGTTTTTTAAATCTCAACTATATCCCAATTAGATGACTTTCACTTGACATTTGAATCAGCTAACTTCTAATTTCTACTTCTTCAGTTTTCCTTTTGAGGTTATTTGTACTCAAGTGGCTATTACATTAGAATGGCAGAATCTAACATAATTCAAGAAGCTGATTCCAAATACTGGTAGAACAATCTAAGTCGAATCTAAACAGTCTAAGAAACAAAAATTAAACTAAGTTTGTAAGTTGAAATGCACAAGTTAAAGTCACAAGTGTATGTACTATTTTATAACAAAAATATTCTTAAATAATTTTAATACTAAAACCAAGAAACCCAAGTAAAATACATGAGTCAAAATATGATCTTATTGATCACTTAGATAGAAAGCTGGTATATTCATTTTAGATAGTTCCTTACTATGACTATTCTCAATGGCAATCACCTCTGGGACATTTTACTACCATCAATAGAAAGCATTTTGTGTATATTGAAGTTTTTTGGTTTAGGAATCAAAAGTGTGGGTGCTGGCCTCCAAATTTGTAACTATGTTAGTATGGGAAAAATTATTTTGAGTTCCCTGGTCTCATATTTCCCATCTATTAAAGGAAAAAATTACACCTGTTTTCTGAATCAGGGTACAGAGAGAGTCCCAATGTTCTACATTGATCATAGATCAATCCTTCCCTCAGTTGCCTATTGTCACTGGTAGGAAAGGAGTGCCCAGGTGAATTCCACATGTTCCTGGCAAGACTTCTACTTTTCCCTCCCCTTCTAGAATGTTATTAATATTATTTACTTTGACATTTTCCAGGACTATTATTTCTTTTATCTTGTTGACATCAGTCACCACTAGAAAGTCTGGTATATCTAGGTTGTCTTATATTCCAGTTCAATCTGCACAGAGTTCTGAGGATAAGTAATGAAGTCAACTCTTCACCTCCAATCCAGCCAATATTTTTCTATTCCTTGTCTGTCTTATTTTTTCCATGATATTTATCACCATCTCTCATATTTTTATTTATGTTTCTTTTTCCACAAACATGTAACCTTCATAGGGACAGAACTTAAAAAAAAACCAAAACACCTACATTTTGTTTTTTAGAACAATAGGGACTTGTACAGAGCATTCCCATGTATCCCACACCCAGTTTCCTTATTAACATGATATATTAACACAGCATATTTGTTATGATTAATGAGCAGATACTGATACACACTATTAACTAAAATCCATACTTTATTCAGATTGTCTTAGTTTTACCTAATGGACTTTTTCTGTTCCAGGATCCAACTCAGAATATCGCATTACATTTAGTGGTCATTTGTCCTTTGGCTCCTCTTGGCCATGAAAGTTTCCCAAACCTCCCATGCTCTTTATAATCTTGACAGTTTTGAGGAGTCCTGGCAATGTACTTGGTAGAATGCCCCTCGACTGATAATTGTCTGATGTTTTTTTCATTAATGGACTAGAGTTACAGACTTTGGGAAGGAGGATCACGAGTAAAGTGCTATTCTCATCACAGCACATGAAGAGTACATACTATTAACATGACTTATCCCTGTTGATGTTGACCTTGATGAGATAGCTGAGAGAGTTTATGTCAGGTCTGTCTAATGCAAAATTACTCTTTTTCTTTCCTTCACTACTGTACACTTTAAAAAGAAGTTACTATGCATATTCCATATTTAAAGAGTGAGAAGTTGTATTCCACTTCATTCAGGGTAAAATATGTATAAAATTATGAGATATTTCCTCACAAAAGATTTATCTATCCCCCTTCTTCTGTTTATTTATTCAATTTTTATGTCAGTATGGACCTATGAATATTCATTTTATACTTTGATTTATAAACCAATTCTACATTTTTTTTTTTTTTACTTAGCTTTAGCATTGATAGCTCTTGTAGTTGGCTCCTACATTCCTTTGATCCATTCCCTTGATTTTTTAAAGTCATTTCTTTACTTCCTGGCTCTATAAGATGTTTCAGGCTCACCTTGTGTATGTCTTGCCTCAGTCTTAGAATCACCAATTTTTCTAAGGAGTGCTGGTTCCTTTTATTGATAATGGCAGTAGAAATACAATCTGGGTATTAGGCTTTTTCTTTCCTACTGAAGCATCCTCTAATCTATTACCACATGTATTATTTTAACCTCTTCCCACTGCTTATCTGTAAACTTCCTTTCCAACAGTGAGAACCTGCCTTTCCATTTTTGCTATCATTTGTTAATTTCAGGATACATGAACCTGGGTGCCACCCAGGTGTCCCAAGGGAATTTTAATGTTAGGTGATAATATATGATGTATATCTGAAGCAAGGATACTACATTAATTACAGTAACATAGAAGAGTTTCTATTAGTTCCTTACATCCACCTTACTATTAAAGATAGCAGTATACAACTTGTTCAAATGAAGAACTCATGATATTGCTCAGATGAGCATGCAACTCTTGATCTTAGGGTGGGGAGTTTGAGCCCTCTCCCACTCTGCCTGCTTGCATTCATTCTCTCGCTGTGTCTCTCTTTATCAAATAAATAATCTTTAAAAACGAACAAACAAACAAAAACTCCCTTAGTTTCTCTAAAAACTAAAGTGTGCATGGGCTTTGTGAGTGAAAGGACTATAGACAAGTATCCATTACATTTGTTTTACCCAATTTTTAACTAAGAGCCTCATAAAAGTCAGGATAGAACAAACGTTATTTTTGTATGCCATAATTTCTGTTCACTATCTGCTCAGGGAGGCCCCTAATTATACACTCTATTTAAGTAAAGCAGTTTACTTCTCCTCTCTTATGCTTAATCTTCAGGGGTCATATGGAAAAATGCAAAGGTCATTTTTAATTTTATTGCTTTGGAAAATGCTGATTAATATGAAAATAGCATAAGAATAAAATCTCCTATGCTGTTACTTGTGTACTTTAAAATACTTAATTTATTCATATGCTATTTTTAATCAATACAAAAGTCACTATAAGTAACATACCTACAAATGCATTTCAAAAAACCTTTAGTAAAATAGTTATATCACAATCATAATTTAAAGCAATAACTAATTTCTTCCATGATTTCTTTGGAAGATAGAGTAGGAAAAGGCAAATGGAAATAAAATCATAAAGCAACTTATTGTAGAGCTATGACATTTTTTAACTGAAAAAGAACTCATGAGTAATCCTTCTATTCATTCATTTGAAAGTATATATTCAGGGCTGCCATAGTCATGTTGGGCTGCTAAAAAAAAATACCATAGACTTGGTGGCTTAAACATTCAACCACTGTGGAATTCAGTATGGAGGTTCCTGAAAAAATTAAAAATAGAACTACCCCTATAATCCAATAATCACACTACTGGGTATTTACCTCCAAAATACAAAAACACTAATTGAAAGGGATAATGTACCCCTATGTTTCTTGCAGCATTATTTACAATGGCCAAAGTATGGAAGCAGCCCAAGTGTCCATCAATAGATGAATGCATAAAGAAGATATATATATATATATATGAATATTATTTTTTAAAAAGATTTTATTTATTTACTTGTCAAGGAGAGAGACAGACAGCACAAGCACAAGCATGGGGAGAAGCAGGCTCCCCGCTGAGCAAGAAGCCCAATGCAGGACTTGATCCCAGGACTCTGAGATCATGACCTGAGCTGAAGGCAGATGCTTATTGACTGAGCAACCTAGGCGCCCTGAGGGAGTTTTAATGTTAGGTGATAATATATGATGTATATCTGAAGCAAGGACACTACATTAATTAAAGTACCATAGAATAGTTTCTATTAGTTCCTTACAAACATCTTATTACTAAAGATATCAGTGTACAACTTGTTTAAATTAAGGTCTCACGTTGGTGCTCTGTCAGATGAGCATGCAACTCTTGATCTCAGGGTGGTGAGTTTGAACCCCATGTTGGATACAGAGATTACTTAAATAAATATTTTAAAATGTTGATTAAAATTAAGGTATGTACAAGAGTAAACTTGACAGGGATGAAAAGCCTATGAGCTTTCCTAAATATACCAAAATAACTTTTTCAACATTCTGATTATTAATTCTAAGCCTTAATGTGAATTACTGACATAATTCTCAGAGTCCTAATTGCTCCAGAATTAATCCAATCAGAATTCGAGTCCACATAAAACACTGCAATCTTTCCAAGATCAAGCAAACAAAAGATCAGAAAACTTAATATTTATGTTGATTTTGATTTTGGTTAGTGCCATAGTTGAGATGGTTTTATAAATCTATAGCAAAAAGATACATTTCCTGAAGTTTCTCAGAAACAGACCATTTTTATAAAGTGTGGCATAAAAATATCCCATTTTACTTATAAATATTTTAAAAAATATCCCAATATCTTCAGATATTAAATAATATTACTTTGAAGAAGAGATATTCTTACTACCTCTCCCACATATACATGTTGGTTAGTATTTTCCCTAAGTTTTGCTTTCTTCTCATGTTCAAAGGCTATTCTTTTTTTCCCCTCCAGCCTGACTGGGATTACCAGATGTACTAGAAAATACCTAGTTAAATTTGCATTTCAAATAAAAAATGAATATTTTCTTAGTATGAGTATATTCTAAACATATATATAGGATATATCCTATATATATGTTTATATAGGATAGTATATAGGATATGGTTATACTATAGTATATAGGATATGGTTATACTAAATCAATTATTCATCATTTATCTAAAATTCAAATTTAACTAGATATCCTGTATTTTTATTTGCTAAAGCCCTTAAACTGAAAGTGGACCTGTACTTACCATTCTTTGAAGTCCTACTACCACATGTTTTAGTATTGGCTTTTTCAAAAAGTTGTATATAAAGTGAAGATCTGATGAATTATTCAAAGATTTTGAGTAATGAATTATTTTAACTGTTTAGTGTAAATCCTCTAAGCTTAATTATATATGTAAAAATTTACATTGATTGCATGCTGACCAAGCTCCAGTCTAATCTCTTTTAAAAATTGTCCACAGTGCTGCCTCATAGGACTTTTTTTCTCTCCTAAGTCCCCATTAAAAAATATTTTAAGCCTTAATAATCATTATATACCTTATATACATATATATATATTTAACTTGTAATAACCACTAGAGTATTTCTCTTGCTATATTGTTATTTTCCTTTAATGTGTCTGTCTTGTTAAATTATAAGCTCCTTGGGGGACAACAGATATTTTACTGTTGTATCTTAACACATTTCAGTTAATTGAATTAGTGAAAACATCAAGATATGAAAAAATGGCAACTAAGCAGTGACAATCCAGCCATTTGGGAATGGTAGATGGTAATTTTATGTATTCTAAATCAGTGAAAAGCCTCATACCTGCTTGTTAGGTCAAGGCAGAAAATACACCAGATACTAGATACTAAAGTGAAACCTCCAATTTATAGTGCCTTTAGGGAAATATGTATGTTACTTTTTTTTTTTTTTCTCTGAGCCACAGAAAGTAGTTGACATCATTAAAATAGAGGATATGCTCACTATAACAATTTCAACTAGGAAACTAGTAAAAAAAAGAAAAAGAAAAAGAAACTACTGGGAATTGTTATCTTCCCTTTTCACAGATGATAATCCTCAAATATTCTGGCCTCCTATTATTTGAATCTCAAGAATATAATACTATGAAGTAATGGAAATGGCTATTTCAAAAATTTCCTAATGCTTTGTAGGTATCTAGGATAAATTAGCTATACTGAAATTTTTTTTCTCTATGCAGCTTTTGTTTCCACCTGCCCTCCCCCAAACCCAACCCCCACACCTGTAATTACACCAGAGAATTTAGTTTGGCTTGTAGAAACCTAAAGCCATTTAAACGAAAAATTCAAACTACACACTTTTTTTTTTTTAAATTATAGAAAATGTCATATTTTGGTCTATTCAACATGATACACCCTACATTATTAATGGTCTATGTTAAGCAACTAAACCCAAAGTAACATATACCTGGTATTTTGCCCCAACTCCTACTTCCCCTTCTTGTGGTAAGAAAATTCTTGTTTTATTTGGGTATAACACTTTCCTCATTAAATGAAATCTTGGTGGGGCTGTCAAAGACCTTGTACTTCTCTCTGGGGATAAATACTTCATGAAAGCTAGGACAAATATCTTCTCCCTGGAATGTAAGACTGAAGGAGGTACAGAAAACTAAAATAGTTGAGATCTCCATTAGTCCTGGCTTCCCAGGTCTAAAGAGCTTCTTTGTTTCTTGGAGATCTTTGTTTATTGGAGACCTCGTTCTGTAAATTTTTTCCTTTTTTTGTTTTTCCTTTTCTTTCCTTTTCTTTTCTTTTCTTTGTAGATCTAGTTCATATCCTTCTGATAAATTCAATTTATTTAATTGAGCAGAACCAGTCTGGGTTACTTGAAACTAAAGAACTTTAGCTAATATACAAAGTTTATATATTCACTTAAAACATAAAAGGACAAATTAAAATGTGCAAGTAACATGGAGACTGTATTATTTGTAAGAGCTGCCTTAACAAAGTACCATAGACTAGTACTTTGTCTTCAACTACAGAACTGTATTTTTTAGGATTCTGGAGGCTAGAGGTCTGAAATCAAGGTGTCTGGGGCTTCTCTGTGGCTTGTAGGTGGTCTTCTCTTTGTCTCTCTGTGTCTTAATATACTCTTCTTATAAGGATACCAGTCAAATTAAGGCCTACTTTAATGACCTTATTGTATTTTGTTATCTCTCTAAAGACCCTAACTCCAAATACACTCATATTCTAAATACTAGGGCTTAGGATTTCTACCTATGAATTTGGGGGGCACACAATTCAGCCCATGACAGAGATTTATGTTGTTGGGTTGAGGGTGTAACTTCATTTCTTAGTGGGCATGGAGATGAGAAAGAGAGAAATGGAGACTTTTAAAAGGTGTAGTAAGTAAAGTGATAAGGAAAGCTGTAGGATTCACTAGAACACACAAGTTAATGTCAGAGAAAAGTTCAGTATGATTTGAGCTGTCTGATGGATTTCACAATATATTGTGTGCAAGAAAAGACTTAAGAAATAACATGATTTTGATTTTCTCTACTAGTTTGTACAAATATATATGTCTGGATTAGAAATGTGAAAAAATAGCTCTAAAATTTTATTTCTTTGGAATTAGACACACTTTGCATCCTCTCTGAAAGCTGAAAAACAAAAATGTTACATTTATATTTGTGGACATGCTAACTTTGGTGGATTTTTCCATAACGGATTTCAAGCATATTAAAATATGAGCTAGAGTAAGCAATTATTTTACATCATGACTCAATGTTGTAAAACTAAAAAGACATTTAATGAAACAATGCTTTCCTTATCTATGTTTGATACATGCTTATTTTTCTCTGATGTAATTCTAAGTCATTTTCTTTAAAAAAACAAATTTCACTTAATGAAATGATTTCATAACTCACTAATTAGTTACAATCTGCAGTCTGAAAAATACCATACTATAGAAATTGCAGGAATAGTACAATTTATACATACCATTGTAGAGAGGGAAAGAACATTTTTTTAATTATCAGAATATTCCAATACAAATTACCCATTATTCTACATTATTTGAATAACTGTTATGTTCCCCTATAAAACCTTGGCTGAAAATAGTATTATAGTAAGAAAGACGAAAAACCCATTTTTATTGCAAAATCCCTATGTGCAAGTTATAAGAAAAGACATGGTAAAATGCCATTTTTCAAAATATCTATTTACTAATTCTATCATCAGCCTTTTTTGAAGACTTCTTATAGCTGGTGATGAAAATATTGTATAGTCTGCACTACTGAATATAGTAGCTACATATAGCTAGTGGGCATATGAAATATGTGTTATTATACAGAGGAATTAAATTGTTTAATTTTATTTAACTAATGAAAATAGCCACATGTGGCCAATGGCTGCCATTTAAGGAGCACAACACAAGGACTTCCTCTGCTAGTGGAGGTATTGACATCTAACATGTTGCAGGTAACTTTTTTTTTTTTAACCTCTCAGAGCAAAATTATTGAAATGGTATCTCCCTCTTTACCCTTCACAAATAGTGAGACATATTTATTTAAAATTGAAACTACCAGGTAAGGGGTCTGCATAAGTGGTGAGAATTGGTGGCATAATTCATATCAGTGGCAAATTAGATCTTTTGTATATATAGATATCAATAGGAAAGGGTTAAAAGAAAGACAGAAATGTCAAACCCCCCTGCAGACATAAAATGTGGGATGCAAAGCTCATCACTCTTAGGTGAGTACATTAAGGAGTCTACAGAAATTCAAAGGAGGGTCCCAAGCCAAGTAAGGAGATACAAATTGTTTGGCTTAATAAAGATGGGAAGGAGCGAGTGTCAAAACAGAGGATTTGAAAAAAATGTGAGTGGAGTTTTGAGGGTAGGAGAGGGCTGAGATCCAAAGCCAAAGGAAGGCTAGAACAGGCAGAGAAAATTGATCAGTGACAGAAATCCTAAATATAAGAATTTCTAGTTTCAACTTTAAAATCCTTTGCAAAATCAAAAAATATTTGTGGAAATATGACTGCACTAAACTTTCAGGGAATTTTGTTGTATTCAAGAAAAAAAAGAAGATCAAAGAAAAATGGTGGAGATTAAAGGTATAAAAGAGAGTAGAGAACCATCCCAGAGAGCTCTTAAGTAATTGGAAAAAAATACCGTCAGAAGCAGGAATTCATGACTAGATCTGTTCATGTATATTAAACCTTCTGATGTTTTCATAAATCAGACTATGGGGATCATGAAATCTTTTCTATTTCTTGACTTTGGCATTGATTTAGAGTAAAATCTAATAAAATACATACAGGGTAACTTGATAAAAATTGACCTTTGTTTCTGGTTATTCTTATGGAATTTTCTTTCTGAAAAATACAGTTGTTTTTGGAACTTATTTAATAAGAAAATGTTTAGAATTTTCTACGAGTCAAGAATCCTTCTAATCACTTAAAAATATTCTATTTATAATTGTCACAATATACTCTTCTAATCACTTTAAAATATTCTATTTATAATTGTCACAATATACCCAGTTTTCAATTGTTGAGATGAAACCTAGTTTAAGCAACTCCTGCAAGGTCTCACTACTAGTGAGCAGAGGAATCCCACAGTCTAACCTCAGCAGTTTATTCTGGAGTTCATGCTCCTCAGGTATAAAATCTTCTGCGCCAACAAAGTGAATAGAAGAATAAATAGAGTAGGTTCTGGAATTAAACATACCTGGGCTCAAATCATTGATTTTCTAGCTATGTGACCTGTTTAAGTAATTCGTTATTCCCATGTTGTATTGAATTTCAGGATTGAGTTTGGATTGAGTATTAAGTTTCTGTACATTTTTCACCAAATTAAATAGGACTTATAATTTGGACTGATTTAGAATTTTCTTTTACTTTATCTTGTAATCTATTTGTTCACCAATATTTTTGAGTGCGTATTATGTGCCAGTCACTATCATTTTAAGTACCTAAGTACAACCACGGGTAACACAAAGGTTCCTGATCTTATGAAGATTATAAATTATGTATCTACTAGTTCTCTTAACATCGTAATTAACAGCCCAAGCCATAATTTGATTGTGCCCCCATTTTGTTCCATTAGAATCCAGTCAGTACTCCCAAGGTATGCCTGAAGTTTATCCAATTGTCTTCTGAAGAAAAAAAATGAAAAGATCACTTTTGTCAACATCCCTTGGAATCAGGTGACACATTTTTCAAATAGTGTGACTGTCTTAACTAGACTATATATATACAGGACAAAAACAAGTTTCATTACAGATGGAAATGACTGGCTTCTTGCCACAAGGAGAATATCTCCTTGTCAAGAAACATTTGAGGCACATCAAAGAATGGTAATTAGTGTTAATAGGAAACCCAACAAAATCAATTCCTTTTCTGCATTTAGTCTCACAGGAGGAGTTTGGCTTCAGTTCACTATTGATGGATAAGCTCTTTGAATTTAGGAAAATGGCACTGTGATTATTTGGGCTGTTTAAACTAGAAATGTTTCTCTTAGGATTGATGTACAATCTTCAGAGATACATTCAGATTTGGATTAATCATCACAGGTCCATAGAGAGTACAGTTAGAAAAACACTAGCTGACAATGAGCTCTACAAATCATTGCAATTTCTAGACAAATCATTGCAATTTCTAGGATCAAACATAGTGAGTATAAAAAAGAAATAACACTTTGATCTCAGAGTAAGTTAGATATTCCTTGGGACTGGTTACTGAGAGAAGGATCCCATATAAGCCTAATAGAGTTTGGGTTTTCCATGTAGGATGATAATGACTAAGTCCAATGGAGGAAAGCCACAAACCAAAGAGAAAAAGAATTTTTGCAGTGTTCAGATTATCACTTTGGTCTTCCTAGAAGATCACTCTCTCTGACCTTAAACTCAAATTCTGCAAGTCACCAATTCTTCTTTTATCTATCTAGACAATCTTTTGGCTTGTCTTGTCTTCTGTCTCTAGGAGTCTTCTGGAATTGTTTAAACTTTCCTCCTTGAAAAACAGGGGCCTATGTTAAGGTTCTATGAGTCAGGAATGGAGAAGGGTGCCCATGTGGACTAAGGCACAGAAAAAAGTCCGCATCATGGGCTATTCTGACTTAGAAAAGGTTATTCCACTAGATAAAATATGAGAAGTTGGCAGGTAAAGGAAACTGTATCTGCAGCTAGATTTTGGAAGTAATTCCAGGAAATAGTCATTGGCAAGGCTGAAATGTAGAGATGAAGTGGATTCCCTGAAGACAGAGCCTTTAAGAGGGTGTCTTTCAACTCACCTTTGGCTAATGAGCTAATTCCAGTGAAATTCATGAGGGTAGATGTCCTGAATAGAGAAACCTATAATCCCTCATAGTATACCTTTGATATGTAATATATCTAATATATGAATGAGTGATTTTGATGAGAAGAATGCTCCAAAGAACTTTAGCATAAAGTGTACTGATAACTGAAAATCAGTACTTTATATATAACAGTAAGAAGAGTATCAGTTAACTGGGAAAACTTGTATCCCTGCTACATAGATTAGAACCTGTGATTTTACTGGAAGATAATGCTTGGCATCACTCACAGTCAAGGTATTAGTGCTTTAATTTTGCTTTCTTATGTTTGAATCTGTGTGATATGTTATTCATTATCATTCTTTCTGCGAGCCAAGTTTGGCTTTCTGTAGAGCCTGTTATGGTATGGCCTAAGGCTCTGTACATTAGCCTTCAATCCTTCACAACTGCTGCTTGAGTCATAATTAAAACTTAGCTAAAAATGCCTCAAAAATTGATCGAAATATTGTCCATTAGGCTTAGGTTCCAGGAGGCATATATTTTTGTTTTACAATATGTAGGTCATTAAAAAAATGGGAAAGAATGAAAGAAACTTTTGACTATAACTCATTTATATTTCATGGATCAAATGCCTCAGCACTTCTATTTTCTGAGTTTTAATTAAAAGATGCATACAGTTTTATGTAACTATTAATAAATCCAAGAATTTCTATGAAACATTGCTATGCCTCAACAAATTTCATAAAATTCATTATCCTAATCCCAAACTTTTTCACTAATGGGACTTCATAAATGGGGAACATTCTCCTGAAGACCTAATTTTATACTTCAGTTTAACCCCCACTTAAGTAACAACCAACTTTACTTTTTTTTTTAATATTCTGTTTATTCATTTAACAGAGAGATACCACAAGTAGGCAGAGCAACAGACAGAGAGAGAGGGGGAAGCAGGCTCCCTGTTGAGCAGAAAGCCTGATGTGGGGCTCGATCCCAGGACCCTGGGATCATGACCTAAGCCGAAGGCAGAGGCTTAACCCACTGAGCCACCCAGGCTCCCCCAACTTTACTTTTCTATGCCTAACTGCAATCCCTGAGATCCCCTTCCTGATACGTAGGAGTTCGATAGAGCCTGTCATTGTTTTAGTGAGCATGCTTTCAATTAACACAGTTCAAACCAGCCTGAAGAAGAAGAAGAAGAAGAAGAAGAAGAAGGAGAAAGAGGAGGGGGAGGGGGAGTTTGAGGAGGAGGAGGAGGAAGAGAGGAAGAAGGGGAAGGGGGAGGAAACAAGGAAGAGGAACAGGGAGAAGGAGAAAGAAGGGAATTAAGAATTAGGTGGTTTGCATTAGGTACAAATGGATCCTGGAGTTTAAACACTGCCATCATCTGGTTTATTCTCCTTACGCCCCCAACTCTCTGTTCCACTTTTCCTCTGCACATTGGCCTCCTTTACATGGCAATCAACCAACAGTAAATCAGAACTCACAGCATTTCAGTTTAGTTACCCCACTGGAAGGAAGTCAACCGTCTGTTTGTTTTTGTACCAAAGTTTGTGTATAAATCGAAGGAAGTACCCGCCTTAGCTCTTTTTGTATATGAATGTCAGCAATAAATGGGAAGTCAAACATGATTATGTTATATTTGTGTTAATTGACTTCCTGGCAGATTGTATCATCTCATGTCAGAACCTTCCTTACATATGGTTACATCCCCTATTTCACCAAGGAGTGGGCAAAGTATGTAGTAACAGATCTGTACATGCTAGCTATTTACTGATTAAGTGGCAATATAGTGCTTACTCCATGGGACTACCATGCTACTTGAATACATAGAATATCTTTGAATGACCACAAAATTCCAGAGCACCAAGCTTTTCCACATTTCTAGGAGTTCTTGCATGCTGTTCTCTCTCATTTCCCTTCTCTATTACCCCTCTTTATCTGGCCCATAAATATATTTTTCTCAGAATTTTTACCTGATTCTGCCTCCCCTAGACTAGAATAAGATCTTGAGTTTACTTTATCATAGCTCATTTTGTTTTGTTTTGTTTTTCCTTTATAGCACTTATTATGATTGTGATTAATTGGGTAATATTTGTTTTTCCTGTTAGACTAGAAGCAGATGCACTACCTAAATTATTTATTTATGCATCGCTAGTGCTTTATCATCAAAGGCACTGAATATCATAGATAATTTTTAAAAATGATTAAAAAGAATGTTAACTCTAGAATTGTGTTTGGTAAGACTTCTTTGTAGTATACAATTAAATTTGGCAGCAAAACTACCTAAATGTGAATAGCAGCAGTACCATCTAGATCTCAAGACTAGGGTTAATGATCATAGGATGACTCTAGTTACCATGAAGATACATACTGCCACATTTCAGTAGCTTACTTCTAGAAGTTTACTGCTTGCTCACATAATTCTTGAGCAGATGTTCCTGGGCATCGAGGAGCTCTTTTCCTTTGGAAATTCAGGGACTCTTCTGGCTGAACCATCTCCAATCTCTGCTGGATGCAAAGGCCGCAAGATACTTTGCATTCAGCAATGCAAGTATCAATGAACAAAAGTATAGTGAAGACATACCCATTTTTGTTAACCAACTAGGTCCAGAATTGAAATACATCGCTATAGTTCATATTTCATTGACAAGAACTGGTCATGTGGCTCAATTTAGATGCAGCTTCTAGCTAATCAGCCACGGTCAGCCATAGCTGTACATGATGGATAGAATAAGCAAGAATGTTTGGTGGACAGCTAGATCTCTTTTAGTGCACCATTTTAGATAGTAGACAAAACCTCCCATAAGGTGATTTCTAAGATTCAAAAAGCTGTGGTTCATCTTATAAACAAAACTGGCAGAAAAATGAACAACACAGGCACTCTTATTTTTTTCTTTGGTGAAGACAAAACACAGTAAATCAACAACACACACACACAGATACACACACACACACAAAAGAACAGAAACTAAAACCTGTTGACCTATTTTCTTTTTCATAGTTCTGTTTCTGTTTTCTGTTTCTTATTGCTGGTGTTATTTGTTATTCTGAAAGTATATGTAAATAAAACCTCAGGTAGGGATAGTAAAAGTGATACAACAGACCTGTGATTTCCCTCTCAAATCTCAATTTCTTCTTTTATTATTTCTTAGTATTTTTAAATGTTAAACTCAAAGTAATATTAGTAGCATGTATAATCACAATGCCTATGCTCTAAAGTATCAAGAAGATGTTCATTAATTGCTTTTTTAATTCCTCTGTTTGGTGTGTTTAACACAGCAGTACACTATTTATCATCTTCAGAAAACATGAGGGCTAAAGGTTACAACAGTATTTTACTGACTGAAATGTAAAAACAGGTGGCAATTACCACAATATTGTGTTCCGAGGTTAAAACACTGGCAAATCAAATAACAGTTCATCAGCAGATGTTGCATTATGTTAATCCCTTCAATTCTGGATATAAAAGAAGACTAAGCTCATGAAAAAAAATGTGCAACTAAGAAAATGTGGAGACGTGCACAGAACACTGTATTTGTTGTATACAAAATTTTTCCCTAAGATTCCCACCATAGACAATTTTATTTTGGTTAAGAATTCATAGCAAGTTATCACTACTGATTTCTCTGAGCTACATTTATTAAAGATTCATAGCTTGACATTTCTTATAATCGGATTTTTAAACAACGTATCATAATTTGATTTTCAACTGTTATAAAATAACCCCTTCCCATTTGCCATTATTATTTATTCAACAAGATTATTACTTTGTCGCATATGCACTTATTCATTCAATCAATTATTTTATTTTAATTTTTTACCAACTACCAGTATGTAGATAGATCACTCTGATGGTGTTTCAGGGGATACATGGAATTTTTGCCTTATAAGAACTTGCAACTGATTCTTTTCCTATCAGAACTGTTCATACCAGTTCATACCAGCTCATAAACTATATGATAAGACATCAGTGATGTATTGGAGAAGTATATGGCAAGTGTTGGATAAATTAAATACATTATGTATGCTATGTGTTTTGAGAATTATTTCTTGTTACAGTGGAGAGCAGTAACCAGAGAAGGCTTCTTGGAGGTGGTATGAATTAAAGACTTTTGAGAATGCATAAAAGTTAAATAGTAAAAGAATGAGCTAAGGAATTCCAAAGAGGAAAATAGTATGAAAGAAATATACAGGAAGAGACCTGTATAAAAAAAAACTAAAACATATAAAAGAACCAAAATAAAGAAAGAAAGAAACAAACAAAAAAGAACCATTAGTAGAGTATTATGGTTGGAGAGAGGAGGGCTTAAGAAGGGAAAAGGGAAGAGATTTGGGAGCCAATAAAACCACCACCCAATTTACCTTGGGAAGCAGAACAAATGTTTTATAAGTTAAGATCTCAATGATGAAGAGATGTTATCCACTTGCATAGTGGAAGGTGAAAAAGTAAATGTTTCCATTAGAGAGAATGTCATATGCAAAAGCCCAAAGGAGACAAAAATGTTGATTATTTAAAGAACTGCAAGAAATTCAAGATGAATAAACGATAGTGTTTGTATGTGGGAAAGAAAAAGGGAAGACAATGGTTGAGGTTGAAAAAGAGAAGTCTGGGGAGGTGGGTTGGTTGGGAAGTTATTTTCTATCATATTAAAAAGATTGGATTTTACCCTACCAGCACTGAAAGCCACTGGAAGGAAGAATAAGGTGAGAGTTTTATGGGTGATCACATGAAGCTGCAGTTATTATTTTTTAATAATATTTTTATTATTATTTTCAAGAGAGAGGAACTATTGGAACAGGAAGAACTATTGTTAGAAAATTGGAGTGATTCAGATGACAAAGTGTTAAAGTAGACTCTGGTGTCTTGGGAAAAGAAAGGCATAAATGAATGAGTGACAAAGAAAAAGAACTTAATTTCCATGTGAATAGATGATCATAGGCCATTTAGGACTTTTCTAGTCCATATATTTCTATGCTGGGAGTCTTACTCTATATTGTATTAGGCATATTAAAATATACCCACAAACCCATACAAGTCATAATTTTAATAAATAAATCAAAGTAGAATGTTCTAATTTTTATAATTTTCACCTTATGAAGTACATCATTTTTAATAATTTTTACCTTATTAAATTTGATTATACTTTATGATTTTTATATCTATGTAAGAATTGCATTGGAACTGTACTTGTCTAATTGCAAGAAAATTTATGAACAATTTAAGTTACTAATTTTAATTTATTTTTGTTTTCATATGTGTATATATAAGTTTTATATATTATTTCAAAGATTTTCAGAGCCCTCCAAAAGCTTTATGGTCCTAGGCATTGTACCTTACATGTAAAATTGGTTTGGATGGTATTGAAGGTCTGGATACTCATTAATTTATCAGAAATAACAATAGGAAGAACAAATATCATTCCAAGTGCTTCTCACCATACCCCTTGTAGTTTCGGGTACTGAAGTCATAAACCAATTCTTTAAATTTAGTAAACCTCTTAAGAGTGTTCCAGGTCATGGCCAATTTTGCCTACCTCTTTATGTAGATGATGATGGTGAACTTAATGAAAAAAAGAAAAAAGTGAAGTGAGAAATCTGCTTTCTACTCAGACCCCTCTCAAAAACACAGTCATCTATGTTCTTCTGAAGAGAGGAAAAGAACACAGCAGCTGCTCATCCCAGGCTATCCCAGACCACTCAGTGGAGCTATATCCAGTAATCAAAGGGCCCAGCATGTTGCTGAAGGGCAGGTGCTGAACTGACGTCAATCTCCTTCAGGGCCAATCTTCAGCATGCACATATTCATCTGCCCATGAAGAGTGCACCCCATGAATCTTCACTGACAACAACATGTCATGGCAACAATGCTGACTGAGACTTTCTCCTTGACCAGTTGCCATTTTTAGGGAAATCACAGTTGTCAGCTAAGCCTTCCAATGGAGCGGAGTGAAGAGTAAGAAGGTAAGGAACTTTAGGATGCTGCATTAGTGAGGCGAATTTACATCACCAAAGCTCTCAATTACGTAACAAATTAAGAGAAAAAGTGAATTTTCTTGAAAATGTTCTTCAAAAATACGTTTTTTTCAATTATCAGTATGTTACATAGAGCACTCAAAATCTGATTTATCATTATGTCAAAGGAACATTAGATATCTTTCCCCTAAGTAATTTGATATAAATCTGTCATGCAGGCAATTGACATTGATATTTGGCCCTTATGTATTTTTGCTCTGATCATCACTTTTCAGGAGAAAACAAAGTAAACCAGGAGAAGGGTTGAGAGGACGGAGAAGAAGAGAAAAAAAGAGAAAGAAAAGAAGAGGAAAAAGAATAAAAAAATCAAAAGACAATGAAAAAATACCTTTAAAAATCAGTTTATATTTTTCTCCTTTCCACAAATGGTTCAAACATTTTTATTTCCCAGCCTAATTATATGGAGCCCCCACCCTAAATCAAATTCTACTAGTGAATATAAAAGTGCTATCTCCAGATTAAGTTCAGTTGTTTTCTTCCTGTCCTTAAAAAACATGTAACTCTGCATTATTTATGCCAATCCTGTAGATTATAAATTAGCATCACAGTACAACTGGACCCTCAACTCTAGTTAAAGATCATTTCTCCAGGGACCCACATGCACCAAACACCCTGTCATCTCATTCTATAAAAGATTAGTTCATACCATCTTTTCTGAAAAACTTTATCTCTAGCTAATTTGGTCAGCCATCATGGTCAATATAGAAAGTAGCAACACAATAAATGCGAACTTATTCTCTCATTCTCTTGTGTTCATTCATTTCCAGATTAAGAATAAAATTATCCATGAATGTGAAAAAAGCATTATCCTTCCAGGGTAACTGAAAGACCTGGACCTTGGTCTAGACAAATAGAAAATGTTATACAAATGTGCACTAATTGATTTCTTTAACCCTTTACTTAATTTGTAGTACCTTGGTTCTAAATTTTGGTATTGAATCTAAGCTGCTAAACAGTGCCTTGTTAACCATGCAAAGAAAAGGAATCATGTGGCAGGAAGTCACTTCCTTGTTCTGCTCTGAAGCTACTTTTCTCTCCAAACACCTTTTTGTTCCCCAAGAGAAATTAATCTGCATAATAATTGCTAGTGACCAGTAAAACTGGCCCCAGTTAAAGTATCTGTTGAAATATCTATACAACATGTGTGTAGTCCAATTCCTCCCTCAATGGACTCAGTAAAAAGCCCCTGTTTAATTTTAGAACAGTGAATTCAAAGTAGGTATCATTCCTATCAGTTGTTACTCTCCCCAGTATCAAAGTCATTTCCTACTCGTTCAGTTACATTGCATGCAAGTAACAATTATTATAACAACCTTCACTGATATTTGTTAAATCTCTTCTACCTTCTGTAGAGACAATCACTTCAAGTTGTCTTCCTTCATGAAGTTTTTCTGCAGTAATTATAATCTCTTTTCTGAACTTCTGTAGCCAGAAAGTTTAGTACCTGTTTTTCTCATTATTTCATCAGCATTTTATCCTTGAATATGATAGAAACTCTGTGAAAATAAGAACAGTATCTTTACCACATAACCTCCACAGCCCCTATTTGAGCTGCTATATAAGGAGAGCACATTACATGCCAGACCTTGGCTAATATTTGAGGATATGGAGAAGATGCATTTGAATCCATTGTCTAGGGAAGCTCTCAATCAAGGGGAGGTGATGGATTAGTGAACTGATGGATTCAGGAAGATGTAAGAAGTTCTACGGATAAAGAGTTGTGGGTAGGAGCTCCAGGGTAGCTCAGTCATTAAGCCTCTGCCTTCAGCTTGGGTCATGATCCTAGGGTCTTGGGAATGAGCCCGCACTGGCTCCCTGCTCAGTGGGAAGCCTGCTTCTCTCTCTCTCCTACTCCCCCTACTTGTATTCCCTCTCTCACACTCTCTCCCTCTCTTTCAAATAAATAAATAAATAAACAAATAAATAATCTTTTAAAAAAAAGGGTTCTGAGGACATAAAGTATGGGCAATGAATTTTGCCCAAATAGATATTTAACCTGGGTTCTAAAGAATAATTAGCAGTTTATTAGGATAAAAATTAGAGAAGGGGTCAGGAAGAGAAATTTCTGGGCAGAAGTAACAGCACAGAATCATGAAAGAGTTTCCCCGACATTTAGCACAAAGCTACGTAAATATGAGGGGCTTTAATAACAGTCATTTTGATTAATGAAGTTCCCTTATATATTGGCTGGGAAAATCTAGATTAATATTTTTTTGCAGACTGCAGGCAGAAGCAAAGTCTCTTACTTTGTATTTAATGTGTTATCTTCAATGAAAGCTGAGCCAACTCACTTATAAAGAGAAACTTGCCAAATATTCAATTTGATGTATTTTGATGATGTAAACCTACAGAATATCTTAAGCCTTTAATATTCCTTACTGTTCTATGATAATTAAAAAAACCCACAAAAACAGAGCACTCTGTTTGAAGGACAAAGTTTAGTCTACAAAGGCACAGCCTGAAGTAATAGCATTTGCACCTTGGTTGATTTCCCTTATGAAAATAAGGAGGGCTTATGCTCAAGTGGGAAAGAGAATACTGCCCCTGTCATCTATTTTGGTACAAATACATGTCTTTGATTCTAAATTCTAATCTTTTTAGTATTTGCCCCTTCATAGTAGAAATAGTTTCACTAACATTGTGGAACCATATTTATATTCATTTAGATTCCACAGATGATTAATCAGTGCTTGATGCTAGATAAGAAGGGTCTAAGCAGTGAACAAGCTGGACACCAAGTGCTGACTGCACACTGTCTTCTAACAAAAAAGATGCAGAGAACAAGGAAATGGCTGACCATGACTCTGTGATCAAAAGACTCAAATGGCTCACTGTCCCTTTGTAAAATATGATTCAAATTCAGTATCATGATCTGACAGACCCTGTAAGATCTGCTCCTGTATAATTCCCCAACATTATCACCAACTACTGTCTTTCTTCTACTTAACTTTAGAGACATCAGCTTCCTGTTTTATCTTCAGAAGTGTCAAGCTTACTCCCATTCTGGAGCATTTTCATTTGTGGCTCCCTCAGCAAGGATACCTTCACTAATTGCCTAAACTCAACCAAGAGTCTATTTAAATGTTAACTTTATGGAGGTCATTCCTGACCATGCTATTTCAAATACACACTAGCTACCTTTGCCATAATCTAATAGTCTTTGTGAGTCATAACATTTTCTAAGATAATCTCTCTCTCTCTCTCTCTCTCTCTCTCTCACACACACACACACACTTAAATTTCTCTTTTCTAGAGAGGAAAGGGAGTTTGACTCTCTTTCTTAAAACCGTATCTCCTATTTCTTGAACAATGCTCTGCATATAATAGATACTTATTTTCTGTTGGAGTTGACTCATGCATGCAGAAAGAAATGAAAGAAGAAATATTTTTAAGTGTCTTTTCCCTCTAGAAATTTGTGCTTGATCATTCAAAATAGATTTTTAGCTCTACTGTGATGCTAGAAGAGAAAACCAAAAACCATACATCTCATAAGCACTTCACATGGGAAAATTAAAGTAATATCATGGTTAATAATGTCTTAAAGAAAAACATATTCACATTCAAATAATTCCCAATGTCAATTTCTTGAATGGATGGTTGGAGTATGGAATAGGTAATCTGGGGACTTGTTTCCTACCTATATATAGCTGCATAAATTTGGAAAAGTTAATTACCCATTCTATGCCTCAATTTTCTCACACAGATAAACATTTCACAAATTTTTTTGGACATTATAAATGTTAAAAAAAGGAATTACTCAGTGACATAATCTTAAGTAATGGTGGGTTTGATATCAGGTAAACAACTTTCTTTGCTGCAGAATTCTCATTAATCATTGTTTATAGTGAATGTCCCCATGGGCTTTGAGTAGAGTGTTTCCAAAATTACTTGGCCTCAGATACCTTTTAACACAAAACCCATTGAAAGGGATGTTTTACCATATCTCCTTCAGGAAAGGCTATGCTAGATGATTCTAAGTTTTCTTCCAATGGGAAACACTATGGTTCTTTGGTATTTCAAGCCCTGATAGTCTTTTATTGATTCATGCTCAGTGGTAAGGGAGATAGCTGTTGGGACCTGAGACTGACCCAGTAAAAGGTCAACTATTTGAACACCGAATTAAACTGCCCACTTTTAGTGCAATACGTAGCTGCTACTAATTCCCATGCATATTTGACTGAATAAATTGATTCTTGTAGAATCTACCTCTTTTTTTAATCAATCAAGGGAAAAAGCTCTAGGCATTCTGTTCTATAGCATGTGGGGAGAATAGTCTCTGATCTTACACTCAAACAGTTCTTTTCCATGCTTCAATATGGAACACTAATATCAAAATATTAATGAATATTTGGGTATCTCATTCTTTTTTTTTTTAATATTTTATTTATTTGACACAGAGAGAGAGATCACAAGTAGGCAGAGAGGCAAGCAGAGAGGGTGGGGAGGAAGCAGGCTCCCCACTGAGCAGAGGAGCCTGACATGGGGCTCGATCCCAGGATCCTGGGATCATGACCCGAATCGAAGGCAGAGGCCTTAACCCACTGAGCTACCCAGGCGCCCCTGGGTATCTCATTCTATGCAGAAATTGTTTTCCATTCCATGCAAAAAAAAAAAAAAAAAAAAAAAAAATCTTTTGTTTTGCTCTAATAATGTATCAGGTCAATAGCAGAGCTATTCCAGATGAACAGCATCAAAGTATTCATTCCACTAATAATGGGGCTCCTAAAAATTGGTGTTGGAGCTGTAGCATTTAGTAAGATGGATCCTGATCCCATTGGCATGGAGTTTAAACTCTAGCTTGAGACAAACATAGTAAACCAATAAATGCATACGTAATCATTTAATTTTGATTATGAAACATATCATGAAGGACTACAAGGTGCTATTATGCCATATAATGTAGAGAGTCAAATTTGGTGTGAAGCAGTAAAGATTTTCATGGTATTGGAGTATTTATGCTGAGACTTCACAAATTAGTAGGAGAAGACAAGGAAAGGTAAATGAAAAGAGAAAGGTTGCAGTGGGAGGAAAGAAGATTCTAGGAGGAGGGAAAGCTTATGGGCAGAGAAGACTGATTAAGGATTCCAGGTAGGGTTGCCAGAACTGGCAAGTAAAAATATAGGATGAACAATTAAATTCAAATTTCATGTATTCTACAAATACTTTTCATGTACTTAATGTGTCATGTACAGTCTCCAATGTGCCTTTGGATATAGTAAAAAAAAGATACATAGATGAATCCCCTACCATGCTACTAATCAAAGATTTTGATGAAAATTTCTCCATACTGATAATCTCTAGCACAATACTTGGGGCAGCGGTGACCTCTCTAGTAAGAGAAGTTCAGCAACTAAAAATAAACAAGTATAGGAACAATCATGCTAGGAATCCATTGGCCTTGGTTTCACAATGAAAAGTTAGCATTTCATTTATATGTAGGATATACTTAAGATTTAGCTCAGTTGCTTTCTAATGATCACCTAGCTTCCCGTCCTCTAGGTCCTTCTGCTGAGCCAGTGGTTTTCAATTTGTGTTCTACAGAGGATCCCTCAAGTACCATGAAAGATGAGGATGGAAGGGGTTAAGCATGAGATACACCTTAGACTCTCCATTTCAGTTTCAACCACACAGTATCTCAAAGATGGGCAACTGCCTCCACAGGTGTTTACTATCATATTACAATTCAGTAATTTTTTTTATTTACTAGAAAATTTTAGTGAATACTCGTCTATGTGAATGAACAGATTCATGTGATCATCAAAATAATTTTAAAAAATCCTCAAAACACTCTCCAAAAATCATCAACTAACCATTTGATCTAGTACAGTGGTTCTCAACTAATGGGCATTTGGCAACAGCTAGAGACATTTTTGATTATCATGATGGGAAGGGAATGGTAAGGAAGGAAGGAAGTTTATTATGGGTATTGAGTGGGTAGAGGTCAGGGAGTCTGGTAAACATTCTGCATTCTGTAAAGCACAGGACAACACTCCAAAACAGGTAAGTATACAAAATGTTAATAGTATCATTAATAAGAAATCTTGATGTAAATTAGCAGTTTATCTGGTTTGAAACATAGTGGTTTAACTCACAGCAATAGAAATTGTAAAACATAAGACTTGAGTGAAAATAATTTGATTGTTTTAAGATAATAGGAGTTTACCATTACAGACTACTTATTATATGTTAAACCACTGTGTACATTTAAACTTTGCAAAAATACAAAGATTAATTGCATTAGATTTCACTTTAAATTTTAGGAAATGGAGACGAGATGATTAGCTAACTTGTTAATAACTAGTGGAGTTTGTAATCAAACGTAGGTACTTTGTTGCCAAAACCTACATATATATCCCCTCTACCATATATTTTTCTACACTGAATATATTTTTCAATGGAATTATCTCAGTATATAACTTACTGTGTAGCTCAATATTTCCTTAACTGAAATGATAGTAAACTCCCCCTGCCTCCATATTGCCAACATTTCAAATTAATATATACTTTTTCCTCCCAATAATTACAAGTATACTTATTTCTCATAATCCTAAAAATATACTACTGTGATTAAACACCATCTGTTTTGTTTTGAGTTGAATCAGTCAATTTGTTTTATTTTAAAAGATTTATTGCTGTTGGAGACTCCCAGTATCCTCTGCACATATCCACACACGACTTAATTAAAGATTTCCTTCTCTGCCTCCATTCCCAAGGAAGGGAATATCTTGATCTGTTCTCAATAACTGTCTTCAACCTCAGTGTTAGTAACCACATCATCTTCATGCCTAAATACCTTCATTTTCTTTTGGCTAAACTCTTTCTTCTTTTACATTTAGATTTATTTAACTCCAAACATAAATGGTATTATTCAAGCCAGTTAGACCCTAACAATCATTCCATCAGTTTCACAGGTAATTTGCTTCCTAATTACCACTTAAAATACATACCTTGTTATTTTTATGTTCATACATTCATTGCTGCTATATACAGTTAAATAAAGAAAGATACACAGAAAGAGGTAAAATTATATCTGCAAATCATTGCAATAAATTGTATGTTTATTCACAGAAACATCTAATTGATGATCACTTGCTGGCAAGATTGGACAGGTTTCAAAGTAACTCCAAAGGAGATCCAAGCATACTGTTAAAAAGAAAATCTCCACAGAGCATAATAAGGACATTTGTGTTTGCTGAGGAACTATGCCCCCATCACAAAATGAATCTAATTTTGAGGTTGAGATTTCATTTATTTACTGTGATATTAACTGTAAGCCCAGAATTATTTACTTTCAATGAAAGAAGAGAGAATATTGTTTCTGATCAAGCAAATTCTAAATAAAACATTGCCAGTTCACATTTGTCATCTGGATTTTTTTTGTTTGTTTGTTTCTTTCAAAATCTTGCCTGAACACTTTCACATACTAGTGATGGTAATGGAAGCTGGTTTGACCCTGTTGGAGAGAAGTTTAAAAACAAGAATGTTGTCCTTCAGAATCATTGTTTGAGGCATTAGAAACGGACTCAAACCAAAAGAGGCAGATAAGGATTTTAATCTTAGGATAGCTCAAACTTCATAGAACTGAAGGGACAAGGTTCAGCTAGAGCCAAAAAAAGGACCCTGTGGAGGAATAGGAAGCAGGGAATAATGAATGTGTCTTAGGGAACCTGACATGAAATATAAAATAAACCATGTCTAAGCAGCAGTATTTTTGACTCAACTATTCATTTTTACATTTCAAAGAGGTAGCATTTGATCATCTTACCTTAGGTCACATGACCATTATTTTTCTAAGGCAAAGCAGGAAACCTTAACTGACATTTTCACAAGGATATATGAAAAGCAGAGAGATTGTTGCTAATAAATAGAGGATCATCACTTGTATCAGACACATTAAAAATAAGCATTCCTTCAATCGAGAAACCAACCTTTGGTTCGTAATCTAGGGAAATAGTGAAGGAAGTTTTCAAAATTTATATCTAATAGTTAATGTTATGAAAAAAACTCCATACTAAAGACAATTAAAAAAAAAAATTATGGAGCACCTGGGTGGCTCCGTTGGTTAAGCACCTGATTCTTGGTTTTGGCTCAGGTCATGATATCAGGGTGGTGAGATTGAGTCTGGTCTCTGGCTCTGAACTTATCAGAATCTACTTGTCCCTTTCTCCCCCTGCTTGCATGATCTTTCTGCCTCTCTCTAAAAAATTAGTAAAATCTTTAAAACATCAATTTAAAAAAATCAGACTAAGTCTGAAAGCATAACCCAATTTTTGTTTAAAGGTCTTCACATGTATTTATGAGAAAGTACCATACGAACATACAGTTTAAGCAATTTCTGCTATATATTTTTTCTCTTTATATCTATTTTGATCTTCATTGAAATATAATTGACATGTAGCATTGTATATGTTTAAGGTATACATGTGATGATACTTCATGCACATATATATGGCTAATTGATTACCACCTTAAGGTTAGTTAACACTTCCATCATTGAATTAACATTATTTTTGAGTGTGTGGCCAGAACATTTAAAATCTACTCTCTTAGAAAATTTCAAATACATAATATATATCACTAACAATAGTTACAATGCTATACATTAGATTTGTAGAACGTACTTATCTTATTACTGGATGTTTGTACACCTTGACCAACATCCATCCAGTCCTCCTATCCCCCAACCCATAGCAACCAGCATTTTCTATGAATTTGGCTTATTTTAACTTGGACATATGAGTGGGATCATATAGCATTTGTCATTCTGTCTTATTTCATGTAACATAATGCTCTCAAGGTCTACCTATGTTACAAAATAACATTGCAATGAATATGGAAGTAAAGACATTTCTTCAAAATAGTGATTTCATTTCTTTTGGATCTATAACCAGAAGCCAGATTGCTAGATCATATGGTGGTTCTCTTTTCAGTTTTTTGAGGGACCTTCATACTATTTCCCATAATGGCTATACCAATTGCATTTCCCCCAACAGTGTACAAGGGTTCTCTTTTCTCAACATCCTCATCAATACTTGTTACCTCTTTTTTGTTTTTTTATGGGTTTTTTGTTTTGTTTTATTTTGTTTTATTGGTAATAGCCATTCCAGTTGGTGGGAGGTGCTATCTCATTGTGGTTTGATTTGCATTGCATTCCTTGATGATTAGTAACGTTCAACAACTTTTCATGTACCTGTTGGCATTCATGTATCTAGGTCTGTAAGACACTAGTCTAGGCACTGGGGAGGACCAGGTTCCACAGAAGCCCACCAGGACCCTGGGTTTGTGGGAACTGCCTTGGTGCTGGGGTGGGTTAAAAACCTTGTTTCCTGGAAGCCCACCTAAAGTCTGGAGCCATGGGAGCCATCGGGAGTCACAACAGCTGACCTGGTGCTATAGTGAACTGGGTCCTGGAGCTGCAGAAGCCTGCCTGGCATTGATTTGGTCTGCTGCTGGGGTCTGCAATGGTCAGGGCTTACATCTCTCCCTCTGCTATGGGGAAGGTGTCTCCTCACTAAGCTGCCCAGGCTTGGGGCAGGGGCAATGGGCATAATATTAAACTGTCTTTCTTACCCTCTCCAATGGCTTTCCTTACTTCTGTACTCTACCCAAGCCCTATAATCTTACCTGGAACTCTGACCTTTTGTGCAGGTATCTTCATGAGAGATAGTTATTCAAATTGTTATTTCTGGGGGGGAGACAAGATGGCGGGAAAGTAAGAGGAGGCGCCGTTTCAACCTGTACCCTAAAGTGAGCTGATTACCTACCAAAGAAATCTGATCACCCATGAAATCAGACTGAGATTAGAATTATACACTTCTGGATCTCTATGGGGGCAGAAGACGCCAGTGTGCAGGTAAAGTGGAGTGGGAACATCAGACTGATATCAGAAGATAAACAAAAGGGAGAGGGAGCCACCAGAAGCTACCCATTGGAAAGTAATACCCCAATATGAGAGTGCCCTGCGATTAGGGACAAGCATTAACTTGGAGTCTGGTTGAAAGCATTCAAAAAGAGCAAAGGATAGTGGGGGGAAATTGTGGGAATCAGGGCAGTTAGGGACAGGGGCTTAAGTCACCGGACCCAGGACAGCCACCCCTGGCACTGAGCCAGAGAGAGGGCGGCAAAGAAACCAGGTCTTGGTCCCTGAGCCATGAGTGTGCCTGAGAGCCTCTGGGTGGCAGCTCCCGTGAGGATGAGAGAGACTCGCCAGCCGGCAGAACCATAGCCTTGTACACTCCCCGTGCGCAGTGCGCCTGGCTATCAGAGTCTGAGTCACGCCCCACACCCTCCCCTGAAAGAGGTGCGTGCAGGCGCCAGCCCGCGATCTTGCAGACCCCGGAGAATCTGAGCACTCCCAGCCCGGGCCAGCAGGAAAATATCAGTGCACTATTGCTGCTTGGGACCTCTCTGGAGGTCTGGAGCTGCCCAGACAGCCCCGGCTATCGTGGTTTTGGATACAGCGGGAGTTCCTTTGACCCCAGAGACTGTGACTGGGAATGAGCTCTGCCAGTGGCCAAGGGGGAATTTATGTGCTCTGGAGCTCCCAGAGGGGAACAGACTGAGGCTTCTCTCTGAGAGGGAGGTCTGGGTGCAGTTTGCTTTCCTCTAAACCTCCAAAAACCATCAAAAGCTGCCAACGGGAGAGAAAACAAATGAACAAACAAAAAAACCTCCAGAGAACAAAAGCCTGAAAAACTGGTTTCCTCAGAGCCCACCCCCTTGATGGGGGCAGGAGGACTTAATTCCAGCAAGACTCCCTGAAAACCCATGTGGCAGGCTCCTCCCCCAAAAAGCCAACCAAAACCAAAACCAAAACCAAAACCAAAACAAAAACAAAACAAGAGGACAACCACCACTACTTCATAGATATAACTTTTATTTTTTTAATTTGTTCCCACTATTCTGGTTCATTTTGTTTTTATATATATATAACTTTTTAACCTATTTACCGTCACAGTGAGATGTCCAGTACATCAAATTCCAAAATAACCTTTTAACCTGAACTTTTTGATACATATACCTGTGTTTTTCTTTTGCTTTTCAATTTTTTAATTTTTTAATTTAATTTTAGTTTAGTTTATTCTTTTTTTTTTTTTAATACTCATATAGAGTTAAGCTTCAAGGTAATCCCTTCCCCAATCAATTCTACCCTATAGGTAAACCAGTTTTTAATCCCCCTTTATCTTAGGAAAGTTGAGTACTTTAACAAAGATATCAAGATACATTCAGGAAGAATCAAAATAACCTTCCTCGCCCACACTGAGAATTTATATCCACTCTCCCATCTTTTTCTTCCAGAAGTGTTTCTGTGTATTTGTTTTTGTCCTGGCAGTATATAAATCTTATACTTGGGGTTCTTTTTGATGAGGTTCCTTTTTTGTTGTTTTTATATATTTATTTTTTTTTCTCTTGTCATCTACTTTGTCAGTCTTTTTGTTTGTCTGTTTTTGTTTGTATACTTCATAAATCTTACCTTGGGGCCCATTTGGGCTGGGCCTTCTCTTTTATCTTTCTTTTTTTTCCTCTCTCTCTCTCTCTTTTTTTCTTTTTTCTTTCTTTTGGGTGGGGACTTTTGATTGCTCAGAAGTGTTCCAGGATGCACCTTGCCTACACCACAGTTGATACATTCAGCTACACATCCATTCAGCCATCTCTCACCAAAATGACTAAGAGGAGGAATGCTCAACAGAAGAAAAATTCAGAGACCAGGCCTTCTGCAACAGAGCTAATGGATATGGACATAGACAATATGTCAGAAAGGGAATTCAGGCTAACAATTATCCAGGCAATAGCTAGGTTGGAGAAAGCCATGGATGACAAAATGCAATTGATTAGGACAGAAGTGAAAGCCAACAGGGATGATGTTCACAATGTTCTCAATGAGTTCCAATCTAATCTAAATTCTCTAAAAGCTAGGGTAACTGAGACAGAAGATAGAATTAGTGATCTGGAGGACAAACAGATATAGAAAAAGGATCAGGAGGAAGCCTGGAACAAACAGCTTAGGAGCCATGAAAACAGAATTAGGGAAATAAATGATGCCATGAAATGTTCCAATGTCAGAATTATTGGAATCCCTGAGGGGGAGGAGAAAGAAAGAAGACTAGAAAATATAGTTGAACAAATTTTCCATGAAAATTTTCCCAATCTTGCAAATGGAACTAGAGTTCGTGTACTAGAGGCAGAAAGGTCTACCCCCAAGATCACAGAATCTAGAAAGACCTTAAGACACCTGATAGTGAAAATGATGAATCATAATTGTAGACAGGAGCTCTTGAAAGAAGCTAGAACAAAGAAATTCCTATGTAGAGAGGAAAGCCCATCAAAATAATGTCAGAACTGTCCACAGAAACCTGGCAAGCCAGAAAGGGTTCGTAAGCATATTCAGGGCACTAAATGAGAAGAACATGCAGCCAAGAATACTTTATCCAACAAGATTGACATTCAAAATGGATGGAGAGATAAAGAGCTTCCAAGACCAGCAAGGTTTAAAAGAGTATGCGACCACCAAGCCGACACTGCAGGAAATATTAAGGGGGGTTCTATAAAAGAGGAAAAATCATAAGAATATTATTGAACAGAAATATATGGAGACAATCTATAGAAACAAAGAACATTCCACCCCAAAACAACAGAATACTCATTCTTCTATAGTGCACACGGAACCTTCTCCAGAATAGACCACACACTAGGTCACAAATCAGGGCTCAACTGATACCAAAAGACTGAGATTATTCCCTGCATATTCTCAGATCACAATGCTTAGAAACTGGAGCTCAACCACAGGAAAAGTTTGGAAGGGACTCAAACACCTGGAAGCTAAAGACCACCTTGCTTAAGAATGCTTGGATCAACCAGGAGATCAAAGAAGAACTTAAACAATTCATGGAAACCAATGAGAATGAAGAAACTTCAGTTCAAAACCTGTGGGATACAGCAAAGGCAATCCTAAGGAGAAAATACATAGCCATCAAAGCCTCCCTCAAAAAAATTTAAAAATCCAGAATACACCAGCTATCTCTGCACCTTAAAGAACTGGAGAATCAACAACATACTAAGCGAACTCCAAACACAAGAAGGGAAATAATCAAGATTAGAGCAGAGATCAATGAGATAAAAACTAGAGATACAGTAGAACACATCAATGAAACTAGAAGCTGGTTTTTTGAAAGAATCAATAAGATCGATAAACCACTGGCCAAACTAATCCAGAAGAAAAGAGAGAAGGCCCAAATTAATAAAATTATGAATGAAAAGGGAGAGATCACAACTAACACTAAGGAAATAGAAACAATCATCAGAAGTTATTATCAATGCCAATAAGTTAAGCAACCTAGATGAAATGGATGAATTCCTGGAAAACTACAAACTTCCAAAATTGAACCAGGAAGAAATTGACAACCTGAATAGACCGATATCTAGTAACGAGATTGAAGCAGTGATCAAAAACCTCCCCAAAAACAAGAGCACAGGATCTGATGGATTCCCTGGGGAATTCTATCAAACTTTCAAAGAAGAAATAACACCTATTCTCCTGAAGCTATTTCAAAAATTGAAGCGGAAGGAAAACTTCCAGACTCTTTTTATGAAGCCAACATTACCCTGATCCCAAACCAGGCAAAGACCAGCAAAAAGGAGAGTTTCAGACCAGTATCACTGACAAATATGGATGCTAAGATTCTCAACAAAATCCTAGCAAATAGGATCCAACAGCACATTAAAAAGATTATCAACCATGACCAGGTGGGATTCATCCCTGGATGGCAAGGATGGTTCAACATTCGCAAATCAATCAATGTGATAGAACGAATCAATAAGAGAAGAGAGAAGAACCACATGGTCCTCTCAATTGATGCAGAAAAAGCATTTGACAAAATTCAGCATCTGTTCCTGATTAAAACACTTCAAAGTATAGGGATAGAGGGAACATTCCTGAACTTCATAAAATCTATCTATGAAAGACCCACAGCAAATATCATCCTCAATGGGAAAAAGCTTGCAGCCTTCCCATTGAGATCAGGAACACGACAAGGATGCCCACTCTCACCACTCTTGTTCAACATAGTATTAGAAGCCCTAGCAACATCAATCAGACAACAAAGAGAAATAAAAGGTATCCAAATTGGCAATGAAGAAGTCAAACTCTCTCTCTTCGCAGACGACATGATACTTTATATTGAAAACCCAAAAGACTCCACCCCCAAACTACTCGAACTCATACAGAAATTCAGTAATGGGGCAGGATACAAAGTCAATGTACAGAAATCAGTGGCTTTCTTATACACTAACAATGAAAACACAGAAAGGGAAATTAGAGAATTGATTCCATTTACTATAGCACCAAGAACCATAAGATACCTGGGAATAAACCTAACCAAAGAGATAAAGGATCTGTACTGAGGAACTATAGAATGCTCATGAAAGAAATCGAAGAAGACACAAAAAGATGGAAGACCATTCCATGCTCTTGGATCGGAAGAGTAAACATTGTTAAAATGTCTATACTGCCTAGAACAATCTATACTTTAAATGCCATTCCGATCAAAATTCCACTGGTATTTTTCAGAGAGCTGGAGCAAATAATCCTAAAATTTGTATGGAATCAGAAGAGACCCCCCCCAAAAAAAAAGAAAGAAAAAGAAAAACAAAACTGGGGGCATCACGTTACCTGATTTCAAGCTTTATTACAAAACTGTGATCACCAAGACAGCATGGTATTGGCATAAAAACAGACACATAGACCAGTGGAACAAAATAGAGAGCCCAGATATGGACCATCAGCTCTATGGTCAAATAATCTTTGACAAAACAGGAAAAAATATACAGTGGAAAAAAGACGGTCTCTTCAATAAATGGTGCTGGGAAAACTGGACAGCTATATGTAGAAGAATGAAACTCAATCATTCTCTTACACCGTACACAGAGATAAACTCGAAATGGATAAAAGACCTAAACATGAGACAGGAATCCATCAGAATCACAGAGGAGAACATAGGCAGTAACCTCTTCGATATCAGCCACAGCAACTTCTTTCAAGATATGTCTCCAAAGGCAAAGGAAACAAAAGCGAAAGTGAACTTTTGGGACTTCATCAAGATCAAAAACTTCTGCACAGCAAAGGAAACAGTCAACAAAACAAAGAGGCAACCCACAGAATGGGAGAAGATATTTGCAAATGACAGTACAGACAAAAGGCTGATACCCAGGATCTATAAAGAACTTCTGAAACTCAACACACACAAAACAGATAATCATGTCAAAAAATGGGCAGAAGACATGAACAGACACTTCTCCAATGAAGACATACAAATGGCTATCAGACACATGAAAAAGTGTTCATCATCACTAGCCACCAGGGTGATTCAAATTAAAATCACATTGAGATACCACCTTACACCAGTTAGAGTGGCCAAAATTAGCAAGACAGGAAACAACGTGTGTTGGAGAGGATGTGGAGAAAGGGGAACTCTCTTACACTGTTGGTGTGAATGCAAGTTGGTGCAGCCAATTTGGAGAACAGTGTGGAGATTCCTTAAGAAATTAAAAATAGAGCTTCCCTATGACCCTGCAATTGCACTACTGGGTATTTACCCCAAAGATACAGATGTAGTGAAAAGAAGGGCCATCTGCACCCCAATGTTCATAGCAGCAATGGCCACAGTCACTAAACTGTGGAAAGAACCAAGATGCCCTTCAACGGACAAATGGATAAGGAAAATGTGGTCCATATATACTATGGAGTATGATGCCTCCATCAAAAAGGATGAATACCCAACTTTTGTATCAACATGGACGGGACTAGAAGAGATTATGCTGAGTGAAATAAGTCAAGCAGAGAGAGTCAATTATCATATGGTTTCACTTATTTGTGGAGCATAAGAAATAACACAGAGGACATGGGGAGATGGAGAGGAGAAGGGAGTTGGGGGCAATTGGAGGGGCAGATGAACTACAAGAGACTGTGAACTCTGAAAATAATCCTAGGGTTCTGAAGGGGTGGGGGGGGGTGGGAGGTTGGGGGAGCCTGGTGGTGGGTAATATGGAGGGCAAGTATTACATGGAGCACTGGGTGTGGTGCATAAACAATGAATTCTGTTACACTGAAATTAAATTTAAAATGGTTAAAAAATATAAAGTACATAAGGTTTCAAAATAAAAATAAATTGATATTTCTGGGAGGGGATAAACTCTAGATATTCCTATCCCATCATCTTCCTGACATCATCCATCTACCTGTATTTTCTGGCCAGTTAGTTATTGAAATTTTAGAAATGAAGAAATGGAACTTCCTTCTGTGGATGCAGGAGTTATACAGCATAAAGCTGAGAATAATTATAACTTAAATAAAAAAGCACCTCAACTTAAATCTGACCCAACTTTAATTTGTGAAGTAGGATATAGCAGCTACTTCTATGGATGAGAAAAAAAGTCTGAAATAAATATGTTATAGTAGTTATCCCCAGATAGTAGTTTTTAAGTTTCTTGCAATACAAGAGATTTTTAAAGTTCTTTTAATTTTCTTATTATTTTTGTAATAAGGAAGAAAAAGGATGAAAGAGTTAAAAATTTTGAACTTAGCAGAGATATTTATAAGCAGGCTTATGGGTTCTTATCCTAACTTTTTAAAAGAAAGAAACAAATTATAGCCAAATTGTTACTGAAAATTTCCATACTCTTTAAATTTCTTCACTTACATATCTCAAGTTTTATAACCTATTGAAAACATAAGAAGTAACAAACTCAGTAGTTGAGAGCAGTCTTTAAAGTCTGTTATATCTGTACTTGAATCTTATTTCTGCCACTTATTAGCAATGGGAACTAATGCAAGTTTGCACATCTGTACCATGGTGATAATTATTTCTGTTTTTTTTTTTAATATTTTATTTATTTATTTGACAGAAAGACAGATCACAAGTAGGCAGAGAGGCAGGCAGAGAGAGAGGAAGCAGGCTCCCTGCTGAGCAGAGATCCCAATGCAGGACTCTATTCCAGGACCCTGGGATCATGACCTGAGTCAAAAGCAGAGGCTTTAACCCACTGAGCCACCCAGGTGCCCCTATTTCTCTTTCTTAATATCCCTTTGGGAGTGAAAATCATAAGGAAAAAATATGTTTTAGATCTACTGTCAAAATCTATACTTTAAGGTTATTTGTTAGAAAATTAATAAAGAGGATTATTAAATTATAGAATGTTTTTATTTTGCACAGATCAGGAAAAACCATTAAGGTGGGACACAAATAGATAAAATATGGAAAATAGTGCTCTAAAATGATTAATAGTTTGAGGAAGCTCCAATTCACCTAGAATCCAACATGTAGCCCAAGATGCTGTGTAACCAGAAAAATCATATTCTTGTTCAAATGTTGGCCATTAGTTAACTGCTTTCTTATTCTGGGACGCTACAGGTCTAGCAAAGGTTACAATGTTGTGATCCACGGATGCCTCTGGTGGTCAGTGAAATCATACACACACTTTTAAAAGTCCCAACAAGTATGTATTTCTTGGCATAAGAGTCAACAACTTTCATCAGCTTTTCGGAGAGAAAGGAGACCCTTAAAGAAGCACAAAATTAAAATCTAACATCTAGCCCTCCCAAAGTCCCATATTTTGTCTTCTGTCTTTATTTCCCACTATTGGAAGCATGAACTGGCTGCTCAAAAAGATGTTAGAAATTAGTTAAAGAAAGCCATGTATGTTCTCTCCTTTTGTCATCCGTGATAATGAGTATTCCCATATGTGGTGGAGATGAAAATCAAAATTAAATTGGTTAGGATAGGAACACATGAATAATAATTTAGTATAAAATCTGTCTTACTCCCTTATTAGAGATATGAACAGGAAACCAAAATATTGGATGGCATATTTTAAAACATAAATGTTGCACGGTGGTACAGACTAGGACCTGAATATTGAAATAAGCTCTTCTTTTCTACACCACCTTTACAAGTCAAGGCCAAAGTATTCTGACCTCACTCATAAGATCTTACCTAATTCTTCTATCTGTTACTAATACCACTTTTATGATTTCCTATTTCTGGAATGACACATGGTTTTCAAGCCAGCTCCAATCAGTTGTTTGGCTGCTTGAGAAGGGTTTGGAGGACCTGTCAAGGCTCAGCTGGAAAGAAAAACTGGATGATAAGCAGTGTGTTCCATGGACCCTGACGGGAGAATGGTTGGCCTTAGGCTAGAACAGAATTGACGAAAAAATATGGCACTGTGGCTTATGGTATAAAGATACTAAAAAAAATTTAAGAAACTAATCAAGACCAGATGAAACTCCAAAGTTTTATACTGGATTCACAGTCTGATAGGTGTGAATAGAAAACAGGATTATGACAACCTTTGTTATTTTTACCTCGAGCATAAAAGTACTAGCAACCACATTGCTCAGGTGAACCTTTAACTATAATACTGAACCCTAGACTTATAAGCATAAGCCAAGAGAGCCATAGTATTGATGATCATTGATGATAATTTTTTTCAAGTTCCATTATGCAACTGACCATACATAAACCTAACTATTATTTTACAACAAGCAGTTCTAAGTTGGTACAACCAGTAGCATGGAAACATTTTGGATGAGAGTTAAAGAATAAAATTGCCTTTTTTCTCTGTCAATTTCTTACTCTGTAACAAGTACCATACTTATTTATCTGTCACGTAATCTTATAATTAAGCTTTATCATCATCATCATTATTTCTGGTTACAAATGATAAAAAAAGGTTCAAATTCGTCTTGTCCAAAAATAGGTGTGAGTCAAACCCAAGCTGACATCTGCTGAATCCCATGACTTTAATCTCTATGTTATGTAATGATAAAAAACATTGTTAAATCATTCATACTGACTGTAGAGTCCCTCAGTGAAAAAAAGAAGGCAGACACAGGGGGAGGAGTCAAGATGGTGGAGAAGTAGCAGGCTGAGACTACTTCAGGTAGCGGGAGATCAGCTAGATAGCTTATCTAAAGATTGCAAACACCTACAAATCCAACGGGAGATCAAAGAGAAGAAGAACAGCAATTCTAGAAACAGAAAATCAACCACTTTCTGAAAGGCAGGACTGGTGGAGAAGTGAATCCAAAGCGACGGGAAGATAGAACGCGGGGGGAGGGGCCGGCTCCCGGCAAACAGCGGAGCAACGGAGCACAAAATCAGGACTTTTAAAAGTCTGTTCCGCTGAGGGACATCGCTCCAGAGGCTTAACCGGGGTGAAGCGCACGCGGGGTCAGCGTGGCCTCAGGTCCCGCAGGGTCACAGAAGGATCAGAGGTGTCTGAGTGTCGCAGAGCTTACAGGTATTAGAACAGGGAAGCCGGCTACAGAGACAGAGCCAAGGAGTGAGCTCTAAGCTCGGGTTTACCTTGAACCACTCGCAGGCTCGGTCAGCTCGGAACGCGGCTGGAGGCCAGGGTGACGGGAGCAATTGGGCGCTGTTCTCTGAGGGCACACTGAGGAGTGGGGCCCCAGACTCTCGGCTCCTCCAGGCCGGAGACTGGGAGGCCGCCATCTTCATTCCCATCCTCTGGAACTCTACGGAAAGTGCTCAGGGAACAAAAGCTCCCAAAAGCAAACCCGAGCGGATTACTCAGCCCGGCCCCTGGTAAGGGCGGTGCAACTCCGCCTGGGGCAAAGACACTTAAGAATCACTACAACAGGCCCCTCCCCCAGAAGATCAACAAGAAACCCAGCCAGGACCAAGTTCACCTACCAAGGAGTGAAGTTTCAATACCAAGGAGAGCAGCGGAATTCCAGAGGAGGAGAAAGCAAAGCACGGAACTCATGGCTTTCTCCCCATGATTCTTTAGCCTTGCAGTTAATTTAATTTTTTTTCTATTTCAATTTTTTTTTCTCTTTCAATTTTTTTTTCTCTTCTTCTGCTAAATTTTTTTAAACTTTTACCCTTTTCTTTTTTAACGTTTTTTAACTAGTTTATC